>NW_023270921.1:5567525-5694705 GCF_011800145.1 Mirounga leonina
AGGGGATAGGGTCAGAGGACGAAGCAGACTCCCCGCCGAGCAGGAAGCCCGATGCGGGACTCGATCCAGGGACTCCAGGATCATGACCTGAGCCGAAGGCAGTCGCTTAACCGACTGAGCCACCCAGGCGCCCCTCGTTCTGATTTTAGATACAGCCTTCAGCTTGGAGATTGGGTTGACGGGTCCGCTGCAGATTAGAAATGGTACCTAAGCAGAGACGAGTGGAACTTGGTGAAGACAGCAGGCTCACAGCGGGGAGACGGGGAAGCCAAGGCTCCTGCTGCCCATAGGAGCTGATGGTGGAGGGCAGAGATGGGCCGCCCTGAAGGCCCAGAGGCCCGAGGAGAGGGGCTGCACGGTGTCAAAGGGCCGCCTTGAGCAGGCAGTGGTGAAGATGATGGTTCCAGGGGTCAGCAAACTAAGGCCCTGAGGGCCAAGTCCACTCAGCTCTGTTTTTGTAAATAAAGTTTTATTGGAACCCAGCCCCACCTCTGTGGCTGCTTCTACCCCCCAGCCTCAGAGCTGAGCAGTTGACTTTGGAGCCATTAAAGGCTTGAAAGTCTCAAATACTTAGGATCTGGCCTTTTACGGAAAACGCTTGCCAACCTCTGATGATTTGAGCTGTGAAGGAAGGGTTGAAATGCAGCCTCTGTTAGAGCAAGACCAGGAGGTGTGAAGTTCCTTGGAAAAGGCCTTCCAGACAGACTGGCTGATGGTGGTGTCATTCATGCGTTGGTGCTTTAATGAATGGAAAAGAGCCATATTGATGGTTCAGATCATCTGGATTTCACAGACTTACCAAACCTTAAGACTAAGACGGATGTTAGACGGTGTCTAGTTTGTCTGTTTCATAGCCCTATGGGGAAACTGAGGCCCGGGGAGGCAAGGGACTTGCTTAGGAGCACGTAGTCGCAGCTCTCGGTCTCAAATGGAGCCCAGAGCACTTGGTGCTGATTTGCTGTTTTGCGGCACATGCGTGTGCAGGCATTGCACAAGCAAAAATCTCTGAACTGCAAAATGGCAGAGATGTGTTTGCCTCTAAAGGGCAGTTGCTTATTTTGTCTCTTCTGTGTCCGTTGCCTGAGCATTTGGAGAAGCGGGGCAGGGATTCCTGCTTTGCCCTATATAAGGAGCCTGTTGTCCCGGCCAGGCCCATCCCATGGCAACAGGGCTAAAATGGAAACAGGGAGCTCTGTTTAAGGCAAAGCCCCTGCACTACAGCTGCCTCCCGCCTGCCACGGATGGAGCATTGTCTGCGGGCACCTGCCCTTCCTGCTGGAACCAGATTGGAAGGCAGGCACTGGGGGCCGCAGTCCTGAAATGGGTCCTTTGTGGGGTCGGTACCCCCAGCTGTGTGCCACCTGTGTCCAGGGCCATGGGGAGTTCCCCAGAGGCCGCTCGATGCAGGCTGAGGGTCAGTCAGAGACTTTCCCCTCTCTGAGCCTCAATTTCCCCCTGTAGAAAAGAGGAGGTTCAGAGGCAGTTCTGTCCAAGGATTCTTTTCAGTCTGTTGTTCTGTAACTCCCGTGGAGAGGCTCTGAAACCAAAAGGGCTTTGTTCTTATTCTAGCAGAGAGGTGAGATAGCATGGCTTAGGGGTTCAGGTTTCTGGGTTCCCATCCCAGCTCAATGACTTGCTTAGCTGGGTGTCTCCAAGGGAAGTCAGCAAACCTCTCTGGGCCTCCACTCTTCTCATCTGTAAAATGGGGATAAGAAGGGAACCTCCCCCATGAGGTACCTGCAGCTCTTGTTTGGTTAAGGCATAGGAGGGGGTTGGACTAATGGCTGTCAAGGTCTTTTCCTACCTGGGGTTCTGTGGTTCTAATTCCAGCTTTCCAGCCTCACAGGCAGGTGTCCCCACTTTCCCATTGTTGACTAGGGAGTTTCCAAGCAGAGGACACTCCACAGCTCTGGAAACCTGATCGGGAGATTAGAGGCCCGGAAAAGGCAGTTGAGGAGAAAGGAGCTGTGGGGAGTTTCCAGGGCACGCAGGCAAATGTGAGTCCAGGTGTGAGTGCCACGTCCTGCCAGCCAGCTCCCCCGGGCGGAGTGGTTCAGGAGGGGCACGGCTTCTGAGTGGGAGGAGGTCGCAGCATCATGAGGCCTGGGATACCATCCCTTCAGCCCCACCCCTCTGCATTTTTCTGCACAATCATCCTTCCCTTGTCTTCTGTTTGGGGATGATTTTTAGAAGGGATACAGGAGAAGGAAGAAGTCTTTTTTTTTTTTTTTTTTTTGAGCAGTATAACACAGTGATTGAGAACCTGGCTTCAGAGTTGGACGGCCCTCAGCCAGCTAGGGAACCTCACTGGGCCTCCTCAGCTTCCTCCTGGAAAATAGAAATAATAGCAGCTGTGAGGATTAAATGACAGAATGTGTGTCAGCTCAGCCCATTTTCCTGCACAAAATAAGCTCAATTAGTAAAATCTGAAGAGTGCCTACTGTGCGCCAAGATATAGTGGGAAACGAGCCAGACTAGTTTCTAGCAATCGGGAACTTCCATTGTAGTGAGGGTGGACAGACAACAAACACATGAAAAGATCGGACAAGATCATTTCAGACAGTGATGTGGATCATGAGGGAAAGAAGACAGAGCCATGTTATGGACAGTGTGCCAAAGTGGGGGAAGAGTACTTTATAGAGTGAGTGGTCAGAGAAGGCTTCTTTGATGAGGTGACATCTGGTCTCAGCGTCAGGAAGGAGCCAGCCGTGCAAAAATGGCTTGTGCAAAGGCCCTGGGGCAGTGACCAACTTTTGAGTTCTAAGGTACAGAAGAATGCCAAGATGTGGGGGGCATGGTGAGTGAGTCAGAAAGCGGCCAGAGAGGATGCTGGCAACGTAGGCGAGGGCCTTATCAGCCATGGGTGTTTGAATTCCATCCTAAGTGCAATAGGAGAGTCTTTGGAGAGTTTTGAGTAGGGAATGGGGCAACATAGTCTGATTTACATTTCCTGAAGATGATTTTGGTTACTATGGGAGACACCAATTTGGGATGGGATGGGTAAGTATGGAAGTGGGAGACCTGCTAGGCCGCCCTGTATGAGTCTAGGTAAGAGATGTTGGTAGCATGGGCTAGTATAGTGACAGCAGAGGTGGAGAGAGAGTGGACAGGACTGGCGGCCTATGGATTGAGTGTGAGGAAGAGAGAGGTGTGCCAAGTGTTGCTCCTGAGCGGTTGGGTGAGGGTTTTTGCCACTTCCTGACATGAAGACTTGAAGGAGAAACTGGCTTGGGTGGAAATAGAACTCCATTTGAACATGAAGTTCAGGTGCCAATAGTTTGAGGTGCCAATAAACCAACCAAGGGGAGATGTCAAGGGACAAGATTTGAAAGGGCTCCTTTGCCAGAGTAGCCGAGGACACAGCTAATGTAGGAAAGGAACCACTTTGTTTTGAGCTGAGATAGCCCAAGTGCACATCTAGCTGGGGCTTAACCCTCTTCCAGCCCTAAGCTTCTGGATTAGCTTTAAGGACCTCCCGTACTCACTTGATAGCCCTTGCATGACCCACATCCCTCCCCTGGGCCCTTCATGGACTCAGGGCTGCTCCAGCCACTCCCCGAAAGGACTCCTGACTCCTCTCCTGACGGCATGCGCCTGGAGCCTTGGGCCCTGTTGTATGTGGGGGCGGAGCCCGAGACAGCTTGAGCCAGCCAGGCACTGTGTGAAATGTTTTATAACTGAGCTTCTTAACCTTCATGTCCACCAACCCCAGGGGTTAGAATTTGGGGCGGGGGGGGGGGGTCTGTGAATTTGGGTAGGAAAAAAAATTATCTCTAACCTCTAAGTGAATTTTTTTTTTTTGCTAACCTCTAAATGAAATTTAGAATTTCCATTCATTATGAACATAGATGACAAACTGTGAAAATATTAGTGGGACCTGTGATTTTTATCACCAGTGGAAATCACGGATACTTACATATCACATTACAGTTATTTCAGTTATCTGGAAATATTTATGCTCATTGCAGTTTGAAATTATGGGTAATTATAGGAGCACCTGGGCGGCTCAGTCAGTTGAGTGTCTGACTCTTGATTTCAGCTCGAGTCATGCTCTCAGGGTTGTGGGATTGAGTCCTGGCATCAAGCTCCACGCTGGGTATGGAGCCTGCTTGGGATTCTCTCTTTCCTTCTACCCTTCCCGCCTCCCTCTCTTGAAAAAAAAAAAAGAGAGAGAGAAAGGGAGAAATTACAGGTAATTATTATACTTGCCACTAGAGCTTATGATTTAGCATTGTAATAAGGAAGCATGTTCTATTACCGTAACACAGATTTATTCTTCTTAATATTTTATAAATGTGTTTTGATATTATTGCTTTCCTTTATAATGCTGTTTTACTTTATGCATTTTTTTGTTTTTATTTTTTATTTTATTTTTTTTTAAAGATTTTATTTATTTATTTATTTGAGAGAGAGAGAGAGAATGAGAGACAGAGAGCACGAGAGGGAAGAGGGTCGGAGGGAGAAGCAGACTCCCTGCCGAGCAGGGAGCCCGATGCGGGACTCGATCCCGGGACTCCAGGATCATGACCTGAGCCGAAGGCAGTCGCTTAACCAACTGAGCCACCCAGGCGCCCTATTTTTATTTTTTTTAAAGATTTATTTATTTGACATACAGAAAGAGAGAGAGAGCAGGAACACAAGCAGGGGGGGAGTGGGAGAGGGAGAAGCAGGCTTCCCGCTGAGCAGGGAGCCCAATGTGGGGCTCGATCCCAGGACCCTGGAATCATGACCCGAGCTGAAGGCAGTCACTTAATGACTGAGCCACCCAGGCGCCCCAACTTTATGCATTTTTAAAACATTGTACTTACTTTATGCATCCATAAACATTCTGAGAAGTTTATAGGCCTCACCAGATTGCCAGTGGGACCTGATGACTCAAAAGAGATTGACTCCTGCTTTACAAGCATGATCTTATTATTCTCATTTTATAGATAAAGAAGCTAGTCTCAGAGAGGGTGAGTATCTTGGGCAGGGTCACACAGCTGGTTGAGTGAGTGAGCTGAAATGAAAGCAGACCTTTCTGATTCCAAAGTCAGTGTTCTTCACAGACCCGTTGCTGCCTCCAAAGTAGTCCTGTCAGTTCAATTGATGACTGATTTAAACAGATTCCACAGCACAAAAACCATTCGTATTTTATCTGAAAAGATTAATACAGCTTTTGCATTCCAGTACATAGTATACCTTTGGGTTTTAGGAATAGAAGAAAGTTTTCCTTGCCAGTGAAATGATTTAGCTTTCCATTGTGCCAGATCTTGGAGGGTGGGGGCGGGGGAGGGGGTGGAGGTCCGAGAAGAGGCCCACGCCTGTCCTGTGCATTTAACTATTTCTCAGCCCACCACTGCATCCCCGGTGGGTGTGTGTTCAGAGACAGAGGCATTGTGGCCCCAGCTCAGTAGACTTTCATGCTGCATGTGGGGAGCCGCCTAGCTCACTGAACAAAGGAGAAAAGTGAGGCCTTGGGCCATCGGGTGGCCTGCTTGTAGTCACAGAGCTCCAGCTAATGGAGTTTGAGTTCCCACTTTTCCCCTCACTGCAACCTTGGTCCAGTTTCAGTATCACTAACTTAGCTGTGTGATCTCAAGCACCTTACTTACCTAGGACTCCGTTTCCTCATCTGTAAAATGGGCTGGCCAGTGTGTCTGTCTGCCTTTACTTGGCTGTTGGACAGTATCAATGAGATGTCCAAAAGTGTGTTCTCAGAGGTCCTCAGGCAGGGGCTGGGTACGGAGGAGGGCAGGGCCCCCCTTGCTGCCGAAGAGGCAAGATGGGATCGTCGCCAAGGCCGGGAGCTACGTCTGACGTATGGGTCCAGTCTCAGCTAGTGCCCAGGGCTTCCTAGGTGAGCAGTCAGAACTGGTTGACAGGGGACAGACTCCCTGCCTCTCATCTTTGTCTCTCTGTCCCTTCCTCAGAGCCCCGGCACCAGACGTGGTGGCTTTATTTCACGCACCTCTATATTTAATAAGTAGGACCATGACGAGATTTGGTGACCTCAGGGCCCAAATGGACCGTCTGCTGGCATAAGCGGTGCTTGAGTCATTTCCCAGGGATGAGCTCTGGGCAGGTTTCCAGGAGCTGAATTTACCCTCCCCGATTCTCTGCTTTCCTCTTCGCCTCCCTGCCCCCAAGTTCCATTTTTGAGTTTCCAACTTCATTGGCTTTGGGACGCCATGGACCAAGATAGAAAATGAAATAGTTATTCATTCCCTGAGGCTCTCCATCCCCCTGCCTCAGCAGAGGCTCCGGCTCAGTGTGGGGGAGACTGTGGAGGCCCAAGACACTGACTCAGGCCCTGGGGCTCCTGCCTGGCTGGGGGCTCCCTATCTGGATGCACTGGAGGACAGAGGCTCAGTGACCTGTGTACCTGAGAGATGCAGGCAGAATATGGTAGGGATTGAGAGGAGGGACAAGCTGGGACGATCAGGGCAGGCTTCACAGGGGAGGAGGCATATGACTTGGACCTTGGAGGATGGGTTGCAGCATATATATGACCAAAGGAAAATAAAACCTTAAAAGAGTAAAGAAGGACTTAAAACAGAAAGTAAATATTCTTTGACCTTCCCCTGTCCCCAACCAACTCCTTTTTCCCATTTCTAATATTTTTCTAATATTTTCTTCTCTTAATATTTTCTTGTGTCCTTCTAGTGACAGTCTATGAATATGTGAACTATGCATCTATTTTTCTATCCATCCATCATTTTTTATTAAAAGCACAGACAGGATCATAAAATGTTAACTTCCCCTTTTCACGTGGCAAGCCGTCTTGGCCACCTTCTCACGGCAGCGCACGCGGGGGCAGGTTGCTTGAACTGGTCGTGTGGTCCTTGCAGGTGGCTGGGAGGGCACGGCAAGATGAGAAAACTCACAGTGTATGCGAGGAGCTTTGGTGAGGGCCCGCGGGGAAGCAGTATTGCCAAGTGGCTGGGAACCGAGCCTGACCTTTGCATTTGGAAGGTGTGGGGTTGAATCCCAGTTCTGGCACTTTCCAGCTGTGTGGCCCCCGGCAAGTTTCTTCACCTCTCTGAGTTTCAATGTCCCCATCTTTCGAATGGCGCTAATAACGTTTCCCTTGGGGGGGGGTTAGGGACTTGGAGTGAAAGCACTTACCACTTGCAAAGGCACCTGGCAAACGAGCAGTCGCCCGTTTTTGTGGATCGTGCTGTCGTGTATCATATGGGGCAGGGGCAGCCGAACCCTGACAGGTAGCGCTAGGTGCACGTGGGGGGTTTCTGAGCGACATTTGAAGAGAGGAGGGCCAACAGATCTATCTGAAGCTTAAAATAGCCTGGAAGTGCAAGAACAACAATAAATAAATGGGTTCCGGATGCTTTTAAATCTTGGCATTTCCTGATCTCAGCTCCGCTGGTCCAGACAGCTTCATCAGCGTTTACTGCCGAGGCCGGCGGCGCACGCCTCCCCTGGCCGTGTCCCAAAGCTGCTTTCAAGAAAATCAGATCTAGAAGCGTTTGGATCTCTGGCACTGGGCCAGCGGGTCATGGATACAGGTTGAAGATCAGGCAGCATTGGGGTTTGTTCCGTGTGTGTGGAAAGTTAAGGCCGAGGGAGTGAGGGGGTGAGGGGGTGAGGCAGTTGCCCAACAATGGGGTTATTCATTCACCACCCAAGTGTTGATTAAGCACTTACTATGTGCCAGGTGCCAGGGATAGAACAGTGAGCATTAATCAGATGCCCATTCAAAAAAATGTTCAATTACTAACTGTGATAAGTCCTCAGGGACCTCCAGAAGGCTGCGAGAGGGCGCAGTAGGGCTCCTCAGGTGGTCTTCGGGGCTCAAGGAAAGTTTCCCCTGGGAAGTAAAGAGTGAAGGACAGATGAGAGAGAGAACTGGGCACAGTAGGTCTATGGGTGGGGACGACGTTGCAGGCAGAGAGAACAGCACACGCAGAGACCCTGTGTGGGAAAAGACCCTGGCAAGTGCTAGTGTGGAAAGAAGGCCAGTAGGGCCAAAAGTGGAGGTAGGGGTAGGTTAATACTGGGACAGGTAAGCGGGAGCCAGATCACACGGGGGGCCTTCCAGGCCTCAGGAAGGATTTGGGTCTTTATCTGGGAGGAATCGGGGGCAGGCTGGGTATTAAAACAGGGCACAGGGGGATCAGATTTGCATCTTGACAAGATGGCTCTGGTGGCTCGTGTCCAGAAGCTTGGAGGGGTCTAGAGTGGCTGCCATTCAGGTGTGAGCTGATGGCAGTGTGGACTGGGTCAGTGAAGGGTTAACCCAGTGACCAGGTGGTGAGGAAGCTCCAGCAGCCCAGAGAGGCTGCAGCTGCGCCAGCAATTGCTTCAGGACTCTTGTGTAATAGTCTCACTCGTGGTCGTTTTTTGAGTACTTACTCTGCACCAAACGCTCCACAAAGCCCTTCTCCTTAAACTCTCTAAAGAATATCATCTTCTGTTTTCCTGAGATTTAACCAAGGGGGTTAAATCACTCCGCTAAGATCACAGAGCTCAGCCCCGCGCTGTCCAGCACGGTCCCTGGATCAGTGTCCTCCAGTCAAGTGTGACCCTTCTCAGGGCTTGGCCCGAGCCCCTGGCTTCTGTCTGGTTGCTCCAGTGACCATGGGCGTCCTGTCCACCCTGGCCACAGGGCCAGTGCAGAGCCTCCTGGGAAGGCACTGTCACATGTTGGCCTGAGGGGACACCGTGTGTAGCCCTTGGTCCTCTGTCCCCCCCAGCCCAGCGGCTTCGGGCTGTGCCCTGGTGCAGCACGTGAGCTGAAACGGCCGTGTCTCTGGGCTTCACATGTCGCCTGCCTCCTGGGGATTCAGATGGTCTCTGCTGCTTGTTTTTTGTTTGCTTCTTCTGCTTCTTTATTTCCTCTTCTGTCTTCCTTTCCCTCTGCTCCCACCCTGTCCCCATCTGTTGCTGCCCCGTGGGGGTCTTTTCTTCGCCTCGCAGATGTGCAAGCAGGACTCAGAATGGAAGGAGAGGCCTTCCAGGAAGGAACAGAACCAGCAGTTTGGGCCTGTTATCTGCAGGGCACCGGGCAGGCACCATCTTACGTAACCCTCACAGCCGTCCCTCGAGGGGTGCACGTCATTATCTGTCCTCTACACAGGGATGCTGGGGCTCAAAGGATTGAGGTGCTGAACCCAAGATCACATGCAACAACGTCATTTAAAAACGTTGGCATCCCAAACTTGAATGTGCCTATGAATCATCTGGGGATCTTGTTTAAATGCACATTCTGATTCAGGAGGTCTGGAATTCAGCATGACAGTCTGCAGAATTTAGTAAGCTCCAGATGAAGCCGATGCTACCGGTCCATGGATCACACTTTGAATAGCATAGCGAGGAGCTAGCAGATCTTGCACATGCCCTCCTGTGACGCCCATGTAGACACATGCCACCACGAGCTCCATCCCTCAGTGGCCACCACTGATTGTGCCATCTTTCCCCCTTGTTAGCAGCTGCTGAGGGGTCATCTGAGGCTTTCGCATCATGCCCAGCACATCACGGGCTGAGCCTGCACATCCCAAAGCCTCAGGTGACCGACCATGGTCTCCAGTGCTGGCCAGTGTTGGAATATAGGGAAACTGAGGCTCAGAGAAGTAAAAGTCCCTCTGCTTGCTGCTCTGCCTACTTGTGCTCGCTCTCTCTGTCAGATACATAAATAAAATCTTAAGATTTGATTTATTTGAGAGAGAGAGAAAGCATGAGCAGGGGGAGGGGGAGGGAGAAGCAGGCTTCCCTCCGAGCAGGGAGCCTGACGCGGGGCTCGATCCCAGGACCCTGGGATCATGACCTGAGCTGAAGGCAGATGCCCAACCGACCGAGCCACCCAGGCACCCCTCTCTTTAGCTTTCTGTGTGACTTTGGGCAAATTATTTCCTCTCTCTGAATTTTAGCTTCCCCCAACGGAAAAATGGTTTACCCTTTGTCTTGTGAGGAACAGATGGGAGAAGGTCTAGTATACAGCATAGAGGATTCTTAGGAGCCCTAAGACCTCCAATCTGAGTAGGGTGAAGGACACCTCACGTGGCGGAAAGGCAGGCTCAGATGACACTGACATGCGGGGATGGCGGGAACTCCGCTCCCCACTTCCTGCCTATGTCCCATCAGGCTTCGGTGATAATTGAGCACTGTCAGATGGTTTCCCATTCATAGTTTGGGTGCGTGCTCCTCCACCTTTAGTGCTTACTAAACAAGCCCTGCTCTGGCCGGGAAGCCGGTGACAGTACCACCTCATGGGACACAGGAGAAGAAGGGAATGGAAATGGGGGATTTGTCCGGATGCAAATCTGTTTTATGTTCCCAGTCAACACACTTCTGCGTAAGGCAGGTCCACCTGTGGCTGGGAGGAGCCAGCGCCTCAGCCATGGGGGACACGAGGGAGAGGGGGTCTGCTAAGGAGGCCTTCTTGGCCTTCCTTCTTGTCTGGCCCTTGCTGACCACATGACCGGGGAGGGCCTGCTGAGGCCAAAGAGAATCCGTTTCCCACCAGCTTTATCTGGGAGCCCGTGGGTCTGGGTTTCTCATCATCTGACCCACTGGAAAAGGAAAGGCAGGAGTTTCCATAAGGGAATAAATGGGTGTGGAAGGAAACCACCCCCTCCCCACCCCCAGGAAAGGCAGGGGGTGAGTGTGAGGGAGACTTTGCAGAGATCACAATGATGTGAAGCAGAGATGCCAAAACTGCCCTGGGAAATGGGGCCTCTGTCCCGACCCCCCGTCTGCCTCACCCAACCCACAGAGGTTTAATGAGTCCCCACTCTGTGCCAGACACTGTTCCCCACACCGGGATTTGACAAGAGGCCAAGCCCAGTCCCTTACCCTGGTACAGTGTACATTCTGGAGGGGAGACAGACAGTCCCTGGGTTTGTGCCGTGGGTAACATTCACTGTGACCAGGTGAGTCGGGTGTTGGGAAAGGCCTCTCTTGCTGAGACTGAATGCTGGTAACGTGGCCAGGGACCTGGGGAGGTGTCTCAGGTGGGAAGCCCAAGCCCAGAGGGTTTTGTTGCAGGGAGAAGGCGGCCACTGTGTCTGCCGCGTGGGGAGGGTGGGAAAGTCCCAACACATGGTCGGGGAGGGGGCAGGCCAGGCCGCACTAGGCCTTATAGCCTAGTGAGGACTTTGAGTGTTTGGCTTTTAAATAGGAGAGTGAGTGACTAACCCTTAGTCTCAGCTCTGCCCCCCTGCTCCCCTGTCCCCCTTGCCCTCTCGGGTGGGGCCTTGGCTCCCTCCTCTGTTGGTCTACACCAGCAGCTTGCAGCCTGGGCTTCCCGAACCCAGAAAGAATCTCCAAGGTACTAGCAGGGCTTTGAGAACATTTTCCCCTCCCCATTATTTCGAAGTCTAGTAGATAAACTTGCACAGAGCAAGGGAAAGAACTCCCCCACCACCCACAGGGTTACTGACAGCTGTGGTCAACCTGGGCCGGGGCAGGAGGATGTAACAGCAGAGGGCTTGGTAGCTGGGTTTGGATTCACATTCTGCTTAGCATAAAGTCCTGTTACCTCCCTGAGCCTTACTTTTCCATCTGCAGATTGGGGGAGTGCCCCCTTTGCTGGGCTCTCACGTGCCCCCCAGGTGCTCTGAGTGGTGGATACCACCTACTTGGGGACTGGCTTGTTCGGCTGAGGATTCAAATTAACCTCCGAAAGCCCTTCCGTGGCCCATGAAATAGTGCGTGTGAATCTGTATGAGTCTGTATGAGTGAATGGGTATGGGGAAATCTGGAATTCATGTGCAAAGTATAATGTCACCGTGTTTCTAATATGTAAGAAAGAAATAGAAATTTGGCTTTTGGTATATTTGTGTTTTGCCAAGCTCATAATGTTGAGTTCACTTCGGTTCAATTGGAGTATGCTGGGTTGCCACGGTATGGTTTTTAGTTAATAAAAATGGGAAAAACTAATTAATTAACTCCCTCCTCATCTCTCCCACTTCAAAGCCCAGGGCCCTGGTGGGCTGTGGGAGAGATGATGCAGGGGGTTCCCCAGGGAGCCCAGCGTGGGAACCACGGGGCCAGATGGGCTGGGAGGCCCCTCCTGGCTCCCACGCTGTGCAGCAGCCCCAGCAGGGGGGCAGTTGCGGCTTGAGCGGCTGAGCGCTGCTGAGTCATCTCGCCCTCAGCGGGTCCTGTGTGCTGCCTGGCGAGCTGAGGCTGGTGTGCCGGTGGCTGAGCCCTGGCCTGGGCTCTTGGGGAGCTGGCTTCCGCCAGGCTGGGGGGTGGGGATCCTCAGCTGCCCACCACCCCTCCACCCACCCAGGCGTCCAGTCCCTGCTGGGACCCCCCAGGAGCCAGCCACGTTAGCGCTGCCCTTCCTGGTGGGAGTGCTGCCCTGAGGCTCGCGGGCACGGGGGCCGAGCTGCAGTCGGCGCTGGGCAGCACCGGTCTGGAGATGTGAGCTGGCACCTTGCTGGCCTGTTGAGCGTGACATTTCCTCAAATGCCACAGAGGGGCTGCCTGACCTTCACTCCCCAGCCAGGACCCCCTTTCTGCCTCCTTCTGGATTATTTATAACGGTGCTAACAGGCAAAAGGGCTTCTCAGCCGAGCCCTGGCCCAGCTCTCTGAGTGTCTCCTGGCAGCCGGGGTAAGAGACACATAAATAGAACCAAAGAACACGGACACTGAGGACCCCAGAGAATGCCTCCAGACGGAGTGTGCGGGCTCCTTTTTTTTTTTAGGTCTCTGGGACTTTTTAATATTTATTTTTATTTTGTTGTGGTAAAATAATACATAACATAAAATTGAGCATTTTTTTAAGGGTCCAGTTCAGGGCCATTCAGCACATTCACAATGTCATACAAATATCACTACCATCTGTTTCCAGAACTTTTCTGTCATCCCAAAGCCAGGTGCTCTTTCATGGCTGGTACGTGCTAGACCACCCCCCCCCCCCCCCGAGGAAATTCACATTTTGAGGAAACCCCACAAAATGTGATGAGGAAGGACAGTGCCAGCCAGTTCAGGATTGCTGTAACTTGATTAGAATGACGGCAGTCGCCCCTTTCCGCAGCATGGAGTGGGCACGTTTCTCAGGGTGAGCTGAAACCCTCTGCCTTTCTTCCCATTCAGGAAAGGGATCAGGACGGGAGGGGATGTCCTGGTTGCAGGGAGAACGGTGAATCTGCTCTTAATCGCTTTCTCTCCTTTTTTTTTTTTTAAGATTTATTTATTTATTTTATTTATTATTTTTTTTAAAGATTTTTTTGTTTATTTATTTCACAGAGACAGCGAGAGAGGGAACACAAGCAGGGGGAGTGGGAGAGGGAGAAGCAGGCTTCCCGCTGAGCAGGGAGCCCAATGCGGGGCTCGAACCCTGAGCCGAAGGCAGACGCTTAAGGACTGAGCCACCCAGGCGCCCCTATTTATTTATTTATTTTAGAGACCGTGCACACGCATGCGTGCACGTGGTTGGGGGGGCAGAGGGAGAGGGAGAGTCCCAAGCAGACTGTGCAACCAGCATGAAGCCTGAGGTGGGGCTCCATCTTACAGCCCTGAGATCATGACCTGAGCTAAAATCAAGAGTCCAGCGCTTAACCGGTTGCGCCACCTGGGTGCCCTTAATCTCCTTCTCTTCTTTTTAAAATTTTATTATTTATTTATTTATGCATGCATGCATGCATGCACTAGCAGGGCAGAGGGGCAGGCAGGGAGAAGCAGGCTCCCCACTGAGCAGGGAGCCTGATAGGGGGACTCCACCCCAGGACGCTGGGATCATGACCTGAGCCCCAGGCAGACACTTAACCGACTGAGCCACCCAGGTGCCCCATCTCTTTCTCTTCTTAAGCAAATCTATTCATTTAGCAAACTTCACTCCTTTCCTTATAAATAGGACACGTGTGTTGCAGCTCACCTCCGTACTGAATGCTGCTTCCTGCTCGGTTGGACCATTCACTACCTTTGATAAAAGTTTAACAACAGTTCCTCACATGCAGACAGCACTTCAGAGTTTTCCCAAACATGTTTCCATCTAAAACACCACACTGGACAGGCCTGGGATAATTCCACAGCCACCAGAGGGTACGGGTCCCTTTGTAGAGATGAGAAACGGAGGCCAGAGCGACGTGATCTTGGTCGTGATTGATCTCCCTTTAGTCATCTGCACATACTGTCTCATCCAGGCTGGCGTTAGGGTGAGGCAAAGGAGACACGTGGCTCAGGCACAAAATTGATGGAGATGCCAAAAAAAGTCAGTAATTAAGAGAAATCATATTTTATTTTGTTTTATTTTTTTTTTCATATTTTCTGAAAGCTTTTTTTTTTTTTTTTTAAGATTTTATTTATTTATTTGAGAGAGAGAATGAAACAGAGAGCATGAGAGGGGAGGGTCAGAGGGAGAAGCAGACTCCCCGCCGAGCAGGGAGCCCGATGCGGGACTCGATCCCGGGACTCCAGGATCATGACCTGAGCCGAAGGCAGTCGCTTAACCAACTGAGCCACCCAGGCGCCCCAAGAGAAATCATATTTTAATGCAACGTTTAAAAAGAATGAGTTGGCACCTAAATATCCATGCAGAACAAACACCAAATCTTTATTTAAAGGCAGGAACAGGAGGAGTACCATACAGAGTCACATAGGTGCCTGAGCAAAAGGAAAAATCAATGCTACTGGCCTGTCTTTTATTTAGAATTTGGTATTTTGCTCATCATGGGGTTTTTGCATTAATTTTGATTTTTTTCAGAGTGTTGCATTAGATATGATCTATCTTGATTACAGAGGGTTTTTTTTTGGTGCCCAAGGGGGGTGCCTCCCTCCCCTCATCCTAACCCTGGCTCTGATTCCATCTTCCGATTTCTGTGTACTAGTGTGACGGGGACCCACCTCCCGGGTCCCCAGGCCGCGGGTTGCCGTATGCTAAAGCCTTTCTACCACTCCTGAGAGTGGCATTTGCTCTCTGAGTCTATTTTTGTGCTTGCCCTTCAGCGACTGATAAAATGTTGCTCTGGGTCGAGCTGATGTGTTGAAATGGTGAGTGTTCATGTCAGGTGGTTTGTGTGATCCGATATCTTCATTCTTGACCTCGAAAAGGGGCCTGGAACCAGGAAAGAAAAGGAGCTTTTGGCAGTTTTGCCCCCACAGAGTTGGACAAAACTGGAAATCATGATCTGGTCACGGAGGCTACTGGGCATTTTGGCCTCGTCTTGGGGCTATATGGGAAAAAAATATCCCCGTTGCCTTCTTCTTACTTTCAGGCCCAGTTTACCAGGCACGGCCACATTGATTTCATTTGGTTTACTGAGCACCTACTCTGTGCTGAGTACCCGCTCGGTACTGGGGAAACAGCAGGGACCAAGACAGACATGGGCCCCGCTCGCAGGGAGCGACGAGTCGGGACAGGTGACAGCGCAGAGGCGGATGCGTGAAAACTGGGGACGAGCTCTGGAGAGGGCTGGTGGTGGCAACTTCATAACAGCGTCTGTGTACTTAGTGCCTTGAAACTGTACACTTAAAAATGGCGGAAGTGGTAAATTTTATGTTCTGTATATTTTACCACAAGTTTTTTACAATTCTGGAAAAAAGGAGGGGGGAGGCTCTCGGAGCAGAAAGTGCTACTTGAGGACATGGCAGCAGGGTGACGTTCCGGTAAGAGGGCGACGGGGCAGCCGCTGTGGGATGCAGTGGTCAGGACGGCCCAGCTGGGAGAGACGCTTCATCTGCCGTGGGAACGGTAAGAAGCCACCAGCCACCAGCCGGGTGAAGATGCAAAGGAGAGGAGGCAGGCCGGGCGGAGGGAGCGGCCGCCCAGAGGCCCCAGGCTGGAAACTCAAGCCCTACAACCGTTCCATGGGGGAGGCTGGTCTCGGGAGATGCCAAGAGGCCAGGTGACGCCCTGTTAAGTAGCAAGTGACTAGCCAGAGCCAGTTCTTCTCTGCAGATCTTAACAACACCTACCTGCACATGCTGTGCGGTTGACCGAGCACTTTTCCTGCCACCCTCCCTTGGATTCAAGAGCCCTTGAACTCAAGTGCATAAGATGGACTGCAATTGCAGACAGGCACAATGCGCGGATCACACTGTCCCCAAAACACCTTCGCTCGCTCCCTTGCTCACTCAAGTGGCAGAGTATATACTTCAGCCTTTTCCTGTTTTAAAATCAAAAATGCAGTGCACACCACCTTCCTGGGCCCTGGGGGCAGCCTGTGCCTTCTGAAAGGCAGCCCTGACAGGTGCCAGCAGGGACGCAGTGGGGCCTGGGCGTAGCTGCCGAGGGAGGGGCACCTGGGCCCTGGCCGGGCCGTCCAAGAGCTGCTCCACCCCAGGTGACCTCGCTGGGCACAGCTCCAAGAGACTTTGCAGATCTCTGTTGGATAAGGGGCCGCTTGGAGACAACAGGGAGGGAGAAAGGAGATGTAAAGGAGTAAGATAACACCCACCCCAGGAGACTTTCTGCCTCAGTTTCCTTAGCTGCAAAGTAAGAGATGAGTCTCTACAAGTCTCTGCGGAGTCTTCCAGCGCCCAGCACCCCCGGTTCGGTGCTGTGTTTGTAGTCCGTCGTAAGGATTGATTTCCTGTGCCTTGCAAACCATGTACAATCATCTTATCTGAGGAGAGTGGGAACAGTAGCTGGGGGTGGCAGGGCGTTGTGGGGACGGGAGAGGGGAGTTCTTGGAAGAAGTCAGTGAAAGTATACAAAATTATGAAACATAATAACGAAGCCACGTGACATGCACAGTATTTCCAGTCTTTTGCTCTAGGGCTGTTTGTGGTGCCAGCGCCGAAATCCCAGCTCATCTCCTGCATAGGCCACACCCACAGCACCAGGGCGCCTGTTTCCAGATCGGGGATTCATTCCGTGGGATCAAGCATTTATAGTAACACACGGGTTTGGGAAGAAGCACAGCTGACCCCCAGTAAACACGCAACCCAGCCGGCGGGTACCCTAGAGAGTCCTCTCTGCGGCTCTGGGGCTCTGTGGGCGTCCGTGAACACTTGTCACAGGAGGAGATGGACAACGTTGGCTAACGTGCCTGGCGGGTTAGGAGAGCTCCATCCTTTTTTTTTTTTTTTTAAAGATTTTATTTATTTATTTGAGACAGAGAGAATGAGAGAGAGAGCACGTGAGAGGGGGGAGGGTCAGAGGCAGAAGCAGGCTCCCCGCCGAGCAGGGAGCCCGATGTGGGACTCGATCCAGGGACTCCAGGATCATGACCTGAGCCGAAGGCAGTCGCCTAACCAACTGAGCCACCCAGGCGCCCCAGGAGAGCTCCATCCTATTGCCCTGCCTACCGAAGGTCGCTGGTAACTGGTCAACTTTCCTGGTGAGCTGGGTCCGGCCTGGTCTTGTAGCCCAGTTTGGAGTCCTGGAACCCGTTTTGCTCTCCGGGCTGGAGAATGCACTCTCACCAGACCTTATGTCTTTCTGTGGGTCACCTTTACACGAAGCCCTGAGCGGGCAGCTTGAGGGGTGGGTTGAGGAGCTTAGCCTTGAGTGTTTTGGTGGGAGAGCCTTTCAATGGCCTGGTTTATCTAAGCTCTGGGTGTTTATTCTTTTAGGCTGGGCTCAGAACCCCTCAATTTTCCGGGGCACCTGGTGGCTCAGTCATTGAAGCGTCTGCCTTTGACTCAGGTCGATCTCAGGGTCCTGGGATCGAGCCCCATGTTGGGCTCCCAGTGCTTGACGGGGAGCCTGCTTCTCCCTCTCTGCTGTTTCCCCTGCTTGTGCTTTCTGGCTCTCTCTCTCTCTCTCTCTGTCAAATAAATAAATAAATAAAATCTTTAAAAATTTTTTTTCTACTTATTCTTTCTGTAGCTTCACTTTGTGTCTGTGGCTCCTGAGTCTTATTTCAGAGGATGGTGTAAGTACTTCTGTGTGGACTAAGATCAGTTACTCTTCTTACTGTTCTCCTAGAAGACTCTTTAGGAGTTTTGTACTAGTTTGGAAGACAGTGGGAAGATTAGATTTTTTTTTTTTTTAATGTAAGAGAGATGAATTAGTCATAGCTTTTTCACTGATAGGTGACAGAAACTCCACCTGGCATGTAATCTGGAAAAGGAACTTTTTCACTCATATAACTGCAGAGTAAAGAGAGTAGACTGGCTTCAGGCACAGCTGGATCCAAGTGTTTAAATTACTTTATCGGGACTCTCATTTCAATTAAATTTAGCCGGCTGAGTCCCTTTGTTTAAATGCTCTAGCAAAGTCTTGGTGTTCACTCTGATCCACCCCTGAACCAGGTGAAGTACTTACTTGTTGTGGTCACTGGATGAAACATTTTAATTAGCCAGACTGTGCTTACCTGGACCGTCTGGGTGGCATGGAGGGGCAGCTTCCCCAAGAAATATCAGTAGGCTGCCACCATTAAGAAGGGGAATGGGTGGGAGGCCAGCCAGATAACAGAGGTGGGAGGAGAAGAAAACATCTGTTTAATGAAATGGCTTTGCAGGGACTTCATGAACATCTACCTTACTTCCTTCTTAGGAGGCAAATATGGGTCCAGAGTCATCGGTCTAGACCAGGCCAGTTCTAATTGACTAGTAGTGGTTACTAAGACTCCATGTTGAGCAGGCTTGGGGCTCAGCAGGAAGTATAGTGGTATTCAGTTAGTGGTATCCGCCATGGTTAGGAAGGTGGGGAGGGTGACCCCACTGCCAGGTACCTGCCACCCTAGCAGTTCCCATGGCTGGTCTGGGCATTCCTGAAGGGAAGACTTGGCTCAGACCATCAATACAGCTTCTTGTCGGTGGAGGAGGCTCTGAGCGACAGTAGCATGTCACCCTAACTCCCATCCTGTACTAGAGTCTCCAAGATGGTGGTCAAGAGGTCTGTCAGGCCCGGCTGGGGGCTCTGTTCCACGCCATCCCAGGCAGGTCTGGAGAGAGCCAGTGTAGTCTGGCTGTCAGGGCAAGGTTATTTCTCCCACAAAAACCATGAGCGATGATAAAACTGGGATCAGGGGGCTGGTGGAGGTTGAAGGAACACAGGGTTGGAAGAGCCAGTAGGTTTAGGACTGAGGGGATGAGTCAGAAGACAAGGTCAAACATTGACCTCCTGAGAGCCCCCGTTTTTCCATCAGTCAAGTGGGGATGCTGACCATTGACCACTTCCTGCATCTTGGGAAGGTACCAATGAGACCATAGCTCTGAATGTCACTTGAAAGTCAACTGTAGGGGCTTATCTGTGACCACCACTCATGGGGTGTCTGATGTATGCTAAGCTCCCAACCAGTAATGTTGCTTTATCTTTGTACGAACCCTAGGACGCAGGATTATTTTTATTATTCCTGTTTCATCAATAGAAGCTGAGGCGGCCAGGGGCGCCTGGGTGGCTCAGTTGGTTAAGCGACTGCCTTCGGCTCAGGTCATGATCCTGGAGTCCCTGGATCGAGTCCCGCATCGTTTCTCCCTCTGACCCTCCCCCCTTTCATGCTCTCTCTCTCTATCTTATTCTCTCTCTCAAATAAATAAATAAAATCTTTAAAAAAAAAACAGCTGAGGCAGCCAAAGTTATGTCCTGACCTCAGAGAGTTAGTGTTAAGCGGCAAAGCCAGGGCCCAGACCTTTGTCTAGGCCTCTTTCCATTTCATGACAGTCCTTCCACACTCCACCTTTGTATCCCCCTCGGGAAATTCATTCATTCATTCATTTATTAGTTAAGTGCCAAGTTCTACCTAGATATTTCCTGAAAGCCTATGTGGATTTCAGAAACTAGATTAGTACAGAATTGTACAGAATGCTTGAGCAAGAGGGGTCCACAGGTCTATCTCTTGGATGTTCTCTTTCCTAGAGAGGCAGTGAGAACTGAGAGGGCAGGTGACATAGTGAAGTGCGCACATGGTGAAAGACTCATGGTGAGTGTGGATGGGCCCAGAACCCAAGTTCTGTCACTGCAGGCTGCCTTCGTCCCCCTCCTGCTTCCTTCCGCTCAGTAACTCTGAAAATATGCTCTAGGCCAGGGACTAAGCTTGACGATTGGCTGATTGTAGTCAGGAAAGTGGAGCCACCAATTTTTCCTGAAGATGCATTCTTTCTTAAGCAGGGAATCGATTTCCAACAAGATACACAGGCTTCCAATGAAGCCACTTATGTGAATCTGTACAAAACACCATTAATCCACTGCTAGGGTTGTTTATCTCCCTGGCTGGGGCAGCCACGGCCTTTTCAGATCCGGGATATGATGCTGCTGGAGGAATGGGTACAGAAGGTTCCCCAACCAGAGGGGCATCCCATGGCAGGGGTGTAAGCGGACCAGTGGTGGGGACCCGAGGGGGCCATCTGCAGGAGGCCAGTGCACAGTGGCCCCAGGCCTGTCCCTGCGCAGCCATGAACTTGCCATGTGACTTGGATCTTTCTCAGCCCATGTCCAGAAGCCCCCACCTTCCTTCCCATCAGTAAATGGGAATAAATGGTCCTGAATGTTCCTTTCCACTTTCAGAAGCAGATGCCAGGTGATGACACACGCTTTGCAGGGAGCAAAGAGACTTGGCTTTGAATCTCAGCTTCACCATTCTGGGACCCTGGGGGCTGTGGGTTGAGTTGTGTCTTCCAAGAGAAGATACGTTTGAGCCCTAACCCCCAGCACCTGGGGATGTGACCTGATTGGGAGATAGGGTCTTTACAGAGGTTATTAAGTTAACGTGAGGTCATTAGCATGGGCCCTAATCCAGTATGGCTGGCCTCCTTATCAAAAGGGGAAGTGTGGACACAGAGACAGGCACCCACAGAGGCAAGACGATGGGAAGACATACAGGGAGAAGGCCATCCACAAGCCAACAAGAGTGGCCTCAGAACGAGCCACCCCTGCCAACACGTGGAGCTCAGCCTTTTAGCCTCCAGACCTGCAAGATCAAACATTCCTGTCGTTGAGGCCCCCAGCCTGTGGTGCTTTGTTACAGCAGCCCTGGCAGACTGCTACAGGGGACTGGATCTCTGAGTTCCCCGAGGAGTGACATGGGCGTAGGGACACCTGCGCTGCAAGGGTTGCTTTAGGAATCCCTTAGTGCCGCCCCTGACATTTGGTAAGCGCTCAGTGGTAGCCATGGCTCAGTCCCGTGCTCCGTGCTGTGCCCCCCAGCGCCTCTAGGGGGCCCGCAGAGGAGGGACAGGACAGACCGAGGCCTCAAGTCAGACCTTTCAAAGAGAACTGGGTCACCAAGGCACCCCTTCGAAAAGCCTCTCTAAATATGGAGAAGGCCAGAGAAATCACTATTAATGCAGTGCTTAATGGTTTTTAGCCAGAGAGTGGCCTCAGCCCTAATCGACAAGGCCTCGAAGCTGAGGTTTCTTTATTTTTATGTCCCGGGTACACTTTGAGTATGTTGAGCTGCTATGAATAATCAATGAGTGCAGTAGTCATGGCCATTTTATGGGTGTTCTGTAAAGGAGGCGGCATGGTTCTGATGGGAAGGACACTTCCTGGATGACCCTGAGAAAATCCATTATCCTCCTTGGGCCTCAGTTTCCCTATCTGCAAAGGGAAGAGAGTAGACCAACCAGGCCAGGGATTCTTATGCTGCATTTGTGAAGGCCTGGGGGTTAAGTATAAATTTCTTGCATACACATGCATTGCTCAGACGTATTTTATGGGCAGCAAAAATGCTATCCATAGCTCTTGTCTGGTTCTTGAAGGGGCCTCTGACTCCCAGATTGTCTGCAATGACTTTCCTGGACAACCTCTCAGGGCTGCTAGTTCCTGGCCGGTCTGCAGTTCTGGGACTCTGATTTTTTTTTTTTTTTTTAAGATTTTATTTATTTATTTGACAGAGAGAGACACAGCGAGAGAGGGAACACAAGCAGGGGGAGTGGGAGAAGGAGGGTTCCCCGCAGAGCAGGGAGCCCGATGCGGGACTCGATCCCAGGACCCTGGGATCATGACCTGAGCTGAAGACAGTCGCTTAACCAACTGAGCCACCCAGGCGCCCCTGGGACTCTGATTTTATAGTGGTTTCTAAGCCTCAAGAAGCAAGTCCTACAGTGGCTTCTCTGAGTTACTGGGATGAGAGGGATCAGGGACAGAGAGCTCATCACTGGGGGCTTTGCTGACCAGGGAGACCCCAGCTGCCCAGCACTCAGGGGTCTCTGCTTTGGCCCTCCCTCCTGCTCCACAGCCCTCGCCGTGGCTGAGTGGTGCCTCCCAGCCCCTCCACTCACCCCTCTCCTGGATGCTACACCTGCCTAACCCATCTGCCTGCTTCGACGCTGACCCCACCCCCATCACATTTGGAGTAAAACCCAAATCCCTTACAATCCCTCCCTGATCCAGCCTCCACCGGCCTCTCTGAAGGCATCTTCCCCCATCCCCCCTGGCTCCCTGAGCTGCAGCCTCACTGACCGTTAGTCAGGGCTTCATGCTTTAGCCTCGGCCCACGCTTGGGTCTTTGCCTTGCTGGGCCCTCGGCCTGGAACGTTCCTCCCCACATCTTCCACTGCCTGACTCCTCCAAGTCTCAACTCAGACACCAGCTCTTCAGGAAGCCCCCCCCCCCCCACTAACGCAGACTTCCCTTCCCTCTGTTCTCCTCCTTCAGTGCACCTGGCCCGTTTCCTTCAGAGCACTGACACGACCTATAAGGAAATATTGATGTGTTTTCTTCCCTACCAAAATGTCAACTCGTGGGGGAATAAACTGAGTCTTACATGTCTCAGTGCCTGGCTCATAGTAGCATTTAATAAATGCTGGAACACACTCACTCGCTTGGCTAAAATTAAGATGACTGACAACACCAGGTGCTGGGGAGGGTGTGGGACAGTGGGTCCTCTCAGTACAGCCGGTAAGCGTGGACTATGGTACAACAATTCTGGAGAGCAATTTTGTCATTTTTACAAAATCACATACACTTATTGTATGACCCAGCCATTCTACTCCCAGGTATCTGCCCAAGGGAACTGAAGACCTATGTCCACACAAAGACTTGTACACACATATTGCAGACCTGTCCACCATAGCCGAAGACTGGAAACAGACCATCTAGAACAGGCAAGACCGCTGCATCCCCACGGTCTGATGGGACAGAGAGGAGAAGGAAGCTGAGCATCCACCCGAGTGTTCCCTGCGGCCAGGGCAGCTGAGTGGTGGTGACCTGTAGTAGTAGGGTGTGTTGGGCAGGGCCTGGGGCGATCCCAGGGATGTCCCCGGAGACAGAGATTCGCCGAGCACCCTGGTCCCAAGTCTGAAAGCAGGGGACCAGCCACTTGAGAGAACCTGGTGCTGGTGCTGCCCGTGGGTACAGGATTCTTGCAAAATGCCAATTAAGACATTTGACCCAAATTCGGATAAAAGCCTTTTTCCTGTGTCAAGTGGAGCTAATAATATACATTTGTTCATAATTTATGAGGCTTAGTAAGTGGGAACAATTAAGGAAGAGGCCTGCGCAAAACCTATTTCTTTTAAGTGTCACATAGGCCTTTTCTTGTTCTCTAAGGCCGTCCCACCCTCTCTGCCCACCATGAAACACTTTATTGTTTTTATTATTCTTATTTCTTATTTGTTGTTAGTACTGTTAGCTACCATTTACTGAGCATCTTCCGAGCCAGGCTGTAACATTGCTTTGTTTAATCTTAACTCTCTGAGGCGGGTGTTGTCCCATTCTACAGATGAGGCCGGTGAGCTTCAGAGAGAAGAGATTTGCCCAAGGTTTCACAGCTGGCGAGTGGGGATTATGATTCAGGTCTGCCAGACCCCAAAGCCTGTGGTACGCCATTTCTGGGTCAGCCTCCCAGCTCGGGCTGTTTCTCAATCTGCAGGGCATCCCTTCTATTGGTGGTCGTTAAATGGGGGAGACCAGGGTCAGAAAGCCATCACCTTCTGATGAGTCGGTCCGGGGTTTGGCCTGAGAACCTGCATTGTTTCTAACACGTTCGCAGGTGGTGTTGACCCTGCCGGTCCTGGGACCACACTTTGAGATACTCTGGTTCAGTCACTGCTGTTACCGTAGTCCTCTGTGCCTCCCTCCTCCCCCACCCACCATGGTCAGGTGCGCTTAGAGCCTTGTAGACCTTTTCCTGTACATTTGCATATGTATTATTGTACACAAAGAATTGTGTAGTTTGATTTTTCTCTTTACGCACATGAGATCATAGTCTACCTGCTATATTCTACAATTTAGTTTTTATTTCCATTTCATGTGTCTTGGAGAGCATATACCTCTACCTCATTCTTTTCAGAGGCACTGTGGTTTTCCAGGCTTCAGGTGATTATAGTTTTATTTACCTATTTTCCACTGATGGCTGGTCTTCCACATTTTAGACATTACGCATAGTCCTGTAAAGTCGCTGAGAACATAGATGAGTATTTCTCCAGAACATCGTCAGCCATCATTATTGCTGGGTTTTGTTTCATTGTTAATATTGCATTCCAGAAATCCCCTTTCAGGTGGGGACAGTAAATGAGTATCTGTTTAGAGCTTCTAATGAAGTTTTCAACACAGTAGTTCTGCTAAGAAGAAAGAGGTGCTGTGGGGCGTTGAGGGATGTGTAGGAGAGCAAAGGAGGAGGGGAGAGAACAGCAGGCAGGATTTAGCTTAGCTCCTGGTAGATTCAACCCTTGCCAGAGGGTGGGGCCTACCTTGGTATCTCTTGGTCACATGGCAAAATCGGGCCTTGACCAAGGGCTGCCAGAGGTCCAAGTTTGCAGCACCATGAGTAAGAAGTTCAGTCCACGCCCGGATCCAGCCAAGCCCAGCTCTGACTCCCCTCCTTCCTTCCTGTCTCCTCAGGGTGGGGGGTCCGGGGAGGAGCAACTCTGCGCTGACTTTCCCGAGCTTGACCTCTCCCAGCTGGATGCCAGCGACTTTGACTCAGCCACCTGCTTCGGGGAGCTGCAGTGGTGCCCAGAGAACTCCGACACTGAACCCAGCCAGTATAGCCCCGATGACTCCGAGCTCTTCCAGGTATGTCCTCCGAGCCTTGCGGTCACTCTCTGCTCCTGAAAGCCTGACTCTGCCCTGCCCCACCTGCTTTTGCATTTGCTCATGCAAAGAAGTCTCATCACCCCCCAAAGCTCTTGGGACCCTGCCTCTTGCCCTGGATCTGCCCTTAATCTTGGGCAGTTCTCACCCCCCCGCCGGGCCTGTTACCACCTCCGCACAGTGAGGGCCGGGAAGAGCTGCTCTTGCCAAGCCACCCCAGTCAGAAGGGAGCCCCTCAGTGGGCCCCGGGTGGTTTAAAACCCCGAGACCTCCCTTCCCTGTATTATCTCACTGAATTCTCATCCCTACTCTGCAAGGCAGGTGTGATTATGAACCCATTTTATAGATGAGGAGACTGAGGCTTCGGGAAGTTAAATCATGTGCCGAGGGCGATTCACCTAGTCAGTAGCTGAGCTGGTTGCAAACCCAGTCGGCCTTCCTCCTGAGCCAGGGCTTTGTAACCACGGCGACGCCATAACGGAGATGACTCACATGTATTGAACAACTGCTCTGTGGCAGGACTGTCCCTGTTGTGTCTATTAACTCATTTAATTCTCTTAACAACTCTTAGAGTGGGTACAGCTGTCTTCATTTTTCAGCTGGGGGCCTAGAGATTGTTTAAAAAGAGACAGTTCTGAGAACTGCAGTGCATATCAGTGCCTCTCACCTTGCATTCTCTGCGTCCAGTCTCAGGGGGCCCGCGACAGGCGACCTTTCCTTTAAGAAGCCCCCGAGTATGGAATATTACGAAGTTTGGGATTTACTTCAAAATACAGCAAGCTCTGCATGCATTTGTGGGTGTGGGTGTGGGTGTGGGTGTGTCGGGGAGGGTAGTAGGTGAAACAAGATCCGCCGTGTTGAAGCCGAGTGATGGGTACAATCAGATGTATTATTCTTTCCTTGAAATCTGCTCCCCCATAAAGACTGGCGGGAGAAGGCCTCGCTCCCCACGTCTGTCTGGCAAGATAACCATTGTACCAGTCATGGGCCGCGCGCATGTCAAGTGTCATGCTGGTGTGTGATGGGCATCGTCTCAGTCCCCAGGGATTGTAGCGCTCCTTCTAGAAATGGAAGCTTCCTCTTCCCATCAGGCACTGTGCTGTCTACAGTCTAGAGAGAAAACTGACCCAAGCTCATTTAACACAGAAACCGTGGTCATTGTGACACGTGCACAAAAGAAACGAGCCGGGTGTGAGAAGGGGATCCAAAGACTGGATGGTCAGGAAGGGCCTCTCCGAGGAGGCCATGCTTCAGTTGGAGGATGAGAGGGGGAGCAGCCATGTGAGCTCAAAGAGCGGGGACAGAACTTTCCAGGCAGAGGAAGCAGTAAGGGCAGAGCCAGGGAGCAGGAAAGCTTGCTGTGTTGGGGAACAGAAGAGCTGCGGGTAGCAGGGGGGGAGTCAGAGAGGTAGTCAGGGGCCAGATCATGCAGGGTCTTGTGGGCCATGGTGAGGAGTCTGGATTTTTCCCAAGTCTGTTCTAACCTATAAAGAAAGGACTGTTAATAACCATTTTACAGGTGAGGAAAGTGAAACTCAGAGAGGTTGAGTAATCTGGTGCCAGGTCACACAGCTAGGAAGGGTCTAACTGAGGAAGCCATACCCCTCAGTGCTGAACAACCTCTCTGCCAACCCTGTGCAGAGCAGCATGGCTGGGCTCCAGTTCTGGCTTCGTCCAGGGACCTGCATTCTTTATTTGAACGATAGGGATAAGACCTACGCTATGCTGCTTTCTCCCTCAGAGGGGGCTAACTTCCAGAAAATGCTTTCAGGTCATGGAGAGCTGATGAGCGAGAGAGGTTTAGATACTGCATGGAGACCAGCCCCACCTGAACTGAAGAGGCCCCCACTTCCTCAGACTGGCCAGACCCACCAGCAAGCCCCTGCCGAGATCCCACTCTGTGCTCGAAATGGTCTTGGGCACAAGTGAGCCTGTGTGGCCCTAGGGCTCCCAGCCCCGCGAGGAAAGCAGAACCCTCGCAGACAGATAGCACCCTGGCTGACCCCTGCCCACCTGCCCTCCCAAGCCCAGGCCAGTTCCACCCATTACCCACGATGAGCCCCTGTGTGTGTGATTATGTGATCAGTGCCTGTCTCCCTGCCACACACACATCATAAACCCCATGACCTTGGGGGCCACGATGGCATTATGCACTGTTCTATCCCCGGGCTCTGCACAGAGCCTGGCACTCGCTCGGGCCTTAACAAACATATATCAGATGAATAAATCCTTCAAGGCCCAGCTCTCCTGTTGCCTCCTTAGGCAGTTGGTGAGTTCCTCTCCTGGGCTCCCATCTGCGTGTGCCCACGCACAGGCTTGCCTGTGTCTCTGTGCCCTTTAGACGGTGAGTTCTTGAGGACAAACAGCATTGGATTAGTCTCGGGCCCTCACATGTCATAAGGACTCGATCACATGCATTGAATGAAGGAACTGATGGTGATTCTTTCCTGCCAGGGACCAGATGTGGCCCATTCCACAAACCTCAAGCTCGTGTCGTGGGTTCTCTCTCGGCCACAAGCTCGGTTTTCTCAGTTGGCCACTGGGAATCCTGGGGCCATGCTGCCTGGGTCAGAGTTGGGTTCCCCCAGTCAGATGGTGCCACTGCTATGGAAACAGACTGGGAGCGTGGAGGGCAAGCCACGGTGACAGGGTTAACACCTCCTCGGGGGCAGGGACTGTGCCCTCCGTGTCTCTGCGTTTCCAGAGTCCTCCGGCCAGGACCACAACCGTTGCTAAGTAATTTTGGAGGAAGCAGGCTTTGGGTTGTTCTGTCAGTTTGCTGTGTGGTCTTGGGCAAGGAGCTCCCTGAGTTGGGCCTCAGTTTCCCCATGTGGGGAATGTGGTGGATTCAATCAGTGGTTCTTGATCCGTTGAGGGGAGGGTCACCAGGTCCTTTTAGACTCTGATGAAATCTGTGGACCCACTGCTGGAAAAAAAGGAGGAAAAACTGATTTCCTGGGTTTTCTGGAGCCCAGTTGAGTCTCCTGGACAGGCGGGATTTCTGTCCCTTGTAGCAGAAATCCTGTTCTATGTCATTCCGGAATTCAGACCCCTCCTAGGCCTTCAAAGTGAAGCATTTTCCCTAAGATTTCTTCAAGACTCCTTTTCCTCCGGCTCAGGAAGGCTGGGGTGGGGCTGAGGCTATTAATATCCCTTCCTTCCCTGATTAACTCTCCATTAATTTGCACTCCGCTTCCAAGTGGAGCAGGCAGAGCCTGGCCAGTGGGCCCGCGAAGAGGAGAGGGTGGTGCAGCCCCTGTGATGTATTACCCTGGGTGCTGACAGACGCTGTGGACGCTGTGGGCAGATCGGCCTTGCTTCCCGGCAGGGTCAGGGCCTCCAACCCCGCTGGCTGCTCCCGAGCTGGAGCAGCCCAGGGAGGGCTGAGGAGAGGGGCAGGTCTTTTGTTACTCATTTCGTTTTGGCCCAGCCTGTTGGGTGCTTCCTGAGGGCTTGGCTGTTTTACATTCATTTTCCCATGGTGCCTGGCACACAGTAAATCCTACCCCCACCCTGACTTGCTCTGTGACGTTGACAAGTCTGTTTCCTGGACCTTCATTCCCCCCCGCCAAAAAAAGAATGGCAAATAGGTTTCCTCATAAGGAAATGAGGAATATCAGTTATTGCCTGGAGGGCTCTGTTACAGATGTTGGTGTAGGGGCACCTGGGTGACACAGTCAGTTAAGCGTCCGACTCTTGATTTCAGCGCAGGTCATGATCTCAGGGTGGTGAGATTGAGCCCCACGTCGGGCTCTGCGCTGGGCGTGGAACCTGCTTGATTCTCTCTCTCCCTCTGTCCCTCCCCCCGCTTCTCTTAAAAAAAAAAAACCAAAACAAAACAGAAAGATACTGGTGTGGAAAGAACAAGAGCACAATTGGTGAATGATATGGGGGAGGGGCAGTGGCGTGTGGGGCCCACGTTTAACACCCCTGGTCATTACATGATCCCTGAGGGATCCAGCTCTGATGTGTGTGATAATTCATAGTATCTCTGGGCCATTGGCTGTGTCCCTGTGGGAAAGGGGGAGCTCTCGTTCCATCTGGTGCTGGTGACATCATTTCTGAATAACTTCCCTCTAGAATCTCTCTTTCGAGATGCTCATCTCAGTATCTCCCGGTGGCCAGAATTCACTGTTTGGTGCATTCGTTGTTCTGTTCGACAAATCTGCCTGGGTACCACCTGCCCCAGGCGCTGAGCTAGGCTTGGGAGCACCCTCTGGAGGAGCACTTTCGTCACTACTTCCAGACCTGGCCTTCCTGAGCAGACAGTGCGGGGAGAGGGGGATCATGTTTTCCCATTCTACAGAAAAACCAGCAAGGCTTAGAAGAGAGAAGCGATTGGCTCACAGTCACCCCGTGGTGGCACAGTCTCATGTGGTCAGCCCCCAGAGTGGTCGTTGGGTCCCTGGTTCCAAGGTCTTACTTCAGGTCCTGTCAGGAGAGACATCACTCTGGGAATACAGGGGACTCTGGCCTGAGGGTGGTGGTGGGGGGCAGTCAAATGAGCCCATCACATTCTCGAGCCAGGGTCTGCAGGCCCGGATCTGCCCTTGTGTTGTTGCCCCCCCATATACACACACTCCCCAGGGCCTGGGTCAGGCCCAACCAAAATCTTCTTTCGATCTTTCTTTTATTTTAGCTCTGTTCCAAAAATGACAAACGCGTTTGTCCTCTCCGCCCCATGTCCCCCTTCGAGTTACTCAGCCGCTGTCCGGTTGTGAAGGCCTGGAAGGGGCTGAGTGCAGCCGAAGGCCGTCAGGAGACGCGATTCTCAGATGCACTTCTTGAAGAAGGGATAAATAGCCTGACCTGGGGTGGGAAAGTGTGCGGGCGGAGGCCTCACGTGACCGCAGGCGCCTCCTGCCAGAACAGGCCCATCGGGCAGGGCTTCCTGAACCAGGTGCTCGGTGCCTCACCTGGGAGCCATGTGAGCACCACGCTCCAGGGCCTCTGGGCATGGGGGCCCGCGGGCTGCTGTCTGTGGGTGGGCAGGCCGTGTGCGTGCTGACCCTTGTCATTGTAGGTCTGAGGCATCGGAGGAGCTCGAGTCTCAGCTCATCTGTGCCCCAGTGGCCTCAGTAGAAGTCCTCCCCTGTCCTGGATTTACTCTGTGACCCTGGACACCTTGTTCAACCTCCACATGCCTCAGTTTCCCCAACTGCAAAATAGAGATTAGAGTAGAACTCCCATCATAGTCCTCGTTGTGAGGCTTCCCTGAGGCAGAATTCACGAAGCCTTTCTGCTCCTCTCCTTGGCCCCAGTCTTTGTCCCCGGCTTTTTGCTCCAGGTTTTCCCCTCTGCCTGGAGTCTTCTGTTGCCCCCCACCCCTTCGCCTGGCGCCTTCTTGTCTTCTAGGCCTCAGTTGAAGTGCCAGCGAGCTGCTCAGAGCAGCCTTCTGGGACCCCCCTCACTATCCTGTAACTCTTCACCCGTTCTCTCCGTAGCAGCTTCCGATTACTTTCTTCCTAGACTTCCATTCCCTGAAATGATCTTGTTTGTTCCCTTGTTCTAAGTCTGTTCTCCGCTGGGGAGGAAGCTCCATGGGGGCAGGGGCTGCACCTGTCCTGGCGTGCGGTAGGACTGGTGCCCGGACCGTGCCGGGCGCAGAGTAGCCATTCAGTACATGCGTGTCCGGGGAGGGGAGGGGGCGGGGAGGCTGCCCACACCACTGCCACCGCCATCCCAGTAGCGATGGGAGCAGTGGTCCTAAGTACTGATTATGCACCAGGCACCATTTGTTTGAGAGGCATCTTCATATACGTTAACTCAGATGAAGTCAGGTCCTGAACAATAACTGTAAGAAGTAGGTACTGTTGTTGTGTGGGACAGATGAAGAAACTAAGTAATTTGCCCGAGGACCCATGATTGATAAGTATGGGATCTGAGATGCAACCCCAGCTCCAGAGCCCAAGCTCCTAAGCCACCACTCCTGAGTGGTGAGCAAGGCCGAGGAACCCCCTGGGACATGGGAGCGGTTTATTATTGCTGTGGTTATCATTGTCACAGCCAACCCCAGAGCTTCCATCCTGTACGCTGCCTGCCTGGGCCCCAGCGTCAGCGGGGCTGGGAGGCCGCAATGGGGTGCTGTTGCCAGAGGCAGGGACCAGCTTCAGGGGCCAAGGGCTGTGTCCCAGGAGTCAGAACAGGAGGCTGTGGTGTGGGAGGCCGCTGTCCTTGGTCAAGGGGACAGCAGGTGTCTTCCAGGTGGACAGCCCTGTGCTCACACTGGGGAGCAGCAGAGCCAGGATTGGAGCTTCCGGGGCGAGGCTCTTTCCAGTATCACGTGCTGCCTGCTCGCAAACTTCTGTGATTCCTGAGTCGCTAACATGTTTCTTGGGCATCTGCTATCCCAGCGATACTGAGAGATCTGAGAGCGGGGGAAGGACGGGAGAGGATTTGGCAAGGGGCTGATGGTGGTGCAGCTGCATGTGCAGAGCAGATTTCTACCAAGAAGACGTGCAGACGGCCAAGCCCAGGGTACTGACTAACCGTGTCCCTCTCTGCTCCACCGCGCTCCTCACTTCAGATCATCGACAGTGAGAATGAGGCCCTCCTGGCAGCGCTCACCAAGACCCTGGACGAAATCCCTGAAGACGACGTGGGTCTGGCTGCCTTCCCGGCCCTGGACGGTGGAGACGCACCATCCTGCACTTCGGCTTCACCTGCCACCTCATCTGCACCCCCCAGCCCCAGCCCCTCGCTGGAAAGGCCCCAGGCCCCGACGCCTGAGGTGGACGAACTCTCCCTGGTGAGAACCTAGTTCCAGCTGACGTGATGGTGGTGGGCTGGGCTGGGCTGTCTGGGTGTAGGCTTGTGGGTGCAGGGGAAGCTGCACCAGCCGCTGCAGGGCTCTCTGTGCACCACTGAGCAGCCTGGAAGGGCAGCCTGGAAGGCCTCCGGGCCTCACTGTTCCTGCCTGTACAGCTGGACTAACCCCGCAGGCTCCACCTGCACTCTGTAGGTCCTTTGGGATTTCACCGGTTGACCTTCCTTGTGTGGTAAACCCTCGAAATCACATGTAAACCTTTCCCTGAAGGTTATGCATGCACACGCAGTCAAAATTCAAGCAGGAAGTGTGGATAGTTAAAAGCAAAACCTCCTTATCCATCCCACAGTTGTGTTCTCCTTGCTTGGAGGTAACCATGGTTACCGATCTGTTTTGTGACTTTCCTCTTCCACCTTTTTTTTTTTAAACTACAAAAGGGAGTCCACATTATACACTGCTCTGCACCTTTTCTCAGTGAACTGTCTTGAAAACTCAGCTGAGCACAGGTCACTCTGCTCCATCCTTTTTGTCAGCTGCGTAGTGTTCTTTTGTAAGGATATACCGTAACTTGTTTAACTCGTCTCCTGGTTGGTGGAGATTTATGTTGTTCCAACTCTGATTGCTACACTGTGGGGGTCAGTGTCCCGGCACAGGCCTTTGCCTCATCTAAGTGGGTGAGTTTCTAGCAGTGGAATTCTTGGGCCTGCAGATACCCGATGTTTCAGTTTAGACAGCTGGTTCCAGATTGCCCTCCACAGGGTTTGGGCTGGTTGATGCTCCCACCAGCAGAAGCTCAATGCCGTCTGTGAGTATATGTGGAATGGGGGAATGAGCAGTTTTCTGCACAGTTTTGCAGTTTTCTGGGGAGAAGCCTTCAGCTTTTATCAGGTTCTCAAAGGAGTCCAGACCTCAAAAGTTACTGAAAGCAGTTGCCCCTAATTCAGGCTGAGGGTGTTGGAAGCTGGGAGCTGAGATGTCATGGAGCGTGTGAAGTCCAGCTTCACTCACCTATCTTGGGGTCCCCACCTTGGTGCTGCAGCTCCTGGGGGCTGACAAGACCCAGCTGGAAAATCGGAGCCTATTGAGCTGGGAAGGGTCTTAGGTCAGGGAAAGTTCTGAGCGGAAAGGCCCTTGGTGACTATCAAGTGCAGCTCTGGGAAAACTGAGGCCCAGAGCAGGGAGGGATTCTCCTGTGGTCACAGAGCAAGTCAGTATTCTGACTTCTGGTCCAGGAGGCTTTTCCTTCTTTCCCACTGCCTGCAAGTTCCCCAGAGCGGCATGAAACATTTAGTAAGCACCTACTGTGTGCTGGGCACGAGAATGTGTTCAGTCCCACATTGTGGCTTCTGCTGACAGGAATCCGACTGGGTTTGAATCCCAGCCCCAGCAGTTAGTGCTTGTGGGTCCTTTAGATCCCTAATATCTCTGATTCGGCTTCCTGGTCCATAAGGTGAAGCTGATAATAGCGGTTATCTCAAAGGCTGTTAAGAGGAGTCCAGCAGATAATGCATGGAGAGCACTTAGAACGGTGCCTGGCACAGCAGTTGCTCAATAAATACTATCTAAGTAATAGTCCTGGCGGTAGTACTACCAAGAGGAATTCTCAGTGTGGGGACTCTGGAGAGCGATCAAACCCCAGAGAGGCAGAGAGCGACCCCTGCTGGCCACAGGGTGTTTGTCTCCCGTGCCTCAGACTGCCTTTCCTCCTCCGTCTGTTGAGCACTTCAGGCACTGTGCTAGGTGCACGGGAAACAGACTCACCCTCTAGACTCCCAGCATACCCACAGAGTTCAGAATGGCCCTGAGAAGTGATCCAGATGCCCAGTTTTCATGGGTCCCAGAGAGTCCACCGGTGGACTGACCAGGACCCATGGACCTCTGTATATCCGTGCGTCTCTCTGAGGTCAGCAGCTTCTGTCTTATCCCTTGAGAAACTCCTGAGTCCAGAAAGGTTCATAACTAGTCCTTTAGTGTTCTTGCTGCCATTATGCCAATGGAGAAACCAAGGCCTGGAGAGGGAAAGGACTCGCTCAAGGTCTCATAGTGAGTGGGGCTGAGCTGGGCCAGAACCAGGTCCCTCCCACCGGCTCAAGGATCTTTTGCTGTCCATGTCAGAGAATCACAGAGCTGCGTGTGTTGGTCTGGGGTCTAGGTGGGGTGGTGGGAATCCTCAGCTTCTAAGGGAGTGAGGAGTGGCCTTTTCTCTGGTGCCTGAGCCTTTGGCACTCCTTGCTGGAGTGACCTGGGGGGCATATCCCTTGAGGGAAGATTGGTGCTATAGCAAAAACCCATCATGCTTCCCGACTTGTTCTCAGTCTTGCTGGGACAGGATCCCTGGTGGAATTTCCAGGGATGCTCGGCTCCCAGCTCTCTTGCTGGGATGCACCATGCACCTACCCTCTGGGTGCAGAAGTGTAACAGCGTCTCAGCAATTTTTATAGAAAACTTAGAAAAGCTAGACAAACTTTGGTATTCTTCCACCTGTGTAAAAACAGTCAGGTGTGTTGGAGGTGGTACATACATACATTCTTGTGTGATCGATCCGAAAACCTCAGGATTGGGTCACAAGAAGGTGGTTAATAGTCATTGCCTCTGGGAAGGAAGAAGGGGACACCTCAGGCAGGAGGGAGACTTGCTTCTCATTGTCCACCCCTTAGTATTTGTGGTATATATTTTTACACCATTTACAAGTATTACTTTTTTAATTTAAGAAATTAACTTTTAACGGAACAGTATGAATAAGCAAAAAGAACAAAAGGGAAATCAGCTGGAATCCCATACCAAAGAATCATTGTGGTGCCCGACTTTCCAGATTGTGTGTGTGTACTATAAGTGTATGCAGAGTGTCCCAATAAACTGTTCGTGTCATATCTTAACAGTAGAGTGGGAAGACATTCCCCAAGATCTGTGTGGATTTCTCAAAGGCACAGGGCGTTAGTAACTCTGAAAACGATTTACATTTTATGGGGATGCTTAGATTGTTAGACAATCTGCTTTCTATACTTAATGTAATGGGAACATATCCATGAAATGCCCTCCCTGTATTCTTACCATAGTCCTGTGATGACCCGGGGTCAGGGCGTGCACCATCCCAAGAAGCTGCTAGCTCTGGGCTCAGACTTCTCCCCAAGCCACGTTTCTCCATGTCCCCCAGCAGAGCACAGCCCCAGCTCCTCTCCTCTCTGCTTCTCCCACAGCTGCAGAAACTCCTCCTCGCCACGTCCTACCCGACCTCAAGCTCCGATACCCAGAAGGAAGGGACCACCTGGCGCCAGGCAGGCCTCAGGTCTAGGAATCAGCGGCCCTGTGTCAAGGTATTTGTGCACGTGTCCCCAAATCCACCCAGGCCCCCAGGTGACCTCTGAGGGGTGCAACCTTCAGCTCTTATTAGGGGGTATTGAGTTCAGTCACCTTCCCATTTACCCTCCTTGTGCCTCACATAGCCCTTGTAGCTGGTGCGCTGGGTACTTCTTGAGGCCCAGGCCAGTTTGGGGTTCTGGAAAGAGCATTGGACTTTCTCCTACATCTCAGTGTTTGAGGCACCGTGTTAGACATTGGGTTAGAGCAGGGACAAGAAGATGTGGCCTGCTCTTAGCGAGCTTATTCTAATGGGTGACACACAGAAACCTCAGATCCTCGCTGGAAACCACAGTAAAGAGTTTGGATTTCTCAGGGGGGAAGCCATGGGAGAGTCCCAGGCTCTGTTGTGAACACCAAGGAGCGAAGCAAATCCCTTTTCCTCCTTGGACTCCATCTTCCAAGATTTTCAAAGAGGTTTCACCGGTGATTCCTGGCATTCCCGTGACTCAAAGCCTGCACTCGGTCCTTCGCCTTGGGTCCCTGGACACTCCTGCAGGAGACTGTTGCACACAATCCCATGCCCTCGGGGCAGAAACAGGGTTTTTTTTTTGTTTTAACAGTTTTATGGAGGTTTCACTTATATATCATAAAAGGCACTTATTTCGAAAGAACAATTCGATGATTTGTAGTAAAGGGACAGGGTTGTGCAGCCACGACCGCAATTTAGTTTTAGAACATTGCCGTCATCCCAGAAAGCTCCCCAGCACCCCCATGTACGCTTAATCCCTCTCCCCACACCCAGGCGACCACTAATGTGCTTCCTGGTGCCATTACCGAAGGGTATAGTGCAGCGGAGCGGGGTGGTCACAGCAGGGCTGCGGCAGTGAACCGGGAAGGGGTGAAATCCGTGGCTGGGAGGCCTGTTAGGAGGCTGGTCGTTCCTTTGCTCCTCATGACCTGAGCGCTGCTAGATGCCATGTGGGCCCCCGCCGGTGGCCACAGGCGTGGGGCAGAGTGGGGGGGGGCAGTGCGGGCCTCCCTCCTCACTCGGCCCTCTTTCTCTCTCTAGGTGGACGGCACCCAAGACAAGAAGGCCCCCCCGACGCAGTCTCAGAGTCGGAGTCGGACAGAGCTGCAGAAGCACCTCACTTCGGGGCCCCCCTGCCCCCAGACTGAAGCCCGCTCCCCAGGCAGGGGCTTGCAGCCACCACCCTCCCTGAGCCCCCAGCTCCCAGCCAAGGAGGAGGAGGAAGCTGGTGAGGACTGCCCGAGCCCCCAGCCGGCTCCAGCCTCGCCCCAGGCCCCCCCAGCCCCGGGCAGGGCAGGCCCCGGCGCCCAGGGGTCCCGGGAGGACATGCAGGAGATGGTGAAGCTCATTCGCTACATGCACACCTACTGCCTTCCCCAGAGGAAGCTGCCCCCACAGGCCCCAGAGCCAGCCCCCCAGCCCTGCGGCAGCCCCTCCAAGCAGGTCAAACCCCGGCCCCGGTCCCAGCACCCTTCCAAAGGCTCCTGGGCTGAGTTCTCCATCCTGAGGGAACTTCTGGCTCAAGATGTCCTCTGTGATGTCAGCAAACCTTACCGCCTGGCCACACCTGTCTACGCCTCCCTCACGCCCCGGCCCAGGCCCAGGCCCCCCAAAGACAGCCAGGCCTCCCCTGGCCACCCGTCCCCCGTGGAGGAGGTGAGGATCACAGCTTCGCCCAGGAGCACCGGGCCCAGGCCCAGCCTGCGCCCACTGCGGCTTGAGGTGAAAGGACATGCCGGCCGGTCAGCCAGGCTGCAGCGGGAGGAGGAAGAGGAGGAGGAGGAAGAGGAAGAGGAGGAGGAAGAGGAGGAGGAGGAGGAGGAGTGGGGCCGGAAAAGACCGGGCCGAGGCCTGCCGTGGACCAACCTGGGGAGGAAGCTGGAGAACGCGGTGTGCCCCGTGCGGCGTTCCAGGAGACTGAACCCGGAGCTGGGTCCCTGGCTGGCATTATCCGATGAGTCTCTGGTCCCTGCGGAGCCCCAAGGAGCTCTGCCCTCGCTGCGCCTGGCTCCCGAGGCCTACGACATGGCGGGGGCACTGGGCAGCCCCACGGATGAGGACAGTGGCCAAGACCAGCAGCTCCCACGGGGACCCCAGATCCCGGCTCTGGAGAGCCCCTGTGAGAGTGGGTGTGGGGACACGGATGAGGACCCCAGCTGCCCACGGCTCCCTTCCAGAGGTAGTCGGAGTCAGTGGTCTGCAAGAGAGGGGGCAGGGATGGGGCGTGGCGTACCCCACTGCGCTGGGAGCCAGGAGCCCTGTGCTGGGCAAGTCCCTTCCCCTCTCCAGCTCTCGACTTCCCTTTCTGTGCAATGGGCTAGTTGGGCGGATCTTCAGGAATCACCCACCCATCTCTGAGTTTCTCATCACGCATGGGCCAGGCACCACTTAATGAACACGGAGCGAGATGCCTGCCTTCGTGGGGCTTATGTGTCAGTGGGGCAGACAGGCAATCACAAAGTAAATAAAAAAGGAAGATAATTACAAATTGTGCTAAGTGCTCTAAAGAAGACGTCCTGGGTGATGATGTGACGAAAGGAGTGAGTCTGTAAATCGAGCTCCCTAATGACGTTGAATTTTAAATGGTAACAGTAGTGGTGGTGATTATAACAGGTATCTATCGTATGCTTGCTGTGCCAGGCGCTGGTCTGAAACTTGACACAGCTTAACCCCACTGACTCCTCACGGGGGCCTGTGTGGTAGGTGTGGGCATAATCTCCATTGTCAGACACAGAAACTGAGGCACAGCGGTATCGAGCGACCCGTCCAGCTAGCGAGTCCGTCCATCTGTCCACCTGTGCCTGGGCCCCCCAGCCCCTGGCCATCCCTGGGGCTCCCCCCGCCCCGCACTGTACTACACTGTTTGGCCAGAAGGGGTCACCTGCTCTTTCCGAAACCTCCCGTAGCCCTCCCGCTGCTCATGTTGCTGAGACCCTGGGAAGGAAGGTGGCTTTGAGTTGTCCCTGCCCTTCCCTAAAAATGACGGAGGCTTTTGGGTCACATGCCTGCAGGGAGCCCTGCTTGGCACCAGTGGGAGTTCGGGGTTTCCTCCAGAGGGAAACGTCTGCTAGTGATGCCGTGTTGGGGAATCTTATTTTTTTCTTTTTCATCTTCTTTGCAGACTCTCCCAGGTGCCTCATGCTGGCCTTGTCACAAAGGTAGATTTTTGGAAATCACTGGTTTATTATTCCATGAGTCTTTGTCCTGTTGGGTATGTGTATCGGGGGTGGGGGCTTGAGTGGGTGGTCAGCCTCTGTGCCTGCCCCGTCCCATGCCCCCACCCTCATTGCCATGTGGGGCCCTCGGTAGCTGGGGTCCCTCAGAAGGGAGGTCTCTGCAGGCCCAGGAAAAGTGGGGAATTAAGGTTTCAGGCCATTTCATAAGCTGTCCTCTCCAGGACGGGGGAGGGGGGTGGAATTCTTTTCTCCGCAGGGGAAAGCTGATAATACTGTGTGGCTTTGGCAAGTCTCCTCCCCACTCTGGGCCTCAGGTGCTCCTTCTGTAAAATAAGGAGGGTGTTGGAGAGTGATGATGCTTGCCGTCTCTCCATCCTCCAGAACATGTCTCCTGTGTCTCCTGCCAGAGCTGTAGGCTGCTTTGAATTCCTCTAAGCCAGGATGGGGGTTTCCCAGAAAATTCTCCCTGGAACCCACGTCTGTGGGCAGCAGAACCAGGGTCTGTCACAGTGTCCCGTTGCCCTCCTTGCATGGTGGGGAAGTGGAGCCTGCTGCTGATGGGCCTCTTTCCTTTCTGTCCTCCCCACCCCCACCAGTGACCCTCCTTTCGGCAGGAAGAGCTTTGAGCAGACCTTGACGGTGGAGCTCTGTGGCACCGCAGGTGAGCCCGGGGCTCGGCTGGTAGGGTGCCCTTGGGGGAGCCGACACGACTCCTGGCCACGAGTCCCCACACGGAGCGGCCCCCTCGAGCCCTCCCTGCCACTGCTGCACAGGCTGCAGGGCCCCGAAGGTGCACAGTGAGGGTGTCGTAAGGGGGAGAGTCAGCCAATCGGCTGCAAACGATCCGCACATGAGCTGAGGGCGGGGTTAGGAAAGGGACACACGTCTCCCCCCGAAGGAGCCCACCATCTTCTGTAGGAGACAGACTCACGCCATGACGAGTCCTGTTCCAGGCACACGCATTCAAAGTGTGTGCCAGAGCTCTGGGAGCACGCAGGAGGGGGCGGGCGGGGACCGGAGTGTGGCCCGGGAAGATTTGCAAGGCCTCCAGAGCAGGGGGCTTATGAGCCGGGCTTGCCGGAGGAGCAGAAGCTGGGGAGATGAAGGAGGCGGGCAGGAGGTCCCTGGTGGGCAGGATTGATGGGAACAGAGGCACGTGGGGTGAAATCACAGGTGCCCCTGGGGAGGCTGGTCACCTGGAGTCGCTGCGTAACAAAAGGGGGGCGGGCAGGAAGGAGCCATCACAGAAGGCCGAGAGGAATGCCGGGCTGAGGGTTTGATCTCCATCCTGGAGGCTTCAGGAGCCCCTGAAAGGGAGAGGTCGCGGGTGTTCAGCAAGTGCCCTTGGGTGCACTGGGGAGGAGGGAGGCCAAGGTCAGATGCGGGAAGCACTGATGGCACTGTGGCGGCCTGGTCCAGGTGGGAGGTTTGACCTATGGCGCCTGCCTCCTTCCCACTCAGGGGACCTCGGAGCCAGTTGAGAGAGCTTGTTGAGTGACTGGATGTAGAACAGGAGGGGATATCTCAAATGACCTGAAGGTTTGGGCTTCTGTGCTCAGGCTACAGAGGGATGGCAGGGGGATTTCGTCACATGCCCGCTCGAGATTGGCCGTGGACTGTGTGCGGAGTCCCGGGCCACATTCAGGCTCAGCCAGCCGTGCAGCGATTGGTTAGTGACGCCTGCCATTCGTTGGGCTGGGAGAATGGTGGTACCTGGGCTGCTTATTTGCCATCCCAGACTAGAGTCTCTGTCCATTGGAGAAGTGATCTGTCTCCGCCTCACAGGGTTCTCCTCTTGCTTGGCTAGGACTCACCCCACCCACCACACCTCCCTACAAGCCCACAGAGGAGGACCCCTTCAAGCCAGACATCAAACACAGCCCAGGCGAGGACAGAGCTCCCAGCCTCCCCAGCTTGGAGGGCCTCCAGCTCGGGGCCGCCCCCGTGGCTGCCCACAAGCTGCCAAAGAAGCACCCAGAACGGAGCGAGCTCCTGTCCCACCTGCGGCATGGTACAGCCCAGCCAGCCTCCCAGACTGGTCAGAAGCGCCCCTTCTCCTGCTCCTTCGGAGACCATGATTACTGCCAGGTGCTCAAGCCAGAAGGTGCCCTGCAGAGGAAGGTGCTGAGGTCCTGGGAGCCGTCTGGGGTCCACCTTGAGGACTGGCCCCTTGTTGGGGCCCCACGGGCTGCGGGGCAGGCCTCCGACAGGGAGGAAGACAGAAGCTATGACGGTGGTGCCCCCACCAAGGACAGCGCGCTCCTGAGAGACCACGAGATCCGCGCCAGCCTCACCAAGCACTTCGGGCTCCTGGAGGCCGCCCTGGAGGACGAAGACCTGGCCTCCTGTAAGAGTGCGGAGTATGACACAGTCTTTGAGGACAGCAACAGTAGCAGTGGTGAGAGCAGCTTCCTCCTGGAGGAGGACGAGGACGAGGACGATGAAGAGGACGACTCGGGGCTCAGCCCCCCTCGCTCTGACCACTGCCCCTACCAGAGCCCCCCAAGCAAGGCCAGTCGGCAGCCCTGCTCCCGCAGCCGCTCCAGCTCCGGCTCCACCTGCCGCTCCTGGTCACCAGCCGCCCGGAGGACCTTCAGGTACGGGTACGGATGGGTGGCCTCAAGGGGGACAGTGGGCAGCTGAGGACCGCGGTTCCCAGGGTGCCAAGGGAGGGAGGAGCCCTGAAGCCGGGGCTCCGTCTCCCCATGTGGCCCACGTCTGGTCCGAGGCCCTGGAGGTTCTCCCTGGGGCAGTTGTGGGCAAGTTCTGGAAGCAAGCAAAGCCTGCTATGTGATGGTCAGGAGGCACCCAAATCTCTTGGCCCTGGGAGAGCAAGAAAGCCCACTGCCTGGCCATTCGTGGCCTTTATGTCTAAGTGAACGTGTCCCTTACTCATCTGTGTTTTCTGCTTTTATATTTGTAAACCGGACCCAGTTTAGTATCTATGTGACATCGACACGTGAAAGGAAGATTAGCAGAATTCTCATCTGCGTTCTAAAAAAAAAATAATACCTGACAAACAATGAATCATGGAACACTTCATCTAAAACTAATGATGTAATGTATGGGGATTAACATAAGAATAAAAAAAATCATAAAAAAAAAATACCTGGACTTAAAGCAGGGATAAGGTTTATTCCCATTTCTTGGTGCTGCTGAGCTGTGCAGGACTTCTAGCAGCCAGCCGTCCCCCTGGTTGCTGCTGACCTTCCCACAGGGATGGATGGTGTATCATGAGCCTGTGTGCTCCTACCATCTTGGCTCACTGAACTGGTCTGAAAGAAGGTGCCGGTCCAGAAGTCCACGGGGAGCTGGGCAGAAAGAATGGAGGTTTGGCATATGTTGGTGGAGACAGGTTGCTTCTCTCCCCGATCACAGCAGGACCTGATTCTTCACCTGAGGGAGGCCTGAGGAGGGTCAGTGCAGGTCCCAAACCCTCTGCCTGAGATGCACGTGAATGACCACTAGATGGTGCTCTCGGGTCTGGAGCCGGGCCCCGGCCACGTGGCGCTCGTTACCCTGTGATGACTGGACCCCACCCGCCCAGCGTCTGAGTCTGTGCGTCTGGGGGTGGTGGTGGAGAATCTGCATTTCTAACTAGTTCCCAGTGATGATGATGTCTCCAGAGTGCCAGACTCTGAGACCCAGAATTCAGGTAATAGAAAAATATCTTTTCTTAGAAAAACTCCGCTTTATATATCTATACCAGTAGCTCTTATCTGTTTGAAAATCTGATTAAAGCAAACACTCCTCTTCCCCTTAAAATGTACATGGACCTCTAACTGGGCATTCAATTTTAGGGGGTTTGTAGACTCGAGACACTAAGGTTAAGAAGCCCTGCATTACCTGTTACTCAAAATGAGTTCCTTCTCGATTTCTCTAAAAGCCCTTCTACGTAATAAGCCAGGATGATTGGTCGGACCTCTCTGAGCCCTCTTTCCGGCTCCAGTCTCCTGGTATGCGCATTAGGCAGTTTCCTCTGCAACATTTCGTAGCTCAGAAGCTACTAAGGCTCTTTTCTTTTAGAAATACAACCCCCAAGGCTGGAACTGGAGCTTCCTGGCCTCCATTCCCTCCTGACCAGTTCAGGGCTGTTGGGGGAAGGCCTGCATTCATGCACTTGCCTGCAGAGAGTTGGGAGCCTCTCTAGAAACTCCCATGGATTCTCCTTTTCCTCCTCTAGAAACTCCATGGATTCTCCTTTTCCTCCTCTAGAAACTCCATGGATTCTCCTTTTCCTCCTCTAGAAACTCCCATGGATTCTCCTATTCCTCTTCTTGCTTTTGGGCCAAGTTCAGGGCTGGCTTTTTCTGCTCCCTAGAGAAAATTAAGTGGTTAATTCAATTCTTGCTCAGCTGACAGAACTTGGCGCCTGGTAAATCTGGTAAACTGGTCATCCGTCTTCTCCAAACCCACATTTTTTCACCCATGCTTCCAATACCAAACATTGGTCCACAAGTGTTTTGTTTTTTTGTTTTTTTTTTTAAAGATTTTATTTATTTATTTGACAGAGACACAGCAAGAGAGGGAACACAGGCAGGGGGAGTGGGAGAGGGAGAAGCAGGCTTCCCGCCGAGCAGGGAGCCCGATGCGGGGCTCGATCCCAGGACCCTGGGATCATGACCTGAGCCGAAGGCAGACGCTTAATGACTGAGCCACCCAGGCGCCCCGGTCCACAAGTGTTTTGAGCTGGTTTAAAAATAACAAACCCCACAGTACCTTCTGGTCACTCTCAGCTCTTCAGGTGGGAAACTGCCAATCTGTTGCAAAGGGATGATGATACTGTTATTTATAGCACTTTATTTATTTATTTATTTTTCAATTTTTATTTTTATTTTTTTATTGGAGAGAGAGAGGGCAGGGCAGAGGGTGAGAGAGATTCCCAAGCAGGCTCCATGCCCAGTGCAGAGCCTTACTCGGGGTTCAATCTTGTGACTCTGAGATCATGACCTGAGCCAAAGTCAAGAGTCGGACGCTTAGATGACTGAACTACCCAGAACGCATTTATAGCACTTTAAAGTTTGCAAGTCATATCCCCTTCTGTGACCCTATTTAGCTTCACAGATGCACTTGGAGGGCACATCTGCTTCTTATCCCCATTTTATAGATGAGGTTGCTGAGGCTCTTAAGAGGTGCAACAGAAAAGCAAGCAAGCAATTATTGAGCAGGTCTTGAGCTCAGCATTTTCTAATTTGCGCCTCACAAATGGCCAAGGAGGCTGTACAGTCAGTTCTCCCTGTCTTATAGTCGAAGAACTGGAACTAGGGGGATGTAAATAACTAGCCCAAGGTCACCCAGCAGGGAGGTGGTAGGGCCAGGATTCAAACGCAGGCCGTCTGACCAGAGAGCCGATGTGCTTATCCTATGCGCTGAATTTCCCGAGGACACAGATGGAACGGGCAGAGCCAGGACTCCCCGCCAGCCGCGCATGCCACGCTCCTTCCACTCTAGCATCTGGCTCCCTGGAGGAGGCCAGGCGAGAGGATGCGGGCATGTGATGCCCAGGAGGGTCCTGGGACTGCGCGCCTGGGCTGAAGAGCCTCATAGCCGGACTGGCCGTGGGGGCTGTGACCGCCGGGCTCGCCTCTTGGCTGGGCACCAAGCGCTAGAGAGCAGTGGGTCTAGGATGAGCAGCTCTCCTTCTAGCTCTGGCTACCCCACGTTCTAGCTTTAGGCAGATCCCATACTGAACCTGAGCCTTGGGGTTTTCCTTTGGAAAATGGGGAAACGTAAGACCTCATAGGTTGCTTTTCCCCCATCAGATCAAATGCAGTAATGAAGCGAAAGAGCCCTCATGGCATAAAAAGGCGCTGATTAGCGACACGGTGATTCCCAGCAATCCAGTCCCAGAAGCTGTGGCCAGAGCCATGTGTCCGATGGTGCAGACCCGCACGCAGTCCCGGGCTGTCGCTGCTGGGGGCGAAGCTGGGCTTCTGCAGGCGCCCTTGTGAGCGAGTTCGAAAGAAGCGTCCCTTGCTTCCTGGGGCAGCTGCACCCGCCCACCCTGCCGTGGTCCCTCCTGAGAGTGAGTGCCTCTGCTTTGCTTGTTCACTGACAGATGTGAGAGCAGAGGGCCGTGTTCAGACGGAACGCCAAGCGTCCGGCATGCCAGGAAGCGGCGGGAAAAGGCCATTGTAAGTGATCTGGGGCCCCGGAGCCCGGAGTGAGTGGGGAAGAGCAGGGGCATCAGGACGTGCCAGGACTTCCTAGACCTGAAGCCCTTTGAGGCTGGCTGTGGCCTGCAGAAGATAATTCCATTTCTCTGACTTCAGAAAGCACCAGGGTCCCCAAAGGGCACCAGAGGTGGCATCGTGCAAAGTGTGGCCTAGGGACTGGCTGTGAGGCACGGAGCCGGTGGTGATTTTAGGGCTGAGCATTGGAGGCTCGACAGGGCCAAGAGGGCAGGCTGTGTGTGTGTGTGTGTGTGGTGGGGGGGCAGCAGGGAGCAGAGCTGGGCCAACCAGGCCACAGAGCAGCCCTGCTGCCACCTTCTGTGTGACCTTGGGCAGGTCTCCCAGCTTCCCTGAGCCTCAGTTTACTCATCCATACATAAGGGAGTTGGGCCTTGTCCTTCCTAAGGGTCCCCCAGCTTGATCAGGGCTAAGGGATCAGGAGAGCCTGCTCCCTGCTTCCCACTGACCTCCCTCATCCTCCCCCAGAGTTAGTCTCTGGGCCCAGGCTGTGCCAGGAAGCTGCAGAGGAGAGCTGGAACCAGCCCCTCCACGTCACTGGAAGGAAGGGAAGGGAAAGTAAGACGGGGCGCAGACAGACAGACTTGAGCTTGATTGCTTTCCCCCGTGACGGGTGCTCCGGGGCAGGGATGGCGGGGTGGGTCCATGAGGTGTGCACACCCAGAGGTGCACAGCTGTCAGCAAGCAGGTCCTGACCAGCACGGGCTGTGCCTGGAGCGTCTTTCTGGAATGCATGTGTGGCCATTCAGCGGTTGTGACGTGTTTGGCATGAGCGAGACGGACAAGGTTCCCCCCAATTCCTGTGGCTGGGGCAGAAGGGGGAGAAGGGCAGCAGACTCATAAACAAGGAATAATCACTGTAATCAGAGGTGGGGAGGGGCACGGTGGCAGTAATCATGGCAGGCTAAAGTCTCCGAAATCAACAGTCGTGTGTTGACTGTCGGGGAGGATGTGTTCATAGGGCGGTCTGGGAAGGACATCGGCAAGGAGCTAGATGCTGATGGATGAAAGGGGCCACCAGGCAGTTTCAGGAGGACCGTGGGGCCAAAGCAGCAAAGAACCTTACCAGTTGAAGGAGCCGCCAGGAGCCTGGGGGAGGGCGTTCCTTCACTGAGCAGAACCCCGTTCCCCTGCGATTGGCAGTGGAGGCCTACCGTGGCCCCTGGGCCGACCTTCCCTCCCTGTCCTCTATGAGATGAGAATGGAACGGCTCCAGAATCACTGGCCTGAACCTGTTCCCAGAGAAAGCCTGTCCAAACCAGAACCTGTCGTTTGACCCACTGGAGCACAGGTTTCCAGGAACGCAGCTGGAGTTGACCCAGCGGGTCAAAATAGCTCTTCCAGCAGCAGGGCCTTGAACTGGATCCAGTCACAGATTGGAGAGGAGAGGAGGGGACATTCCAGCCTGGGTTTCTCCCCACCCCTCCCTCTGCTGGGCTGTTCGAGGGACCCAGCTCACCTGATGTGACCTCTTAAGTCACAGTGTCTCCATGCTGGCCTGGCACAGCTGGGGATGATGGTGGCTCCAAGCCCCATGGCCTGCATCCCTTTGCCCTCCTCCCAGCCCACCGTGACCCCCACAATGACCTGGCTCCCCATCCTTGCCCATTACCATCTTGGCAACTTGCCTTTCTACCACAACCTCCCCCACGACCAGAAAAAGTCCCAGGCTCAGAACACAGCTGTGGAAGTAGGCAGTTACATTAATGATGAACCCTTCTCTCGTCTCTGTCCCTTCTCGGCTCCTTTCCTTCAAGCGAGCAGTTGCTTCCTTTGGGAACCATTCCCCATCCGACTCTCGGCGGCCCCTCCGGCAACAAGGCAGGTCTTCTGGGATAGGGATCGTCATCGTCCTCTCTGACTCCAGCCCCAGCTGGTGTCACCCACTCAGCCAGGTGTCATGGGCTGAGGACGAGGACTCCACAGGAGCCCACCATCAAGGGGGTCCCAGGAAGCCAGGCAGTGACTGGGTCTTTCTGTGTTTCCCTTCTTGAGCAGGGCGAAGGCCGTGTGGTGTATGTTCGAAATCTCTCCAGTGACATGAGCTCCCGAGAGCTGAAGCGGCGCTTCGAAGTGTTTGGTGAGATTGTGGAGTGCCAGGTGCTGACGAGAAGCAGGAGGTGAGTCAGGTCAAGCTATTGCAGAAGAGGGGAGCGGGGAGGGGCAGAGGTCCCAGTCCGCGCCTGGCCACACAGAAGATGCCCGAGATGTGCAGAACAAATCTGATGAAACCCGCAGCCTGGACCTGGAGAGCCAGGCCCCAGAGAAGGTCCAGTAACAGTTGTGCGGCCTAGCAGTAAGCTGGTGGTTTGCTAAGTGCCAGGCAATTCCTGTGCGTTCTCTTCAGCCTTCGGGCATGCCTGTGGCCTCTGCGCTCATTCTAGCGCTCTCCCTTTCGGGAGAGCTCAGACCAGTTAAGTGAGCAGCTAGTTAGTAGCAGAGCTGAATCTGCAGCCCACATGTCCGCTTCAGGTTCTCTACCTTGGGGCTGGTACAGGGCAGCAGACAACCCCCGGGGGCTTAACTGCACACTTGTACTGGAACGCCGCTGACCTGCAAGACCCCCGCTACTCACATCCCTCCATTCCACTGGACCAGCCAGCTTCAGACCTTTTATTCTGCTGGGTGTCTTGGTTTTTCCTCCCTCACCTGGGGAAGCAGTGTTCATCTGTCAGGGGATCTGCAAGAAGAATGGGTTGTGTGTAAATGCACAACTTAGATGTCAAAACTGTCAGTTTCGAGATAATTCTAAAGTATCTCCCATTGTATTTGCCAACTAGGTTATTGAGGTTTTTAAATTCTAATTTAACGATCATTTTTAAAAGCTTCATTGAGAAAATAGTTTCTATATAGGAATCATTACACACTTCATACCCATTAAGGTGGCTACAGAACATCCCAAGTGTTGACAAGGGTGTGGAGAAATCAGAACCCTCGTGCACGTTGGTGGGAATGCAAACTGGGGCAGCCACCATGGAAACCGGTATGGACGCGCTTCAAAAAATGAAATAGAGAATTACCGTGTGATCCAGCAATCCGCTGCTGGGTATATACTTAAAAGAATCGAAAGCAAGATCTCGAAGAGATACTTGCACGCCCATGTGTATAGGAGCTTTATTCACAATAACCAAGAAGTGGAAACAACCCAAGTGTCCATTGACTCATGAACAGATAAACAAAATGCAGTCTCTGCATACAGTGGAATATTACTCAGCCTTAGAAAGGAAGGAAATCCTGTCACATGTCTCAAGCATGGATGGACCTTGATAATCATAACCTCATTATGCTCTATGAAATCAGCAGTCTCAGAAGGACAAAGATTGTATGATTCCATTACATGAGTTATCTGGAGTAGTCCAATGCCAGGAAACAGCAAGCAGCAGAGAGAGTGGAGATCCGTTCCCAGCAGCGTGAATATACTGAACACACTACTGAACTTGTTCTAAAGATGGTACATTTTATGTTTTGTGTTTTTTACCACAATTAAAACAAAAAAGTCATTACACAAGCAAACTGTTTTTTAAGTTCTGTGCAGTATTCAGGACATCAAATGGAAAGAGCATGCAAAAACAAAGCGAGCAGTCCTGGACGTTTCGAGAGGTGGAGGGGGCCGACTTTGGCCTGGCTCAGAGAGGAGTCAGGAAATGTGATTCAGCTGAGTGTTAATTAGGCGCCTGGTGTTGGTAAGCCCGTCCTGAGCGGTAGGGGGACTCCACCGTGTCTCTGCCCTGAGGATTCTACATAGCAGAGGGACTAGCAGCCAGGATTCTTTTTCTTGCTATTTGTAGAGCTGAAGAGCTGAGGGAAGAACTGGCTTTAGGAGCCCCTCGCCTCACATCCTTCTCGTGCAGGCTGCCCTCCGACGGCAAAGTGGCTGCCTCCAGCTCTAAGCTTACCTACCTCCTACCGGGGAAAGGAGGGGTCTCCCTCACAGTTCCAGCCAAGAGCTGGGACAGATTCTTTGGGTTTCTGCTTTGGGTAGCAGGCGCATCCTTGGACGGGTCGCTGCGAACACACGGCACCGTTGTCAGAGGAAGGGGAGTGGATGTGAGCAGGCAGACACGGCGTTGTCTACCACAAAGGACGAGATGCGTACAGAACACCAGCTGTATTAGGGAAGGGGGAGGCCACATTAGCAGCCAAGGAAGTGGTGGCCGAGGCTGGCTTCGAAGGAGGCAGGAGGGCTAGACTGGGGGTAGAGGTGTGGCAAATAAGCTTTCTTGCTGGGAGGCCTGAGTTTGAATACCCTGCCCTACCACTTGCCTTTGGGGCAAATTCTGAGCTCCGCAGAGCCGGTTTCCTCATCCCTGATGGGGAGCAAGTTGAGGCGCGTGGCAGACGTTCTGTGAAATCACCTGCTCTTACTATTATTACACAGTAGAGGCCGGCCTAGCGATGGCCATCATCTGTATTTGGGGGGCCATGCGACATGGTTACTGAATCAGTGTGGCTCTCCGCTCATTATCTCATCATGGGTGGTCTGAGAGTGTCGACCAAGCTGGCTCAGTAACGTGCTCCCCCTGACCTCTCCCCACAGAGGCGAGAAGTATGGCTTCATCACCTACCGGTGTTCGGAGCATGCTGCCCTGTCTCTGAGGAATGGCGCTGCCCTGCGGAAACGCAACGAACCCTCCTTCCAGCTGAGCTATGGAGGACTCCAGCACCTCTGCTGGCCCAGACACACTGACTATGGTGAGTGCACAAGGCCCTGCCACACTCCAGTGAGACCTAAAGCCCGCTCTGACCCAGCTCTCGCCCTAAAGCTCTAACGTGCCTGCTGGTCAAACTTCGCAGCCTGGAGGCTGCCATCTTGTTTCTCTTTTGGTCTCCGGTCCGTCTTGTCCTGTCTCAAGACTGGTACCAAGAGAGAGATTCAAGGCCCCTGTGGCCTCTTGGAAGGTCCAGTCTTGTGTTCATAGCCAGTTGGCAGAACCATGATTAACTGTCTCTTTTACCTCTCGGGGGCCAGTGGCTGCCCTGCTGCTTTTCGGGGGCATTCCATCGTGGCCCCAACAGGCAGCAGGCAGCCTTGTCTGTCAATGGGCCGCAGCGAAATAATACTGTCAGCACGCCCTCGCCACTGGGGGACGAGTTAGTGAAGAAGGACAAAGACGTACCGTTTAGGAGAGAGGGATCTCTAGAGGAGACTCTGACCTGTCTCCGTAGCGCGGGTCCGAGGGTGAGGACACGCAGGAGGGTTCCTGGCCAGGCCGTGTTTCGCCTGGCTGCCCGTCCACGGGGCATCCTAGCTTTGTTGGCCACCTTAGGTGACGTCAGCAGTGGTTTACCAGTGGGCAAGAAGCTCTTAGGGAGACAGCTTTGTAGGATATCGGAGCTAGAAAGGAGCTGTGGGGCACGCTAGCTGGGGCCACCGCATTCTGGAAACAGGGCAGCCCCGAGCCGTTGACGACGGGGCAGAGGTAATGCTTGCTGTCTAGTGCTCTCTGAGGCCTTGGGCCACACGCGCTCCACGGGGCTGACCCTGGTGGCAGGTTTCCTGATGGTCCGGCCTTTCTGAGTTGCTCACCGCCTTCCCCTCTCCTTGACTCCTCCACCCCCTGCCCAGATTCCAATTCAGAAGAGGCCCTTCCTGCGTCAGTGAAAAACAAGTACGAAGCCATGGATTTTGACAGCTTACTGAAGGAGGCCCAGCAGAGCCTGCATTGATAACAGCCTTAACCTTCGAGGAATACCTCAATACCTCAGACAAGGCCCTTCCAATATGTTTACGTTTTCAAAGAAATTAAGTATACAAGAAGGCGAGAGCGCGAGCGCGTGAGAGAACACACGTGAGAGAGAGAGAGAGAGAGAGACTTGAAACTGCTGTCCTTTTAAAAAAAAATAATCAATGTTTACATTGAACAAAGCTGCTTCCGTCTGTGAGTTTCCATGGTGTTGATGTCCCACTGCCACCATAACGTCCTCGCTTCCGGCGGGCGGCCCTGGGCGCGCCTCCCGGTGCTGGGCCAGCCCCCGTCCCCTCGCTCCCTGCCCGGCTCCCCTCGTAGACGTGCAGCCGTGTGCACCATAACAGTTCTCGTCCGTAGTATGTGATGATGAAATTGTTACTCGTGAATAGAATCAGGATTATACACTCGTTTTTAATTGAAGAAAAACAAAGTATATCCTTCAAATAACGTATTTATGGCTCAGACGTACTGTGCCTGGGATTATTGTATCGCTTCCTTGAGTTTTTAACTATGCACTGTCGTGAGGTGTTTGCCACTGAGCTGCCGTGCTCCCTGGGCCAGGGCGCCCTAGAGGTGCTGGGTGGCTGGCGGGTTGGTCCCCAGGGGAGCGCGGGCTGCAGCCACAAGTCAGAGCAGTGGAGAAAGGCTTCTGGGACTCGCCTGCCAAGCTCTGCCCTGTCTCTCACTGAGCACGTATGGGTCCAGTTCCAGTTGGAACCCTCACCTGGTGCCAGCCGGTGCTCGGAGCTTGGGCCTGGCCTGGAGTGCTCGGATCCTGGCAGAGCCTGTAAGGAAGGTGGGGCGAGCCGCCTGATTCTTGTTTTCCCAGGCGAGGTGGGCAGTGCCCCAAGAGGGGATGTGACTTGCCCGAGGTCCCATGGCCAGTGACGGGGCGGAGCAGTGACCCAGCCCAGGCCTCCTGATTCCTGGTCCCATGCTCTTGCAATAGCTGGGGTAAAGATGCACAGTTCCAGGGGCCGGTAGAGGTGAGGCCAGCTACGTTGGGCCACAGGCTAGAGGCCTCTGGGCTTACTTGGAGGGTTAAGTCGAAAGCTGGCTCGCCAGCATTAGGCAAGTTTAGGCTCGGGCATGCGTCTTGATCCAGAGGGTTCTGTGGTTTGCCTATACATGTGGACATGCCATCAGAACCTCAGTGACATACCTGGAGTGGCACAGGCAGGTGATCTGGGAGCAGTCATCCTTCCGGGGCCAGCCACCAACCCATTCTCCTCCTACCAGCTTGTCTTGAGGCAGGGGAAGCAGGAGGGGCATGTGGGGGCCGGGGGTGGAGAAGACAATCTCCAAGGTCCTTTCCAACTTAGACAACATTCTAATTGGGCTTTACTTTAAATTTTATGTTCTTGAGTGATGTCAAAACCATGTCCAGCTTGGATGTTCTGCAGGTGCCTTGGGGGGCCATTTGTGAGGGAAAGCATGGCCAGGCAGGGTATGAGCTCGTTACCTCCAACTTCATCTCATTCGTATGTCAGGGTTCCTTGGGAAATTTTTGTATTAAGAAGAAAAGAAAGAGAAAAAGTCCTGCTTGCTTTAAAAACTTTTGAAATTAACTCAGTAAACTCAACAAGCTAATTTAATCTATTGCTCCTGCCAGGCTTAGAACTTTGAGAATTGGTATTTGATCATTATTATTATTTTTAAGATGATCAGATACCTGAGTAGGTATCCCATGGGCTTGTCCTGGGAGGTGAGCATACTCCAAGCCCACGGAGAAGAAGGCTGGAGGAAGCGGGCTTTAGAAGGAATAGGGAATTTGAGCTCCTGCGTATCAAGTCACTTCCTTCTACCTCCCTGGGCCCCAACTTCCTTTTCTGTGAAATGGACTGAGGGGGAGAAGTAGGCAAGAAGTAGGGACCCTAAGGTCCCTGCCAGCTCTTCTGCAAAGGTGGTCTCTAGCTCAAGATGGCAAATACATGGCTCATGTACCACTATTGCCACATCCTTGGCCAGTGGCAGACATAACTAATCGACCACAGCACTCATGTTCTTTGAGCTTGGGAGTTCTTTTAGAATTCTCAACACAGTGCTCTGGGCAGCTATTACTAATGGATCAGAGTTTAACTAAACCATCTGACATCCTGGTCTGATCTTTGAAAGGTTTCCATCATATAGACCCAAATGGTGGCTGGGTTTCATGCTGGCCCATCCCTGTCTATCATGTCCTGGTCTATGAGAGAAAATTCCCCTAAAGCCATTCATTGGCACAGGACTCCCAATACTGTGACACACAACCCCCACTTGGGTTTGGGGGGGAGCAAGCGGAATAGCGGACATAAAATGTTTGAGGGGGGTGGGGTTTATGAGGATGAACCACAAAAAAGGACTTTTCCACAGCACAGACCTGAACATTGTAAATTCCTTTTACAGCTGTTCACTGCCTAGCACACAGTAGGCACACAATAAATGGTTGTGGAATGCAATAGAATAGAATTTAAATCTGTCTGCTGCCTCCCCTAAGTCCTGATTTGCACCAAGGAGTACACTTAGGGTTCATCCTGTGGAAACCAGTAGGAAGGAACTTGAGAGTCAGAGTCTGGAGAGCTGTTGAGTTTTGGCTCCACCAAGAGCTCTGTGACCTTGCGAAGTCACAGAATCCCTCCCCCTCTCCTCTGCTCCAGAAGGAGTTGGACTAGAGGTTCTCTAAGCCCCTCCTACTTGTTTCTTCCTTGGTTTGCCCTAGGTCAGAGATCCTCCCCTGGGCAGGTGGTCCGGGAGGGTAAAGAAAGGCAGATTTTTAGTGGAAGACCAGTCTCCCCCTCCCCTCTTCCTGGGGCAGCTGAGGCTGCCCATCACTTCCCATGGCTGCAGGACACTCGAAGGTCCTCAGATACCGCCCGTTGAGCAGAGCAGAGATGCGAGCATGGCGCTGGGAGGTCCCGTGCCTAAGGTCAGGGCTGGCTGTGGGGGGACTGCTGGCGAAGAGCACCAAGCAGTTTCTGCTTGCCATCCCATCCCTAACAGGCTACAAGGTGGAACACTGACCGAGCCTGCAGACAACCTCTATCCGGAAGACTCATTCGGTGCTGTGTATCACTAACCGAGGAGACTCCACGGTCTCTCCAGGGAAGCTAGTCCACCTTGGTCCCTCGCCCACCACATTGAGGAGTAACCCAGAGGGAGCAGCTGCTGCTAGCGACCATGTCATTGTAGCTCTGTCCCAGTGTGTGCTCTGGACGATGTTTACGTGTGATGCCCTAAAAGCTGGCAGTAGACTCTCTTGACAGCCGCCCACGCCGGGCACGTTGTGCTGTCCGTCTGTGTGCCGGGCTGGCGTTTCCAGAAATGTCCGGTCCAACCGCTAAGTGGAATTCTTCATCTCCTTCCTCAGTCGGTACCAGGCTGAATCAGAATCCTCAGTCTTGGGGGTTCTGGTTACCGAAGGAAAATGCATCAAAGAGGTAAAGAACATGAGTGGATGGAGTGCAGAGAAGGCCCCCACCCGCCCCCGCGTAGCCCATCACACCTTGCTTCCAAGTGTTGAGTCAAAGAGCCACCGAGCAGGTGTCCACATCTGCAGCGGGGCCTTGCAGTGTGGCGTGCTGACCGTGTTGGGGGGCGGGGGGGGGCAAGGCAGGGCTTGGGGGCAGGAGGAAGAAGGGAGGAGAGCTCTGAGCTGCAGACACTCAGTACCCAAGTCCTGGTGTGGGGAGAGACGCACTAAGAAGGCTGGCATTGCACAGAGCCTGTGCTGGGGCAAGTTTTGAGAGTGGCTTCTTCTAGGCGTCTGCAGCATGCCCGCCCAGGCCACCGAGCGAGTGGTGGGAGGCGGCGGCAGGGAGAGGGTTGGCATGTGGTCCTTCTGCAGGGACAGGGGAGAACCTCACCCCAGGCCTTGGGCTGCGCTGAAATCACAGCTGAGCCTTCAGCTTGAGAGAGGGGCCGTCCCAGCCGCAAAGCAGAACCAGCCCCGGACGGCGGGTTGATCTGACTCCCTGACATCAAAACTGCAGTCTTTTTCTTACTGTCTGAGAGGTGTCAGTTACCCTCAGATAGGACTAAGGGAGGAAATGGGATGTACAGTAGCAAATACGGTGAACCTCATGGTTTCGTTGGCCAAAGAAGAGGGACCCCCTCGTCCCTTCCCACCGAGGCAGGAGTTGGTGCAGTGTTTAAGCTGGCCGCCAGGTCCCGGGGGGTATTTGCCCACAGAGGTGGGCTCCAGGGCTGTGCACAGAGTCCGGAGGTACAGGGTAAATGGAGGGAGAGCTCGGGGGCTGGGAAACCTACAGAAATGCCCTTGGCTGGGTGGGGGGAGGACCCCCGGGAGCCGGCTGCAGGATATCAGGAAGTAGACAGAGCCTGCCTTCGCACTGAACCAATAAAAGCACTTTGAGAAAACCACAACACTTCAGCCTGGCTCCATGTTTCTACGCTGGCAAATGTGGGTCTCCGGCTGTGTGAGGGACTCTCCTAGGGATTGGGCTGGAGTCGGGAGGGGGGCTGGTCGGCGGGGGGGGGATCGAGATTCCCTTCCTAAATAGTGGCAGAGCCGATCCTAGGGCCAGCCCTTTGCTGGCCCTTTTGTTGGAGGCCCTAGAGAAAGGGAACAGTGAGTTTAGATCTTGGTGCCTCTTTTTACGTATGTTTGAAAAGCTAAAACTGTCGGAAATGGGTTTACAGAGCAAGTCACCCAACTATAAGCCATCTCAGTGAGAAGCCTGATGTTTCTCACTTGCTGTGTGATCTGGGGCCTCTCTGTTCCCTTCACTAATGAAGGAGAGCATTGGACAGAATGAGCACCAAGGTCCCTTTCGACCCTGATAGGCTCAGGTTCCCACCCGGGAGCATCGGGAATCGGTCACTCACCTGTGAAACCAATCTCACCCTCTGGCTGCGCCCAGCTCGAGTCCCGGGTGAGAGATCTCTGCAGGGCCACCAACCAGCAGTGGATTCAAACCCACCTGGTCCTGGCCCAGTTCCCTTATATGAGGCCAGCTCCCCGGGACAGATCAAAGCCATAGTTTCTCACGGGGATGGTGAGAAGTTCGACCCCAGCTTGGCTAGGTGGCGGTCTCGAATCTCACATTAGCCTTGTCATTGTCCCCACCGAGCAGCTTTTAATCCGACCGTTGTGACCACTTGGCTGTTTCTCTCTTGCTCTCAGACGATACTAGCAATACACTTGTTTTTGTTTTTTGTTTTTTTCAAAACAGCTTAACTTAGGCACTTTTCACACATTTCCTTCAAGTGATTGTAAAACCTCTGGGGCAACGGGAGGCATTGATCACACTGCATGTGTTTAGGGCAGCTTTTGCTTTTTGTTTCTTTAATAATCCAGCAGTGGTGGCTGAGGCTTCGAGGTCTTGGGGGACAGGTTTTCAGATATTCCGGTTCTTCCGATACCTTGCATACCGGAAGCCGCACAGAAATCCACGTCCCCGAACCGGAGGCTTGGAGAATATGGTTTTGTAGGTGGTCCGTCCCTGGGCAGAGCAACACCTCAAAGACGTGTTTCTATGGTTAAACCCCCTCTGTGCTGTATGTTTTGTCAAAGGATCCTGCAAGGAAGCCTAACAGAGCCTCCTTTCCCACTTGGCCAGCCTTGCTCACGGCTGACTTGTGAAGGGATTGGTCAGCTTCCACCTCGGCCCTTTGCCTTATCAACGTCTGGTCGCCCTCTAGTGGCCAAAGACTGTATCCACCAGCTACCCGGATGGAAGGCAAATAAATCCTTTCGGCCACCTTGCTGTCCAACACCAATTCGGGGAATTAAATGTAACGGCCTGAGTGAACTGTCTATGTGTTTAGAACCCAGTGTAACACCAGTCAGAAGACTCCAGAAGCAACCACTTAGTAGACTGAGAAGCACACTATAGTTATTCTTTGGGCAGAGGAGACAGGAGTGGACCCTGTGTCCAGGTGCCCGGGAGGGGTTTACTCTAACTGCAATACTAGCAGCCCAGCTGCTGACCTTGTTAAGTGAACCTCTGCAAGGTGGCCCGCACTGTACCCTCGGGGCGAGCAAAGAGGTTGGGTGTGAGGATTCGGGAGCGGGGGGGGGGGGGCTGGGGGGCCTGGCCGTGGCCTTTGGTATGGTCCACTGAATAGCCAAACAGGTCTTTTGGTTTGTTTTTGTATTTTGTATTTAAAAATTCTTGTCAAGTGTTTTTGTGTTAGGAATAAAAAGTCATAAACAATTCCCAACTTTGTTCCTTGAGGGGTGTTCTGATTCCGACGGAAACAGGTTGGCGATCTCAAGGGGTGTGTGGTCAGGGCGGTCAGTGGGACAGGGAGGCGGACCACCCGCATTTCCAGATGGTCTCTGGGGAAGATGACCGTCCAGAAGTCTGGCTCCGTGCAGTCTGCTCTGGAAATTCACCCCCACCTCCTCGTGCCACGGTGTTAATATTGGCTTGGAGGGTCTGCTTCCTCCAGAGGCGGCTGCAGAGGGTGAAACCGACACAAGATCCCTCTCCCCAACCCCAGGTTTCTAAAGAGACGGTGTCTGTGGCTAGCCTTAATCGACTGGGCGAGGGGGTCCCTATGGTCCCTTCCAGCGTTTCCAAATCTTGGACTCAAATCCTTTTCTCTTGGTGTGACCAGGCAGCCTAGAGAATTCTGAGCAATAGGGAGCCGGGGCTGTCCCCGGCTCTGTGACAGGGTCAAACCAGGGAGTGGCTGAACTTGTCAGGTTTGGGCATCCCCAGGGGTACTACTGTAGGGGGCATTATCTATTGGGAAGCTCAACAAGGTAACTACAGCCTGGGGTGCGTGAGCGCAAGGCTGTGTGTGTGTGTGTGTGTGTGTGTGTGCCCGCGCACGCCTGTGTTTGTGCGTGTGGACTTACATTGATGCATTTCTTGAGAAAGGTGCAAGAATTTCACCTACACAGAGGGACACATCTGCTTTGTTATTTATAATAGAAAAGCTAAATTTTAATTTTTTAAAGGACACTGCTAATGATTGAGAATCGAGTTTTTAGTTTTGCTATTTTTTTTAATTGGTAGAGGATTTTTATATATTTTTTCCATTTTGTTGGGTTGTGTCCTTATTTATATAAATACTTTATCTGTAAGAGGCAAGGAAGACACCTTCTTTGCTTTTAATTATTGTGGTTGTCATCGTCCCTATTTTATTTCCGGTGTGATTTATCTGTCTTACCTTCTAAATGAGAAACCGTTTTCCTGTATTTGTACATTGTCAGATTCTATAGTTTCATAGGTAATTTAACCAAATTGCTCTATGTATTATTATTCTGTGAGTATAAAGTTCTATTTTAACGTCTGTAAATACTTCAGAACTGGCTTCTTTCCTCAGACTCCCACTGTGGGGTTATTGTTTACATCACAAAAACTGTAGAATCTCTATGCTCATGTACTGTAAATAGTGAAGTGATCTGCTTATACATAAACTTAACAAATACACTATGGAGATTAAAAAAGAAAATACCACCCACAGCCCCATCTAGGTGTGACTTTATTTGTCGGCGTGCTTGCTGTGAGGGACACCCCGCCTGCTAAGTGGGAAAAGGATTCTGGTTTCGGGGTCACTTTCCCGGAGAAGAGCCTGGTCAAGGTGGGCCCCGCAGCCGCCCCACCCCCAGCCCTCTAAGCTGTCACATTGTCACATTGCATGGCGACGGTGATCGTGAACCAGTCACACTCAGCCTCCCCCAACAGCCATTCCGTGACCAGCTTTTCGCCATGACTTTTCGAAAGTTCTCCCGCTTTCTGCACAAGGACTTCTTTGTCTGGCTACAGCTCCTTTTTCACACGAGCACACTAAATAAACATGCGGAAAGCGATATTTTGACATGTTTTTAAGCAAAAACACCAACTGACAACTGCAAAACAGTTTCTGGTCCAAAAAAAAAAAAAACCCACAGACACACAGAAAAAACCGTTTCTGGCCAGAGGATCTGAAGAGCAGACTTGAGCTGTGTGCTGCATGTGGGTGACTTTGAACGGTTTTCCTTTGCTCACTTAGCCCCAGCGGGAGCAGTGAAGACATGACTCTCTGTCTTGGACATGTGTGTCATTTCCTTGGTTTCAAGCTCTCACGGATTTAGCCTGTATTTTGCCTTAAAGCTGCTTTAGCTTTATTTTCTAGGTGCAGTTGGAGTGCAAGAGCCCCATGGATTCCCCATGTGCCCCCAGAGGGTGGAAACATTGGTGAAGAAAATCATAGATCCACGAGAACAAGTAAAATAAGCCGTTCTATTTTATGTTCTGTGCAAGCTATTTCCAAGTTGTTGATTTCCTATGTAAACTAGCTCTCGTTTTCAGATGATTTATTTTCGCAGTCTGGAAACGGTTTGGATTTCTGCAGTTGGAGAGAAGCCCATCATGATATTTCCTGTACAGATGAATGGGGATGTTTCCGCTGTGCAGCGGGGTACTGTGACTTGAGTTGGTCTTTAGCGAGGTTATCCATGGGACTGATCACTCAGTATCTGTCGCCCCCTTGCTTGATGGTAAAGTCCAGGAAAGCAGGGCTGCTTCTCTATTCATGGTAGGGTGCCCAGCCCAATTGCTCAGGAATTCCTGAATGGACGAGTGAATGGATCCTATCCATGGCCTGATGACACAGCTAGGGAGGCAGCCAAGCCATGGAGTCACAAAAATCCCTTCAAAGATGCACTCAATGGTGTGGGAGATGTAGAGGCTCAAGACCTGTGTTTGAGACCCAACTCTGCCACTTCTGTATTGTGCAAACTTGCACAAGCCACCCCTTCGGCCCCTGGTTTCCCCGAGTATGAAACAAAATGATCTGCTTAGATGAACTCAGAGGTCCCTTATGTTCTAAAAAGGCTGATTCTCAGAAGCAGTATGGTGCAGGGAAAATGGTTACAAGCCAGGAGTCTGGTGCCAGGCTGTTTGGCTTTGAGTCTTGACTCCACCACTTACCAGCTGGGTGTCCTCGGGCAGGTTTCTTAACCTCTCTGAGTCTCATCCTCATGTGATAAATGAGGCTAAGTGATAGTTTCTAACCCGTAGGGTCGTGAGGGTGAAATTAGGTCGTGAACAGTACCTAGGACATCATAGGAGGTGCTTAATCAACAGAAGCTGCTATCCTCATGCACCGTCTTATTGGTGCTAACCATAGCCCTGTGAGAGGCATGGCGGGGACTGGGACTCTCATGTGACAGATGGGGAAGGCTGAGGACTGGGGAGAGCAGAGGCAACCTGCCCAAGGAATGGAGCCAGGACCAGCATCTGTATGTTCCTGAGTGACACTTACCTCTCCTCTTTACCCTGCCACTTAACCACTAAATGTGGCGTGCTTGGGGACATGTCGCTGTTGAAACACTCTGAGGGTGTCAATTTCGGGAGAGTTAAAAGATGAGGGTTCCAGACCCAGCTCCCTAGTGACATCCCGACCTGCGAACGTGGGCAAGGCTCCTGCGCCAGGAGCCAGGAGTGATCCGCTATGGCAGTCACAGGGCCATGTGCTCTGTTCTCTGCGACTCGGGGCATCTGGAGGGAAGCGAGGGAACAGTGCCACGAACTTGGCCCAGCTCATGCCTTCACTGGCCTTCATTCCTCATTTATGTAAAAAGGGAGGTTGGAGGAGATCCCTGGTTTACACAGAGTTTGGAGAAACCCTCTGGTTCCCTCCTCCAAGCAAATGCTTTAATACGTTAGCCGCTGCTTTAATACATTCTCTCTGGGAGGAAGAAAAGTTCTAGAGCTATCTTCCACCTTGAGAACCAGGGACAGCGGAGCATGAGGCGAACAGGTAAATTCAGACTATGGGACAACTGACAGTGTTTCTGCAACAAGTCATTGGCCAAGGAAAAAGTGGAAGGAGCGCTTTTGTAGATTAAAAGAGGCTTAAGAGACATAACAGTTAAAGTGTGAAACTCCTTTGGATCAGAGTCAAGCAAACCAACTAATTAGGACACTTTTGCAACATTGGGGGCAAGGCGACGAAGGATAGGCTGGGCTCCCCAGAAGGCAGCTGGGCTCCCCAGAAGGCAGCCTCTGCAGTGGTCTTGGTCTGCAAGATGCTTATTAAGGAATGCCCATAGGACAAACACCTGCGGAAGGGAAGGGAGTAGGAATGGGCAGAGGGAGAAGCTGAGCTGTGATGGAGCTCCGGTGGCAGCCTTGGTGATCCCAGCAGGAATCCTGGAGCTAGAAGGGCCCTTTGGAGTTGTCCCATGAGGGGCCAAGGTGGCTGCGCCTTAACAGGCATGGGTCCATCGTTGTGTGTAGGCCATCCTGGGAAAGGGCGTGACCTTGGACAAAGTGTCTCCTTGCAGCTGAGGTCATGTCTGTGGGACAGCACTGAGAGCAGCAGGGACCGCAGGTCCTTTACTCTTCAGGAAAGTGTCTGTGCAGCTCATCACGGCCTCTACCACAACTGGATGTGAGGTGTTCATTTGCTGCATGTGATAATAATGTGGTTATATTAGAAAACACCCAGATGTTTTTAAAGATGTGTAATGGAGGAGTGAAATGGTATGTCTGAAAGGTGCTTGTAAATACTTCAGCTAAAGAGCCTGGGTGGCTCCTTTGGGGAAGAGCATACAACTCTTGATCTCGGGGTTGTGAGTTCGAGCCCCATGTTGGGTGTAGAGATTACTTCAATCAATAAATACACTTTAAAAAAAAAGAAAAAAGACCATCAATTTAATAAAGAAAATACTTCAGCTAAGAGAAAAAAATGCAAAAGAAATGTAAAAGGATGGATGAGCAAATGTGGCAAAATCTTGATATTGGAATCTGGGTGATGAGGAAGGAGGGAGGGATTCGTTGTACAATTCTCTACTTTTGAGGATGCTTGACAATTGTTAAAAGAAAACAAACAATGAAAGTATAAGAACAAAAATGATTCTAAGCAAGCAGGTGAATCTGGCCTTAATGAAATGTTTAATTGATATCTATGCAAGCTAGAATGTTGGTTTTAGCTCAGTAAAATACTCAAAACAAAAAATGTTTGAACACCACTAGATAGGATGTAAACTAAACTCTCTTTCAGCTTTCAAATCCTATTACTCTTTTACTTCTCAGGCAGGCTTTTGGTTTTCTGCTGGCTTGGGTAGTCTCTTTCCACGAAGGGTGGTGCCATTCCGTTCAGCGGATGCTGGTCAGCATTACTGGATGCAACAGGACTTGGATGCAGGGGCGCCCCCTGCTTGGCCAGAGCTGCCCCCCGGCTGATTTCCTACCGCTCCTGCAATCAGACAGAAAGAGGACCCGCTAGGTGAGAGGAGGCTACCATGCACTTCCCCTTTGCCCCAGTTTAGACCAAGAGTTGCAAACTCAGGGGCTTTGCACGGCTGACAGATAATCACACATGTAGAAGGCAAGCCAAGAGAAACCAAGAATGGGAAATAGGATAAGAATAAGGAAAAGAGCGGCACAATCGTGATGATAAATGGCAACCAGCACTTGTCACCACTGTCTGAAAGACAACAGGGAGTGGTGGAGACTGGGGCAAACTGGAGAGATCCCCTGTCCTGTCTAAAGGGGGCAGTTAAAAGGTGAAAGCCACTCAGCTCCAGCTCACTGTTGTCCTATAAAAATGCAGACTGATGTGGCTGAATACTAATCTTTTATTTTATTTATTTATTTAAATGTTATTTGTTTGTCAGAGAGAGAGAACACAAGCAGGGGAAGCAGCAGGCAGAGGGAGAAGAAGACTCCCTGCTAAGTGGGGAGCCTGATGTGGTGGGGCTCGATCCCCGGACCCTAGGATCATGACCTGAGCTAAAAGCAGACACTTAACTGACTGAGCCACCCAAGCATCCCGAATTCTGACCTTTGAAAAAAGAAATGCTGGAGATCTGGATTTTTAAAATCTGAAATATCCCAATTTTAAAACATGGACAGCAAATTCACATAAAGAGAATGCAGGCCAAACAAAACATATCTGCAGGCTACACGTTTGCACAGACCTGCCACTAGCCCCAAAGACAATTTGCAAATTAGAAAAAGATTCATCTTCCTCAGGACACTTTACTGCCATTTCTGGAAAACTGTAATAACCATACAAAGCTATGATGACTAGGGGCGCCTGGGTGGCGCAGTCGGTTAAGCCTCTGACTCTTGGTATAGGGCTCAGGTCGTGATCTCAGGAACATGAGATCGAGCCCCACATTGGGCTCCACGCTCAGCGAGGAGTCTGCTTGGGATTCTCTCACCCCCTTTCCCTCTGCCCCTCCCCCTGCTTGCACTCTCTCTCTCCCTCTCTTTAAAATAAAATAAATAAATCTTAAAAAAACCCCAAAAACAAAAAACGAAAAAACCCAAATCTATGGTGAGTGTCATGCACGGGACACCTCCTGGAGCTTTGCAAAAAGCAGCCCTTGTGAAATACAAACGGTAGCCCCACGTTTGCAGCCACTGGTTTAGAATCTCCCCGTGATGCCAGAGCCGAGCTGGAGCCATGACGGGGTCCATGATAAGAACACGGGTAGAGGGGCAGGTGTGCAGAGGTGGATTTAAAAATCCAGTCTGAGTGGGGTCTGGACTGTGAGGGAACTGGGCTCACACAGCCCGCAAAAGAGATGACCCGAGGGAGGGAGAGTGTGCTGTGAATCGGGAAGAGCTGGAGCAAACAAATCGCATCTGATTCCTGAAGGCGGGACTATGGCCGCTAGGTGGACATTTCAACAAGGAGAAGAACTGCTGCTCAGGGAAGAGCCTTCTAATAGTGGTACTGAAAGAGGATGTCATGTACGGTAGTGAGCCCCCCGTCACTGGTAGTGTGCAAGCAAAGGCTCACAATGGTATCGCGAGCATTCAAACACCAGACAGAAGGCCAGAAACACAGCCCCTCAAATTCCTTCAGCCTGTAATTCTAGGTTTGCTCCTTGGCCCCTGCGTAGGGCCCTATGTGCCCAGCCTTGGAATTGGAATCTGTCCTGCATCGGCTGGCGGACAGTCGGGAATCCTAACTGGGAGGCTCAGTCCTGGGAACGAGGCTCTTCCACTGACTGTGCCTTGGCCACAGTACTTCCTCTCAGTGAGCCTCAGCACGCCGCCGTGTGCAGAATGAGGGCACTAACGGGCCGGGGAGGCCTGCGTGGGACCACACGGCTGGGGGCTCTGAGACCAGGCCAGGCACGCTGTGAGTGCTCCGTGTGTCCACACACCTTGCTTGGCTGCCTTTTGCTTTTGCTTCTCCTCCTCCAGGGTCTTCATCTTAGCATCGTATTCATCGGCGAGCGTCTTCCACTCCTTGCGGTTGTTGGTGATCCCATCCAGCATGGGAGTGATCTCCTCGTGGAAGCGGGAGAATTCCTGGAAGAGAGAGAGCCTCTGGCACAGGGGCCACACCCCAGGGTCCAGTGCAGGGGAGAGGCTGGGCTGAGCACGCCCACCACAGGAACAAGCTGCCTGGGGCGGCGGGCTTCCCGTCACCCAGTGGTCTGCGTGCCGATGCTGTGGGGCCTGCAGTCAGCAAGAGCCCATCCATCCCTCTCTTGCTTAAAACCCTCCTGTGGCAGCCCCTTGTCCTTCAGGACGAAGTGCAAACTTCTTCACACAGCTTCCGAACCCCTCCAGGACTGCTGCCCTCGCCCCTTGACCATTTTGAACCCTCTGGGTAAGTAGAGTCCTCTATTAGAAGCTCACAAAGCCTCTCTTCCACCTCTCACTTCATCGTAATGACTCCCTTTGCCTGTGTCCCCCAGGGGCTGTGGCCTTGGAGAGGGCAGGGACAGCGGCGCCTTGTTCACAGAGGTGGCCCTGGCACAGCACAGGGTCTGGGGCATAAAGACACCAGGAAACACTTGCTGAGAGAAACTGGGGTTTGTGAAGGGGATTCTTAAGGCCCCTTAACTCCAAGAATAAAAATAATGCCTTGGAGCATAGCACGTGAGAGTTTATGAAGCGCTTTCTCGCCTTTGATCTCCAGAAACTCCTGGGAGGTGGGAAAACAGGCTGCCTCCCTCCTAGATTTTCAGGGGAGGAAATCAAGATGCAGGTTGATGGAGTTGATTGGCTCAAGGTGAGAACGGCAAATCCAGGGCCCACTGCGGAGTTCCAGCCAGAGCCAGCTGTGCTCAGAGCTCCTGGGTTTGGATCCAGCTATGCCACAAGCTGTGTAACCGTGGGGCGGTGACCTACAGAGCTCAGCGTCAGCCATAAAGTCAGGACAGTACAGTACCTACCTCACAGGGCTGTGATAGCGCATGCAGGGCGTTCAGCCTCGCCTACCTGGTTTTGTAATCTTGCTGATGATAGTGGGGAGCACGGTTACACTGCCCTGTTGCTCTGAGGACCCCAGTTAGCCAAGGTATAACAGAGAAGCACTTGTCCTCCCCAGCACAGCAGAAAGAGCCTGGGACTAGGGATCAGGTACCCTGGCTCTAGTCCTGGCTCCGGGCTGACTCCGGCGATGCTGGCCCTGTCATTTCTTACGTCTGGCCTCTGCCTCCTCAGGTTACACATGACCAAAATAAAAATAACAAACGGAAGGTAGATGGTGGCACAAATCACATGGAGTTGGGAGCAGTGAGTTTTCAGTGGGTTTTCTCCAAGCAAGAGCTCAAAGAAATTCCAGACGATCTTTTGACAACTGGTTTACCTTGACCTATCACATTTCCACCAGCAAGGGAAGTTAGGAGGGTGTGTGTCTGATACGCCTCCCCCTTTCCTGTCTGAAACCACATGTAGTCATCTGTCCCTATGGCGTTGAGCAAGTAGAGTGGGTGAAGCTCCAGGCTCCGGCCTGGGTAGATAATCACTCAGGACCCCATCGGGCTGGACTGAGGACCAAATGCCAATGCAGATGAGAAGCTCTTTGTAAACACCCACCGGTCACTTGCCAGGGTTTATGATTCCTGATGGTGTTTGGGAATTCCTGGGTTTAACAAAGACACCTTGCTGGGCCTGAGAAAGCCAAGGACCTACCTTGTAGACAAAGGTGCAAACAAAGTCAATGAAGCCGACCTGAAGCTTGGGGAGTTCATCCGCCTTGTTTCTGTCCATCATGGGCTGTCATGGAGGAGAAAAGGTTAACTGTATTGGGCTCCTCCTGGCATGATGCATTAAAAGGGACCCACCCTACCTAGGAAGCTTCCTTGTTCAAAACAAAACAAAACAAAAAACCCAACTAAACCTGAACTCATCAAGTTTCCAGATCTGACTAGCGGTTTGCAGGAAATAGGGGGATAAAGGAACATATTAAATAACACCATGAGAGTGCAATCAACCCAGTCCAGACTGTGGGAAACTACACAACAGAAGACCCACGGTCTTCAACAAGCAAACACATGGCAAATAAAAAGAAAAAAACAAAAACCAGGAGAAAATCTGCTCTGTCTTGAAAGAGACTCAAGAGACAGGACAACCAGAGGGAGTGTGGTCTGTGACTGGATCCTGATTTGAAAAAATCAAACCTAACTATTTTTCTCACTCAATCAGGGAAAATGAACAGAGATTAGATGATAATACAGCATTATTTCTAATTTTGTGAGCGTCACAATGGTATTGGGGTGTGTGCGTGCCTGCGCGCCCCACGTGTTTTTCTTATCTCTTAGAGACCCGCACTAAAGTCTTTATGGAAAAAATGATAACATCTGGAATTTACTTTAAAATACTTCAACCAAAAGATAAGAAAATGCCTGAGGGTGGAGGGACAGATAAAACAAGAATGGCTGTCTCTAGTGGTGGTGGTTGAACCTGGCTGATGGGTCTCTGGAGTTCATTCACTAGACCCTTTACGTGTTAAAATGCAGAGAAGAAAGAAGAGAGATCCAAATCCATGGCCCCATGCTACTCAGGTCGGGACGCTCCCTGCTCAGTTGCACTTGGCTCACACCCCCCCACTGCCTGTGCTCTCCCTTCGGCCCTTCCCAAGCCTCACGTGGGTGCCCCCGCATCCTCAGCACTGCCCCAGGCTTCACCCATCCCCATCTCCATCAGTGGCTCTGTCCTCAGAATGTCGCTCCCTCCTACCCCGCCTCTGCTTCCCAGCCCTGCCCTTGCTCAAGGCCTTAGTGAACCTCTCACTGGGCTCTTCGTCTCAGTGACTGCCCTAGCCAAGCCTGCTTTCAGTGTTGATGGGTGCTCAGCTTGCCAAGGTCTTCCCCTTGTACGCTCTGTACTGTTAACACAGGGCCTGGGGAGGTGGCCTCCTAGACTGTTGGAACCGGGAGGAAATCTGTTTTGGGGTCCCCTTGTCCATCTCTAGTTAGCTGAGGGAGCCAAGGATACGTACCGAAACTTGAGAAGGGCTTATGATTTAGGACGGCACACATTTGCCGAGCCCACTTCCAGAGTTGCTGCTTAGGTGGGTCTAGGATGGGGCCTGTGAATTCTCATCTCTAATGTGTTCCCAAGTAATGAGGTTGATGGTGGTCTGGGGACCATACTTTGAGAACCAGTGCATTAGGAAAAGGTCATCTCTACGGTAAGATCACACATGCCTATGTCAGGGGGAACATCTGTCCATCAGGATAAGAGCATACACACTCAACATCGGGCTGACGTCCCCCCCCAACCCCTACTCACGATGGGGTTCTGTTGCAGTACACTGCGCTCAAGGTCACCTTGTTCCCAGAATTCGGCGGCAACCAGCAGAGCTACCTGCAGTAGGCAGATCCCGCCCCCCGCCGACAAAGTCAAGCCCCAGCCCAGATCCTCCTACCCCTGCTCCCACCCTTCCTAGGTTTCCAGCTCAGCGAAACTTAACCCCCACCCCTGCCTCGCCGCCCCCTTTGTCGTCATCACTGGAGAGGCACTAAAGTGGCTTCCGTGTCTTGGCGGATGAGGCGAAGGTGGGCTGCTTCTGGAACTGGGAGTCCAAGCCACATCGGCTGCTGTCATGATGCCGGGACTCCCCTCCTCTCAGGTCAGGAGGGCTCCATACCTTACTCTGCACCTCCCAGGGCTTGGTGATGGCCGAGAGATCACAGGCGGTCATCATCATGGCCCTGCACACAAGGACACCATCCATCAGCCCAGAGCTAATTAAGGCTGCAGGTGCTGGTTAATTCCAACTTTCTGTCCTTTCTCTGCACCACATTGCAAGGACGGGGTCACTGCTGCATTGCATCTGGAGGTCGGGCTTTGAAGCCAGACAGAGGTTAAAATCCTGCCTCTGTCAATTACCAGCGGATTGGCATGGGGCAATTAAACCAACCTCTGTAAGCCTCAGTTTCCTTATTTGTAATAATAACGGTACTTTCCTCATAAAATGGGTGCAAGATTAGATGAGATAAGGTGTATAAAAAATCTTAGCAGAGGGCCCGGACATAGTATGTGCACAATAAATACTGGCGATAATCGTGAACATTTATTGGGTTTTTCTTACGTGACACGCACTGTTCTAGGTACTTTGAAACATCGATTTCATTTCAATCTCAGCACCTCTTCAGAGTTCTTTCTCTCCTGTCTAGTGGAGACCAGTGTTTCTCAAGCTTTATCTCATCATCCTCCACCTTCCACATCAAACAGCCTCTATACACATTTTTTCTGTAATCACTCCACCATGAAATCTTAATACCATAGACACACTGTGTATCTGTTTGGAGGGCCACAGGTCACCTTAACACCGAAGGCTTTTTTTTATTTTTTAAAGATTTTATTTATTTATTTGACAGAGAGAGACACAGCGAGAGAGGGAACACAAGCAGGGGGAGTGGGAGAGGGAGAAGCAGGCTTCCCGCTGAGCAGGCAGCCCGATGCGGGGCTCGGTCCCAGGACCCTGGGACCATAACCTGAGCTGAAGGCAGATGCTTAACGACTGAGCCACCGAGGCGCCCCTACCTAAGGCTTTTTGCTTCACCTCCAGGAACTGCTTTTTGCCCGGGGTGGGCAGTGATAGCACCCCCATTAAAAATGCATGGTATAAGAAGTACCACATCAGTCATTTCAGGAAGCCTTGCATGAAGAAGTAGAGGGAGGGATTGGGGAGAGAAAGAATGGAAAGATAAACTCTTAAAGCAGTTTCACAATAATAGGAAGAAGGTAAGACAGGTATTATTACCTAGGTAGGTAGAGTAGAAGACAGAGAAGGAGGGGACAGAGACAAAGAACTGGAGGAAGGGGGGATTTGGAGAGGGTGTTTCAGAGCTGGGGGCACAGCAGCATGCACATACGGGGTGGGGATCCAGGCTCGTGTGGTGTGGACATTGCTGGGAAATGGAAACTGTATCCGAGAAGCAGTGGAGAGCTATTGAAGGTCAAGGACGTGGTCATGACCTCTTTCAAGCTGTGCTGCAGGAAAGCAGGCTGGCAGCACCTGGAGGATGGTGCAGAATGGAGGGCGTGGGGAGGAAGGAGAGGATTTGCTGCGGTGATTCCGGGGAGGGCAGCAGGGCCTGACCTGCCGCTGTGTCTGCTGGTCAAGCCGCCTTGGTGGGCTCCACCTGATTTGGTGAGACTTGGTGAGGCAGGTGGGCAGGGGCTGGGGAGAGGGGCTAGTTGGAGAAGGCTGGGGGTCTTGCTATTTGGATGATTTTACAGTTAACCAGCTGTATCTGGCATAATTTATATAAGCTGGTCTGGGAAGCCTTCAGAATTACTCATGGAACAAACTGGTGGTCGCCAGAGGAGAGGGGGCTGAGGGAATGTGCAAAAGGGGGGAAGGCGAATGGGGAGCCAGGCTTCTAGTGAGGGATGAATACGTCAGGAGGACGAAAGGCACAGCATAGGTAAGTATTGTCACAGTGTCGGATGGTGACAGACGGGAGCTACGCTTGTGGGGAGCACAGCATGACCTACAGAATGGTCCAATCACTATGGTGGACACCTGAAACCAATGTAACATTGTGTGTCGACTGCACTTCAGTAAAGAGTTATTCAGGAAACACTAACAGGTTTAGTTATCTCTCATCAAGTTAGCCCTCGAAAGTTCGTAGGATTAAGTAAATAAGCTTTCAGAACTGCATACATTTCTTTTGAAACACCTTCATGCTTTGTAATAGCTTCAAAATATGTGCCTCTGCTTCCTCTCAAGTGTCGCAGACCTGCTACCCTCAAATAAACTAAGCAAATGAATGTCTGGCCGTGCACATCGGAGTCCCCGGCTTCCTGTCACCCGGCAGTGTCCACACTTTCAGTCCACGGGTAGGTGTGGCTTCAGGAGAACACTGGATGTTTACTTTCCTTGGCGGGAGAGTTGGTGTGAAAATGACTCCCACAGCTGGGGAAACACACCCGGTGTTTTACAGACAGAGTCTGTGGGCCTGGGAATGGGGGAGCAGGAGAGTGAGGACTTCTGGGCCCCAGAAAAGCAAATCCAAAGCCTCGTGCCCTAAAGACAAGGCACTGCATTCATTTCAGCACCATCTCCTTAGGTGCCGTGGGGCCAAGGTGCTACGCTAGGTCTTGGGCATCCAGAGAGTCTGGCAGAGAGCTCACAGGCACTCAGAGAATAGACAGCAAAAAGTTGTCATCACAATATGCTAAGGGAGATGGCAGAAAGAAGTACAAGTTTTAAGGGGGGAAAAAAAAATCCGAAGGTGAGAGCAACTAGCTCAGGTCAGGGGGCATGCAAGAGATGACAGTGGAGCGGGGTCCTGAGGGGTGCATAGGAGTTCTCCAAGAAAGGGTACAGTAAGCAGAGATGTAGTGGAGAGTACGCAGGATGGCCCAGGGCAGAGGGTTGTCCAGGAAGGGACTGTAGGGAGCCTCCATCTATCCACCCTGTACCCATATGCAGACGACAGGCAAGAGCTGGTTCACAGGCTCCCTGCTGTCAGAGAGCTTACCCACGCACTGGGGAGTCACGCATTTACCACACTAATGGATGTGAATGTGTAAACATTCTCTGGGGGAAAAGAATTCGATTCTCGGAAAACAGGTCTGAACTCGGAGAACAGGTCTGAACCGTCAGGGAGGGCTCCCTCACCGAAGTGACCGGGACGTGAGGTCTGGAGACAGTGTAGCTGTCCATTTGGTAAAGGAGTGGGTGGGCAAACACATTCCCAGCAGAGAGAACATCCAGTGCAAAGGCCCTGGTGGAAGGAAGCCTGGCACATTCAAAGAGCTAGAAGGTTGGAGGAGCTCAGGAAGCAGCAGGAAATGGGGGGAAGACGAGGCCCAGGGGACAGCCAGGGCAGGCCCGCAGAGCCGGGGCGGTGCCGGGGGACCATCTTCATGCCAAGAACAACAGGAAAAGCCTCCAAAGGAGAGTTTGAACAGAAGCCTGAAGCAATCAGATTTGCATTTTACGGGGTCACCGTGGCTTTAGTGTGGAGGGAACAGGAACACCAGCAGTGAGCCCAGCCAGGAAGCCATTGCAGGACCGGGACAAGTGTCCGGATAAGCAAGGCGTTTAAGAAGTAAACTCAACAGGGCGTGGGGATAGATGAGACGTGCATAGTCAGGAAGAGGGAGGTGGTGGCATGGGGGAGGGCAAAAGACAACGGGCTTACCAGGCAGAAGAGAGCAAAAGTCACAAAGACTTTGTATGTGGAGACATGTGAACCTTAGCCTCTGGGTAAGCAAGAGACATCAAGAGGAGGAGGGCATGGAATAAATGGAGAACAGTCTATAAAATGCCATGCAGGGGGGGCACCTGGGTGGCTCAATTGGTTAAGCATCTGCCTTCGGCTCAGGTCATGATCCCAAGGCTCTGCACTCAGCTTCTCCCTCTGCCTGCTTCTCCCTCTCCTTCCTGCTTCTGCTCTCCCTCGCTATCTCTGTCTCTCTCTCTCTCCAATACATACATAAAATCTTAAAAAAAAAGTTCCAGGCAGGGCTTTGGAATCAGAGCAACTAGATCTCTGCTCTTCTCCTTACTTGCTGTGTCAGGGCAAGTGACTTCATGTCTTTGAGCCTCTGTCTGTTGCTTTGTAAAAGGAGATAATCATATTAGATTGCATCATGAAATTCTGACTTTGTGGGTCAAAAACAATCAAAAGTCAACAATTTCATATGGTTCGATGTAATACATGCGTCCTACGGGCTACTGTGACCATCTCATAAGATGATCCTGTGAGTGCGCACATTGTCTTCATTTTCTTTATCATCACCTTCATCACGTTAACCACGGTCGCCCAGGTGCGCAGGGCTTGCTGATGGAAGCAAGCTGAGCTCCTGCTCACCTGGCCGATCGTCAAGGCAGATCTCTCTTCTGCAAGGCTGTTCGGCTCAGTGGCGCTTCTCCCCGACCCCTGGCTGGCCTCTGAAAGCATCCCAGCCCACCCAGCAGGGCATTTAGACACTCCTGGAATTGCACCGGGCCTGGAGGGTGTGGCCTGCCAGGGAGGGCCTAGGGAAGCCTGAGAAAGCTGTGGGTGTGCAGGAGAGGGAGAGGGTGAAGGTTTCCGGTTCCTGATGCTCCAGTTATGCGCATGTGACACTAGGTAAGTCCTCACTCTCTCATTTGCAAAACACTAGGCCAGGGCTGGCAAACTTAATCTATAAAGGCACAGACTGTAAATAATTTCAGTTTTGCGGACCATGTGGGTTCTGTTTCAACTACTCGACTCTGGCATCGTGACGTGAAAGCAGCCGGAGGTAAGTAAAGGCAGAGGGCCCAGGGCACAGGATACTTTTAGGGGCCTGTGACAATATTTGAATTTTAATTTATTTTCAAGTCAGAAGAAAAAAATAATATAATAATGATGGAGATGTAAGAGTGAATTCAGCCCACATTATATTTGTCTTTATACCAGCACAATCATAAAATACCATTTTATTTATTTATTTATTTTAATGGAGGAAGAAGCCACAGACGCAAAAGTGTCTAGGACCCACCAAAATCATAATGTGACCATCTGTAGAAAAGTAAAATGTTACTTATGGGTATTGAAATGTGAACTTCTTATACTTTTTGTCAGGAAATCTTTTTTTTTTTTTTTAAGAGCTTATTTATTTATTTGACAGAGAGAGACACAGCGAGAGAGGGAACACAAGCAGGGGGAGTGGGAGAGGGAGAAGCAGGCTGCCCACCAAGCAGGGAGCCCGATGCGGGGGCTCGATCCCAGGACCCTGGGATCATGACCTGAGCCGAAGGCAGATGCCTAACGACTGAGCCACCCAGGCGCCCCAGGAAATCTTTTTTTGATTATTTCCCACCCAATCATTTAAAAATGGAACAGGCATTTTCACTCATGGGTGGTAAAACGCAGGTGGCAGGCCTCACACCCCAGCGCTGGAGGATCCCGAAGCCCCTCCAACTCATGGTCTGGTCAGACTGTGAGGAGCGAAACTGGAAATTAAGTGGAGACGTGAGGGCTTTCGTGAAGAAGGGGCAGTCACACCCTCCTTCGAGAGTTACTTTCACACCTCAGCCTGAAGTCACCATCCTGAAGTAGGGTCACCTAAGAACTAGCTATGCAGCTAGAAAAGGCCGGTTGGTTTAGGTTGTGTCAAGGGGTTAGGTGTGGACCTCAGACTGGATGAGGCTCACTGACAGGAGCCCTCCAAGGTCATCGAAGCACGGGGCGGGGGAGGGGAGTGTTGCGTGTTTTCCTAACAGCAACCAATTCTGACACCAACTTCGTGTCCTACGATTCAATTCTGACACCAACTGTCAGACTCCACAGGCTTAAGGGCTCAGTCCCCACAAGACTGCCCTCACTTCAGACATTAGTCACAAATACCAGGTCCTCCGGTTACCCACACTCTTGTCCAACTTGGCTACAAAATCGGGGGTTCCCACAAACATTGCCTTCGGATTCAAAAATTTGCTAGGACAGCTCACAACACTCAGGGAAACGCTTTACTTACAGGATACACTTCAGGAATAGCTAATGGACAAGAGGCACAGGAGAAGGGATGGGGTGGGAGTGGGGCATATGCAGAGTTTCCATGCCCTCTTCAGACGTGTCACATTCCCAGCACCTCGATGTGTTCACGAGCCCAGTAGCTCTTCGCACTCTGTTGTTTAGAGATTTCGATTATGTAAGCATGACTGATTAAATCACTGGCCATTGGTGACTAACTCAGTTTCCAGCCCCTCTGTTCTGCACAGAGATTGAGGGTGGGGCTGAAAGTTCCAAGCTTCCAATCATGGCTTGGTCTTCCTGGTGATCAGCCCCCATCCTGAAGCCTTCCAGGAACCCACCCAGAGTCACCTCATTAGAACAAAAGACACTCCTATCACTCCTACCGCTCAGAACATTCCAAGGGTTTTGGAGCTCTGTGTCTGGGAACTGGGCACAAAACCAAACACATCTTATTAAAGCCCAGTAAGCTCCCAACACCACTATGTGCTGTGAGCAATACTACACAGCACTCCATGCCCCAGCTCAAATCCCATGATAATCCATCAGGTAGAATTAGGAGGTAGGATCTTTCATGCTCTTTGAGCAGATGAGGAAACTGAGGCACGGAGAGGTGAATTAACCTGCTCAAGGTCACACGAAGCAGTAAGTGAGAGAGCAGGGACTTGAACCCAGGCTGTGGGTGCCAAAGCCCTTCACTGTGTAATAGCCACACTCTACCCACGTGGGAAGGTCTAATTATATGTCATTGATGGACCCCAAGACTGCTTTACAGCAGTGGTTTTCAGTCAGGGACTATATTTTGCCCCTAGGGGATATTTGGCAATGTCTGGAGATATTTTTGATTGTCACAACTAAAGAGGAGGCTGCTATTGGCGTCTTTTGGGAGAGACCAGGGATGCTATTAAACATCCTACAATGCACAGGACAGCTCTCCACAGCAGAGCTGTCCCCAGGTTTCAGCAGTATGAACACTAACCTTAAGGTTGAGAAACCTGATTTACAGGTTTAGCATGTGTTTTATGCCAGTTTTTTCTTTTTATAGATGCAAGTAATTAGAAGCCTTGGGAATGGAAGTTTTGTTACAGCAATGTCACTCAATTCTTCCAAATTAACTGTTAAAAAGTATACTGCGATCATTCTTCTGAATGATTTATCAGCTGACAATTCCATTAGGTTCTCCTTCAATTTTGTTTAAGCAAACCTTTGAATCACTCACTTCCTCAATTTTCTGGAAGCATACCATAAAGATTTCACCAAGGCTTCTAATATGACTATTAATTACACCCTGGACACTTTCTCTGTGGCATTCTGGTTTAAGCCAAGATCCTCAGAATGGGTGAGGTCAGTTAAGACATTACTAATTTAAACATATCTTCCAGTGTTATATTTTTTATAAAGTGCTTTCATCCTCTAACAAGTTTTAACTTTTCATCAAAACTCTGCAGCTGCAGATTTGACTTGTTTAATTTATGGAAATGTTTGCCATGTAACATAATTGGAAATGCCTGTCTGTTACTGTCCAGTAAAGCAAGCAGATCAGACATGTTTTTGTCAGAAAGAATCCAATTTTATTTTCCAATTCAAATAAGCATGTTAGAATATATTCCAGTGTCATCCATCTTATTTTTTTATTCTCAGTTCTAAGAAAGGTAGACGCGGGTAGATAGATTGGTATGTAGGTAGAACAGATACATGGTAGCCAGATAGATAGATAGATAGATAGATAGATAGATAGATAGATAGATAGATAGATAGATGATAGAAAATGGCACAGATTAAATGTGTGTTGCTACTCTCAGTACTTACTTTGATGCCCCTTTGCCCTGATATCAGGTGGGCATCCCTGGACAATGGTACATTCTCTGAAGGAAGTAAGATTGTTAAATAAAAAATGCCTTAGCTCCTGTTGCCCCACTGTACAATCCAGGACAGAATTCTCTTTCTCTAATGCTTTGTTATGCCTTTTATATATATATATATATAGAGAGAGAGAGAGAGAGAGGGAGAGAAAGAGAGACAGAGGGAAGGCCTGAGTAAGACTTTATTTTGTAAGGAGGGAGAAGAGTAAGGAGACTGACGATGCTTCACCTCCTGGGCTGGGAGTGGGGGTGCGAGGGGTATGTGTACCTCAGTTTGAAGACTTCCAGTTAAAACTCCCTTGGCTTTTGCAGGGATTGAAGTCCTGCCTCTGCCCTTTTTTCTTTCTTTCTTTCTTTTTTTTAAATTAAACATCGTTATCTGGGAAATCCTCCCTATCATTCTCTGGAAAGCCTGCCTCACATCCTGTTGTATGAACGTCCTGTGACGTAGCTGACCCGTTCCCCAATCAGTGGATACTGGTTTTCAGTCTGTTTGGCGATTACAAATAAGGCTGCGTCAACTAGTGGTGGATACAGTTGTACCTGGTTGGCACACGTTGGGGACAGTAGCTGGAGGGCGAATCCTGCCCGTGGGATTGCTGGGTCAGAGGATGGGCATTTACAGTTGGACCCGAACCACTGCCCACAGAGGCTGTGTCTATTGACCCTCCTGCTGCAGTGGACGCGATTAGATTACCGCTGCCCCTCACTCTGCCCAGCACCGTGTGCTTGCAAACGTTTTCATCTTGGCTGATTGGAGGGGTGAAAAAATTCTATCTCGCTGTGGTTTTATTTTGCATTTCTCTGATTGTGAGTCAGGTCATCGTCTTTTCATATGTTTGCTTCCCTCTGTAATTCCTCTTCTGGGAAATGTCTGGGAAATGAGCCTTTTGCCCATTTTTCTATTGGATTAGTCTTTTTCTTGAATTGTATTAACACTTTATTTACTAAAGAAATGGGCTCTTTTTCTGTCAAAAGTTCTGTTGGATACATTTCCCAGCTTATCACCTGCTTTCTGACTTTAGCTATGCATTCTTACATGTGTTGTGCAGAAATCCCTAATTTTTATGTAGTTAAATTTATCAATCTATTTATGACTTTTGAATTTTATGTCACACTTAGAAAAGCTCCCTCTGAATTTATTCTTTTTAATTCTACTATGCCTTTTTCCCTCTCTTCCTTTTTTTTGGTTTGTTTTCTCATTATTTTAAGATCCTTGATTCATCTGGAACTTATTTTGCTATAGGAGTAAGATAGCGACCTGGCTTTGTGATCACCTATGGTATCATACAAAATATCATTGGTCTTTGTTTCTGGTTCCTGGAACAAAGCTTCTCAAACCCTTGGAATTTCCTGAGTGACAGCAGTATCCTTCCTAGAAAGCCCACTATGGGTTTAGGCTAATGACCATGATTTAGTGTGGGGTCCCTAGAAAGGCTCAGGGTGGGACTGGACACCAGAAAATCCAAGGAAATTGAGGGCTGGAACTTTCAGCCCCACCCATCAACCTCTGTGAAAGGGTGTGGGTGGGGGAAACTGTAGATTAAGCTCTGTAATGCTCAAACAATGGCGATTTGATGAGCTTCCAGGTTAGTGGAGCACCCACTTGCAGGGAAGGTGGAGCACCCCAGTTCCACAGGGACAGATGCTCCCATGCTAGTGACCCTTCTGAACCTCGCTCTACGTATCTCTTTATTGGGCTGTTCTTCTGCATCCTTTATAATAAACTGGTAGATACTAGGGACTGTTTCTCTGAGTTCTGTGAGCCGCTCTAGCAAATTAATAGAACCCAAGGATGGGGTTGTGGAAACCTCCAATTTATAGCCAGGTGGTCAGAAGCAGAAGTAGCAACCTTGACTTGCATTTGGTGTCTGCAGTGTGGCAGTCTTGTGGGACTAGCCCTTAACCTGTGCGTTCTAATGCTATCTCCATATAGACAGTGTCAGAATGGGGTTAAATTTGTAGGACACCCAGTCTGGGTCCACCAAGAAATGGAGGAAAAAAAACCCATCAGACTACCTCACGGTCCCAACATCATTTATGCACTTATCCCTTTCTTCACTGGTATAAAATGCACTTTTTAAAAAAAGTTTTATTTATATCTCTACACCCCACGGGGGCCAAACACACAGCCCCGAGATCAAAAGTTGCATGCTCTTCCGACTGAGCTAGCCAGGTGCCTACAAAATCCACTTTTAACACAGGCATAGTCTTTCGAGCTGCCCCCATTGACCTGTCCTACTCATGTCTAGGACTAAACTGCCTTTAGTTCTGCTCTTCCTACCATTACTCTTGTATTTCAGAATTTTCGGCTATTCTTGCTTACGTATTCCTCATAAGAATTTTGGCATTGCTTCCTAATGATCCCCGAAATAAAGTTGATGTTTTCCTTGGACTCACCTTAAATGAATCATTAATTAGGGAGAATAGACAACATTTAATACTGAGTGCCCTTATCCAAGAACAGGGTGTGCTTCTCACTTGTTCGATTTTTCCGCTGTTCCATTTTGAAATGTCCAGTCAGGCAGCGCCTGGTGCTCTTGGGAACAGCCATAGCCTGAGTGCGCCCCCTTGCTCAGTGGGGGCAGGTCGCACAGCTCCTCAAGATCAGGGGGTCTGCTTGGTTGGACAACCGCAAGGCTGAGGGAAGGGCAGCTTGCCATTTGCCCCTCTTCCTGGAGCCTGTCCCGGCAGCCACCTCTTCTCTGTTGCAGAGACTTGCAACATTTGTGGTTTAATCACACCTCATCTCCACAGAAGCATCTGGAGATAAAACCTGATAACTTCCTTGGGAATGGGGTCAAGCCTTCTCTTCCCTGACCGTCGATACCTAGGACTCATCGCAGGGGAGCCAGGAGACCATTTGGCTTGGGCCACCCAGTCACAAAAGGCCTCAAATTTACACTTCTCACCCCATCATCATTTGAGGTGAATCACACGGAGGCAACTGGAAGAACATATTCATTAAAAACTCAAGTGTGAGGGACGCCTGGGTGGCTCAGTCGGTTAAGCGTCTGCCTTCAGCTCAGGTCATGATCCCAGGGTCCTGGGATCGAGTCCCGCATCGGGCTCCTTGTTCCGCGGGGAGCCTGCTTCTCCCTCTGCCTCTGCCTCTCTCTCTCTCTCTCATGAATAAATAAATAAAATCTTTAAAAAAAAACCAAAAAACCTCAAATGTGAGTCCCATTACCAGACCTCATGCCAGCAAGGCACTAGAAATTTAATATAAATCATGTACCTGATTTGTGAATAGCAGAGCTATATTGTAGGACATTGCCACATATAAAGGAATGCTAAAAAAAATTAAGCCTACATATTTTGAGTAACACATAGGTATCACTCAAATCATAACTGGTGTAATGCTTTGTGTTTTATCAAAACCTTTAAAGTCATATCACGTTACCACCCAAATTCTGAATCTTATGATAGAAATACTTCAAGTACAGTGCTTTTTGTATCCAGAGAAATAAAACAATATTATCTTACGTTTTAGTGTTAAAATAAAAATTAAACATATACCATAGTTTCTGCAATTCCGTTTGGGCATAACTTCATTGTTTTCAGATGTTGGCAGCCTCTAAAATGGCAAGTGTCCCAGGGCTCCCTTGAGGACGGCAAGGCCTGTCAGCGCAGCATCTCACCTCAGGGACCCCCGGCTTAGGGAAATCAGGGGTTAAGCCCTGTCTTACTCACATAACGATTTCCTTTCGTGTCTGCTCCAGCATCATGTACTGCGTCCACTCCTGTTGGGTTTCATAGGTCTTAGACTGATCCACGATCTTTTGGAACATCGTCCTCTTCCTGCAAAACACACCAGTTCGTTAAAGGAGCTCGTCTTAGAATAAGGCAAACCCCGGGGCTTCTAACATTGGCTGTTTCAGACAGAGGCTTCTGAAAACAACATAATTAACAAAACAAGGTGGAAAGAACCCAGGCCCAGGAGTGAAGACCTAGGTTCTCACCTAGACTCTGTCACCAATGTATTACCTGGATCTTACTTAGCCAATTTTCCCCCTGGATTTCAGCGTCTCATGGATACAATGGGAGTGAGAATATCTAACTCCCAGGATTGCAGTGAGAGTTACTGTTTCATAGCACAAGAGCTGTGCCTGGCACACAGAACATATTAAATCGATTGGATCTATGGTGTTTATTATTATAGTCATTGTTATGGTTATTCTTGTTCTTAAAATGAAAAGAAATACCAACTTGAAATACAGGGCGAGGTCTGTGGCAATGATTGCTATATCCATCATGTGGATTGCATGCTCATGCTGTCTGCGATTGAGATTTTGGAAGATATTCAGGCTCTGAAGAGAAAACCGTAGAAGAGATGTGAGAAGTGATGCTGGCAGGATAGTCAGCTACCGATGGTGACCCCCTATGGTGGGAAAGGCAGCCCAGGCCGATGGGAAGAGTGCTGCCCGGCCACACTCAGGCTTCTTGTGAGATGGGGGCTCCTGGCAGGCAATGCAGAGGGCCCTCCACCCATCCTACCTCATCTCTCAGCAATGTTTTGCCGAACTCCAAGTGGTGTCTTTCCAAGATGGAGGACCCATGGAGCTTGGCCAGTGGGTTCTGGGATCTGAATGGGAGACACACACACACAATCAGTATGGAATGGCCAAGAGGAAGGTTAAAGACGTCATCCAGTCCTGCCCCCTCCTAATTCTGCAGGCAGAGAGGCTGACGGCCAGCACTGAGAAGGAGCTTGTCACACGGTGAGATAGTGGGAAAGAAGACTAGACATCAGGTCTCCTGAATCTCAGGCTTTAGCTTTCTCCACAGCTGATTCCGAGCCTCTCTGGGCTCATGGACTCCTTAGAGAGGCCGTTGAATAGCGTGTGCCCCAAAGGCACACACACATACAACGCCACAGGCAATTTTAGAGATTTCTGGGTTCTCTGTACTCATTCATGGACATTGGCCCTGGGCCATACTTTAAGGATCACAAGGCCTTGATGAAATACTTGAGTCTCAGGAGAAGCTAGGAATTCCCACAAGTGGTGTGTTTATTCATGTCTTTATTCAATATATATTTGTTGAGCACTTACTGTGTGCCAAGCACTGAGCTCAGTATTCAGCTTCCCATAAGATAAAGTGTAAACACGACCTCTAGCCTCAGAGCAGCATGTTCTAGGGCTTGTTTATGACTTACAGGCTGTGGGCCCTGGGCAGAGCCTCAGTTTCCTCCTCCATAATATGAGTATAACACTAGTCCCTGATCTACCCAGCCTACAAGGTGGTTATGAAGGTCCGCCAAGACCATGGTGCAAGGACCATGTTTCAGAGGCTGTCTGGAATGTAAGCTGTGTGAGGACAGGGACTGTGTCTGCTACCATGGTACCTCCTTTGTCTAGCACAGGACCTACCACACTTATATTAGGAGCATTACAAATACAAGGTGAATGAGTGAGCCAGTGTCAGTTACTAACATTTGGCTTAAATTCATTCAGCAGGTAGGAAGGCAGAGAGGGAGGGAGTTTCATATATTGCTGTGATAGCAAATTACCACGAACTTAATAGCTTAAAACAGTAAAGATTTATTATCTTATAGCTCTGGAGTTCAGAGTCTAAAATGGGTCCACAGAGCTGCTTTCCTTCTGGAGGCTCTAGGGGACAATCTGTTCCCTTGCCTCCTAGCTTCTAGAGGCCACCTATCTTCCTTGGCTTGTAGCCCATCCTTCATCTTCAGAGCCAACAGTGCGGTATCCTCTCTCCTCTCTAACCTCTTGCCTCCCTCTTAGAAGGACACTTCTAACTACATGGGGCCCACTTGGATAACCCAGGATAATCCCTATATTTCAAGATCTTTAATCACAACTTTGAAGTCCCTTTTGAATATAAGGCAACATATTCCCAGGTTCCAGGCATGGTGCCATGGACATATTTGGGGGTCATTATTCTGTCACTGGAGTTTACCCAGACCCACAGGGCAGGAGGAAGTAAGAAGCTGTGGACCGTGGGACTTTCCCTTGGCCAGTGAATCTGCCTGAGAGCCTTTCAGATCTGGGTAATGAATCCTGGGAGCGGGAGGCAGAGAAGGGGGACAGTGAGGGCCGACTCACTTCATCTGGTAGAGGTTGTTGGTGCCTCTGTGGTCAATGTCATGGCAGAAGGCAGCGGTGACCATGGCCAAGGCCTCCAGGTCCGTGAAGTATCGCTTCAGCTTTCCAGTCTGGAAGAGCAATCAGAGGTGCCACTCATTCCTTCCTTACAGGGGTTGGAAGCAGAGCAGATGTGAGGGGGAGGCCTGGAGCTTGGGAACACAGGGCTGACCTTGGCTCTGTCCCTGGCACAATAGTTTGACCAGATGTTTGTCTGGGACTGGGGGTTTTTTCAAGGATATGGGACTTGCCATACTAGAAGTGGAACAGTCCCAGGCAAACGGGGATGGTTGGTCACCCTAGTTCTGAGCGATCTTAACTGGTCCAGTCTCCCTCTGGGCCTCAGTATCCCAATCTGCCTACTGGAGGTAGGGTGCACTGGACTAGACAGATGGTTGAGAAATTGCAGCTGTCAGGTTTTAGGATCTGGAGGGCTTTTGAACATGCCCAGACTGGCAAAACAGACCCTCCACTGGTTTAAGCACAGCCCAGAAGAATCTTTCCCTGAGCCTCCTTCAAATACTTCTAGTTTATGCTGGGCGTTGGAGAACGGGTTGGGGAAGAGCTCTGGAGAGGTGATGCTGACTCTGTGACTCTAAGAAATAAATCAAGTCTCAGCGGTGTCACTGTCATCTTCTGTGGTGGCCTGGCCAGAATTCCTGCCTTGAGGCCCTAGTGCCTATCCGGCCCCACCATTCCAGCCATGAGGGAAGACCTGAGGAGGAGGGGGGCTGGACAAGGCCAGAGACTTGCATCATAATCTGGATGGGAAACATTTTACATGAAATATGAATCTCTGAACTCTCTGAGCCGAAAAGACTGACACAAATACACATAGGTATATCCATCCAAGGACACCGTGGCAGTGTTTGTAACAGCGAAAGGTCGACAACGAGCCCTGTGTCTAACAGTAGGGGGCTTGGCAAAGATATCCTGGTGTATTCGAACAATGCAGAATACTATGCGGCCATAACATGGTATCATGGATAAGCCTCGAAAGCATCATGCTGAGTGAAAGAAGTCAGACGCAGAAGGGCTGATACTGTCCGAGGTACTTAGGGTAGTCAAATTCATAGAGACAGAAAGGGGAAAGTGGTCACCAGGGCTGGACAGAGGGAAAAGGGGAATTGTTGTTTGATGGGGACAGAGTTTCTATAGGGGAAGATGAAAAAGTTCTAGGGGTGGATAACCGTGATGGTGGCACAACATGGTGAACAACGTACTTAATACCCCTGACTGAACCATACACCTGAAAACGGTTAAAACAGGGAGTCTTCTGTGATGTATATTTAACCACAATAAAAAATTAAATATATGGAGAACGTGATTGGTATAGTTTTTCAAATGAAGAAACATGTTCTAGGATATAACTATTCAGTTGGATATAAACAAACAGACACTCTGTGTGTCTGCGTGTGTAAAAATAGGTCTCGATGCTTCTAGAAGAGGATTTGTGAGGAGCTCTGCCATGGTTATCTCTAAATAACCGCACTGGCGTTGCGGGCAGCCTGCCCTTTCCTTCACTTTTTATTTTATACAACTCTCTCTGCCCGGAAGTCACGTAGGCTAAGCGTGTGCTCCTCTCGCGCCATTTTTTTTTTTTTAAAGCACCGAAGCGAGAGCAAAGGGGCTACTTCCGGGCGCTGGGGGGAGGTCATCCGGTGGGGCCGGAAGCGCCCGCCGCCGTCCCCCGCCGTCCGCCGCCGTACCACCAGCAAGGAGAACATGGTCTGTCCCACGTTGAAGCCGTGCCGCCAGTTGTGGTAGGTGATCCTGCGGTAGCCCTTGCTCAGCGAGTACATGAACCGCACCAGGGCCTGCGAACACGGGCGCGGGAGTGAGGCCTGGGAGGCCCTGCCCCCCCGACCCCCGACCCCCGACCCCCGACCCGGGGCCGAGCGGGCGAGCAACAGCTGCGGGGACGCTGGCAGAGTACTTTGCAAATGGCTAAATACGAGCAAAATGGACGTTGTTGGGAAACCAGGTGCGTGTGAGACCCTCCACTAACCCCGCTAACGGAGCGTCATCGGGGTTTCCCAAACTGGGTCCCGGAGAGCTACCGGGGAGGAAAACCAAAGGGGTCTTTAAGTCAGTGGTTCTCCAACGTGAGTGCCCATCAGAACCACCCGGAGGGCTTGTTAAAACACACACTTTCTGATTCATTAGAGCTAGGAGAATGCGTGTGTGTGTGCGCGCGCGCGTGCACAACGGAGACTTTGTGCTTCTGATACATTCTCAGGTAGTGCTGTTGTGGTTTGGGGCAGCACTTGGAGAACCGCTGCTTGAATCAAACAAGTCTGGGAAATTCTGAGCTTAACCCCCACCCCCACCCCAGCCCCCCCTTCCCCGTCGTCCGTCCCCAGGCCCCTAGATTCACAGTAGGCTGTAAGGAATCCTGCAGGGGAAAAGGCCTGTCTAAACTGACCCACAATTCCCACCCTTGTTTCACTATTAGTTCCCAATCATGCCTTGGGAACTCAGTGCCTCACAAGCCACCTTGAGAATCCAGCGCGCCCAGAACACTACAGTTCAGAGGAACTGGGTGTCTCTTTCCTGATAAATGACTCACCTGTGCAACATGACTAATGCTTTATAGCCTCAAAGCTGAAGGTGCACTGTTTACAGATTGAGTTTAAAAAAAAAAAAAAAAAGCAAGAAGAAAAAAGGAATCGGAAGAGGTTTATTTTGACCTTACCTCCTGAGGAATGTGAAATTTGTCCACCACTTTGAGCTCATAGTACATCTGTATCCCGCATTTCACCAGCTCCAGTTCCGTGAGGGGCAAGTCGCTGAAGTGGAACTTATTGATCTCGAACTTCTCTGCATCTGGCAGCTCTCCTTGCTGTGTAAGGAGGGGCGTCCAGGGGTTGGGGCACCTGAAGGTTCGTGGGCCCCTCCCCCGGCAGCCCCCAGCCCTGGCCCCATCCCAGGTCTGCCTGGAGGATCAGAGCAGGGTGGGCAAGGGGCATGCTTTGCGAGGCAGCCCCCTGCCCTGCGCACGCTCAGGGCACAGCCTGCGAGGTTCTGCCCTGCTCACCAGGATCTCAGCGAGTTCCTCTTCCTCGCATTCCCAAGGCTCCTTCCCGTACACCTCTCTGGTTTTCTGCCAGTGCCCAAAATAGCAGAGAGAGAGAAAAAAAATCGGTTACTATATCTGAGGTCTGAATATGGCTCCACTTTTCCATTTCCATTCTCCTCCTTCCTCCAAAGTGCTTGCAGCGGGGGCCACCAACTCAGAGAGGCTGCCCTTCACCATTCATTGATGGGCAAAATAAAAGTTCTGGGCTTCCGGCTGTGGGGACCTGCCTGCAAGTTCAGCTTTGCCACTTACTAGCAGAGCTGCTTAATGCCTTCGATCCTCCATTTTCTCACCTGTAAAATGGGGATAATAAAAGTACTTAACTGGTGAATTAAGATTAGATTTATGCCAAGTCATTTTGAAAAAACATGTATACAGCTAGATGAAATAATGCACGTAAGTCCCTCAGTGCAGTTCTTGGCACATAGCAAACACTAGAATTAAATAATGTTGCTGATATTCTTATTGTTTCTATTACTGACTGGAGTCAGAAGGTCTTGCTCATGGTCCTGGCTCTTCCTCTCACTTACTGTGTGACTTGGGGCAAGTTTCTTCCTTCCCTGGGCCTATTGTACCATGCATGTGCCAGAGGAGGGGGGACCTGGACCCAGTTTCTTGCTTCTGATTTCTTGACCCAGAGCATAATCTGTTCACTTTTCACTGGTTCCCTGAGGCTATGCTGCCAGAGGGCCCACATATCCATCACTTGGCTGAAATCATGGACTGAGACAAGCAAACCATGAGTCAATTCATCCAAACTAGATGATTTCTCCTTTGAATTTATCAGTGATTGGGATGAAATGATCAAATTTGTTGTGATATCTTCCGAGCTTAAGAAATCACTTCTGAAAACATTGGCCTGTATTGTTTCAACTTGTGAGATCTATAAGCAAGGTCCTGGGAGCTTAGCTGGACATCTTATCCAATGCCATTTGGCTAACTCAATTGACTTCTAAGATCATGATCTCTTTGAGAACAAAATTCCAGGAATGATGAATCACTAATCACCATATATCTTTCAAAGTACCTCATCCAGTTTCCTACCCCAGGTAGGACTCTCCTCTGTAGCATCCCTGATAAATGATCACCCAGCCTCTACTTGGATACCTCTCTTGACAGGGTGCTCACTACCCCATGAGGCAGGCCCTGTTCATAAGAATAGTAGAGAATTTGCTCATTATCCTGATAAAGTTTAAACGAGAACTATTTAATGAGCTGGGTGATTAGGGGACAAGGTACTTCCCCCTTCTGGACCTCAGTTTCTTCATATCTGCAACAGGGATAGAAACACCCTGCCCACCTTAGTGTGCGGTTGTGAGCATCAAACAATACACTAAGTGTGAAATTGCCTTATAAACTGTAAAGTGATGAAACTATGTGAGGACTCCCTACTAACATCTAACTCCTTCTGTCATACTTCCTTGCTCACCAAACTCCTCTGTGATCTGATTGGGTTTCTGAGTGAGCTGGCCCCATGGAGGGAGTCTCTGAGAAACTGACCATTGTCCATCGGGCTGTCAGAGAGAGCTTCCTCTCAGAGTAGGTGCTGTGGTTGGGTGACTCCATCTCTACTACCAAGTCAGCCCTCAGCACAGTGAAAAATGGAGTTTCCAGAGCTGTTAAGCCAAGATCTGGCCCTAAGACTGAGGTGGCATGCAAAGGACAGCTGTTGTCAAGCCACACAGATCAGCCATTATGTATGAGTCGCTGGTATTCGTGGAGCCATCCATCCATCCGTTGAATGTGAGGGGCCCGGGACATCCCTGTGCAAGGCCAGCCCACTCGTCTCTGCCTTCACGGAGCTTGAGTATTGCTCTGGCCACGTACCAAGGGTGTTTCTGCTAGAGCAGAAACAATAAAAGAACTTTACCCACCAGGATTTTCTGGATTTCTTCATTGTCACACTTCACGTGGTATTTTACCATGTCCTGGAAAATATCCTTCCTGTTTTCAAGTCTGTTCATTGACTCATAGGTGTCAGGGTTTAAGACGGACCAGCCCAGGAATTGAGCCAAAGACTGAAAGGAAAGAAAAGAAGAACATCCAGAGGCAGAACACCCAGGCTTGATCCTGTCTTTGCAACTTAAGGCAAGACTCCAGGATTCCATTTCCTCAGCTGTACGATGGGTTTGATCAGCTGGGTGTTGCCCTCCTCAAAGAGATGGTGTGAGGATGAAGATCAAACAATGGATGGGAATGCACTTTAAAATAAAGTTCCAACACACATAAAGCATCATTCTTATCTGTAATAACTTTACCCAAGTATGTGTACCCATGTGGGAACAGGAGGCATATGGGAACTCTGTACTTTCTGCTCATTTTTGCCATGATCCTAAAAATGCTAAGAGGTAAAGTTTATTAATTAAAATTTGTTTCAAAGGGAATGTGGATTTCTCTGACAGCACATGGTAGTGCAGAAGTGGGAGCAAAGAGAGCAGACATTTAGGCTGAGTCAGAGTCGCATCGAAAAGGTAAGCTCCCACCCCTTCCCAAGTGAGGGCCCCCCACATGCTGGCAACAAGCCAACGCTGCAACCCAATGGCAAAGGCCTCCTCCCAAACCATACCTCCATGAGGGTCTCGTCCATCTCATCAAAGGGCTTCCCATCTTTGCGATTGTAAAATGTGGCCACCCCAACAATTTCTTCCTTCTTGTTCACAATTGGCATAGAAAGGACATTCTTAATCATCCATCCGGACTCATCCAGAGGCTCTTTCTACAAGAGAAGCCAGAGTAGGTTACAAATCTGTTACTGTTCAGGAGGACCTTTCATTCAGAAGTCTGGCCAGAACTGGCCCTAGAAATAGCAGTCAGAAAAGGACAAGGGAACAATAATTCTGTCTGCTTGTTATCAACAACATATGCAACAACAGAGGAGGAGCAGAGGGGTTCCAATGAGTTTAAATACCATATAGTTCACCAGCCTCTGTGCGTCAAAACTTTCAGACTTTCTGCCATGCCAGCTATTTAGGTCTGTTTAAAAAGTGCCTGTGCTTTCCAGGTAATATCTATAAAATGAAAACTGCAAAACAACTAGGGTCTGTGGGTAGGTGGTAAACAAAGCAGATTGTGGCTATGTCAACACAACCTTTGGCTTAATGATGAGCTCTGTGCTTTTTTTACACCTGCCTGCTCTGAGAAGAGGTTAAGGTAATCTGGAGTGTTTCACCTGCTTCTGATCGTTCAGAGTCTCTCATTCACGGTGTCTCCCACACACTACCAGTGCTGGAAAGGGCTTAACAAAGCCATCATTAAAGATCTTGTTTGTTTGTCTCTTGACTCTGTTTTTTTTTTTTAAGATTTTATTTATTTATTCATAAGAGACAGAGGCAGAGGGAGAAGCAGGGAGCCTGATGCGGGACTCGATCCCAGGACCCCGGGATCATGACCTGAGCCAAAGGCAGACGCTTAACCATCTGAGCCACCCAGGCGTCCCTGTCTCTTGACTCTTGACGTGACTTCCTGGGTTACTTTTGGCCTGTCATTTTATCTCAGTGGGCCTCAATTGTCTCATCTGTAGATGGGGATGGTAGCAAGAATCTCTGGCTCACGGAACAAATGAGACAAGGGAGCTGAAATATCTCGGTCAGTCGTAAGGTGTCCCTTTATGAGTCATTTCCCCTCTGTCTGAGCCTCTCACTTTTATCATTTATAACATGGCAATGACTAGACTAGGTCATTTCTAGGCTCTTTTCTCATGGATTCATAAAATATTAAACGTTTAACTGAGCTAGAAATCGAAAAAACCAAGGCAAATGAGGCACAAAAGTTATCCTCAGGTTGCTCATAATCTGGAAGGTAAGCGAGCAACTGCACAGCAGGTGGGGAGCTTCTTATGGTTCTGGGGAAACCAGAGGAGGGAAGGAAATCAAGGAAGGCTTCCTGTACTTGGAGAGTCTTCCAGTTCCAAAGTTCTAAGATTCTTAAGGTGGTGAGATGGTGATGAGGATAATGATGATTTCAGTAACACTGGAACTCAGCACCTGGTGGGAAAGTGACTCCAGGAGGATGCAGATTACAGCCCAAAGAGCAAGGGGCTGTTGGTCAGGAAACATGAGTTCCAGCTCTGCCTTCCCCCCAAGTCTCTACCTAACCTTCGGGGAACCCCTTCCTTCTGAAGGCCATGATAAGGAGACAGGTTTTATTGAAAGCCAAACAAGAAAGCATTAAGGATTTTTAAGCAGAGAAGTTACTTGATGCAGCCTGAGTTTCGAAAAATTACTCAGGCTACTTTATAGAGGATGAGTTGGAGGAAGAAGCCTAGAATCTAAAAACAAGATCAGATTTGATTTTTTTAATGTGGGTAAATGGAATTAATTGGGTAGGGACCAAGTTCTGTATGGTTATAGTCAGGTTAGCCGCTCTCGGCAACAATTGGAGCTCGTCACACGGATACGATCAAAATTCCAACACAAGACATACAATGTTAACTTTGGAAGGATATCCTTGCTGAGCTCTTTCATGATGTTCCTCAAAGAGTAAAAAAATAATTCACTAATTTTTCTAAGAGTCATTATTTTCTTCTTAATTATTTCCTAATTGCTAATGCTTTGTTTTTCTTCCATCTGGCGGGCTAACCTCAACAAATATTGATAGGCCACCTGGAGCTGAAGATATTAAGAAAGATAAGGCCCAACCCTTGACCAAAGGAAGCTGATATTCTGCTGAGAGGAATTAATCTGAAAGCAAAGAAGGGTAATAAAAGATAAAGTAAGGGGAATATAGTATGGAGAACTCCAGGCCACGTGTCATCTGTCCTTGCCGTGTGTCATCTGGCTTTGGTCTACTTCTCTAGAATCTCCTCCTGCCACTCTCCACGCTACCTCTCACTTAGATTCATAGGGCTACTCTACGTCCTTCCAACAAGCTCGCTCTTTCCTGTAGTCTTCTCTCCTTTCTTTGCTGCCCCAACATAATTGCTCAGGGACATTCCTTGATTCCTTCCAGATTAAGTCAGGTCCCCAGAAAGATTCCCTCCTCTATCCTTCTGTCCTTTTTTGACCAGCACTCCATGGCCTTTCTCCCCATGGAGATAAAGACCATGTCTGTCTGATCCACCATTGCGGCCAGTGTAGCCCTGTGTCAAATCCTGGCACAGAGAACGCCCTCCATAAACACTTGTGAAAAAGACAGATAAAATCAAATGGAGTGCTAAACAGTATTCCATGAAAATCCCAAAGAGACAGAAATGATATTAGCCAGAGGAAACAGAATAAGACTTCATAGAAGTTTCATAGCATTTGAGGTTGTACTGAAGGGCAGAGAGTATTTGGGCAGGACAGGATGGTTCCGGGGCAGGGGAACAACATAAGCAAAGGTCCAGAGGCCAGAAAGTAAAGCGTGTGAACATTAAAACCAAATGGAACCTTGGAATTTACCAAAGTAACTCCCTCCCCACTTCCATGGGCACATGGTTTTTTTCCAATCCGTGTTTTTTTTTTTTTTAAAGATTTTATTTATTTATTTGAGAGAGAGAGAATGAGGACAGCATGAGAGGGAGGAGGGTCAGAGGGAGAAACAGACTCCCTGCCGAGCAGGGAGCCTGATGCGGGACTTGATCCCGGGACTCCAGGATCATGACCTGAGCCGAAGGCAGTCGCTTAACCAACTGAGCCACCCAGGCACCCCTCCATCCGTGTTTTTACTTTGTTGAGACTGCTTCCCAGTAAATAGATGGATTTTAATGTATTCAAACCCTCTTTGGGGGTATTCAAACCCTCTTTGGGGGAAAAAATATCAGACGACTAAGAGACCAAAGAAATAATGACTTACCTGGAATGTAAAAAAGTCCTCCTCAGGCGCATTCATGATGTTGCAAATCTGAAAGCCATGAAGAGAAATAATGGAGCTGTGATTAGACTCGATAGCATTCCCAGTGAGCCCTGTGTGCTATCTTCAGAAACGCTACGTCCTTGCCCAAGGCGTTCACATTCTTTTCCTCAGGTAGACATGCCCAAGATGGCTTTCAATGATTAACTGAGGCTACTGAACAGAAAAGCTACCTTATGAACATTATTTCTTGCCATTTGCTTCACTCCTTAGTCATTTCCAAGCTTTGAAAAAATTGAGGCTACAGTTTGTCATTTTTAATAGCCGTATGGTATCTCATTTTGTTGTTTCTCTTTTGTTAAATATTTGGATTGTATCCAATTTTTGTCATTATTAGTGTAAATAATGCCACTCCAAGCATCTTTAAACCAATTACACTTAGGTTTGGTATTGTTTGTTTTGTAAAGAAGGAGTTTTTTCTTGGGGTATAAACCCCGAAGGAGAATGAGAAATAAAAGGTGTTGTAGCTCTGGTTTTATGTTGCCAGACTCCTCTCCTAAAAATTGAACCAGTTTACCCTACCATACATAGGAGACTTAGCTGACACTCCAGAGCCCTGCCCATGGGACCTCTGTGTACAGTTGCATAGTGTGTGTACTGCACAAAAACATCTCACTGAGGGGCTGACTGGGAGCTGAAATCCAGCCTGTTCTTGACTCAGCCTGTTTGCAGAGCCATGCTCCTCGTCTTTCTCTTTTTGTCCACTGAGAAGTGGTACTTTTGTCTAGTTCTCAAAAAGGCACCAATATGAGCTTGAAGTAACCCAGCCAGTCCCACTGGCCCTGACCATCCTGTGGTCTCAGAGGGTGAGCAGTCTCTGCTCCTGTTCCAGAACTGGCCTCTCTTTAGACCAATTCCATCGTTGCCATTGTTCCCTCCTGATCTCCAACCTCTCCGAGGGCTCTTTCCCTTCAGCCATGAGCTTGCTTGAGTCTTTCCCATCCTGGAAAATGAAATCCTCCCTCGACCCAAACATGGTCCCAGTAGCAACCATCCAGGCTTTCTCCTGTTCTTTTCTTTTGCGATTCTCTACCTCCTCATTACCCATTCACACCTTGGCAGACCACATGCTGGTCTCCACATCCACCTCACCACCAAATATGCTCTCATCGGGGCCACCAGTGATCTAACTGCCAAACTCAATAGGGTTTTCAGTTCTTATCTCGCTAGATCATTTTTGCTGCATTTGGCCATCTCTCTACTTCCTTGGTTTCCATGACACTATTCGCTCCCGGATCTCCAGATACCTCTGAGCCCTCCTTCTGATCCTCCCTCACACATTCCTCTTTCTCCACCTAATCTTTAAATGCTGGCATCCCAACAGTATCCCACCCCAGGTCCCTCTCACTCTCCCTGGTGACTTCATTCACACACATGGTTTCAGGTACCATCTGGTCCTGATATCTTCCAAATCCCCATCTCCGTCCCTCCTCTCTCCCACAGCTTCAGAGTCATCTCTTCAGCTGCCTACTGGACATTTGCTGCCGAAAAATGTCTCAGTGTCACCTTGTCTGCAACTTACCTCCTCATCTTGCATCCAAACCTGATGGCAGCACTACTTATCCAACCCAGAAGCCCGAAATTGGCTCTGACTCTTCTTTCTCCCTCCCTCTCTGCTCACAATCACAAAGTCCTGCCAGTTTTACCCTCCCGGTATTAGATCTGATCCCTGATCTCCCTCTCTCCATCTTGTCTGTCAGACTTGTGTGAGTATCAAACGAGCAGATTTATTTACTGCGTGGCTCCTAGGCACTCAATGGCTGTGTGCCATGCTGGTACTCTTCACTGTCTGTGCCCTTGCTGAGATGCTCCTTTTCTCTTGCTTGTAAGGATATATTTTGTGCTCTGCCTCTTAATCCCTTCAGATCTCTCTGAGTTATCTTTTTAAAATGAAAATTGACTATGCCAATCTCTTGCTTAAAAGCTCATTGTCTACAGATTAACGTCCCACCCCCGCGACCTGGCATCCAAGGTCACTGCTATCTGGCGCTCCCCTCCCCCTCAAGCCTCATCTCTTGACCTCTTCCTCTCTCAAACCTAATATTCCAGCCACACTGGACTGTACACACCATGCCAGTCAAACCTCCAGGCCTGGGTTTGCTCACGTTGTTGCCTTCATCTTGAATCCCCTTTCCTGTTCCTGCCCGCCTAATAACCTATTTATTTTAAAACCACTCAGACTAACACTCTAGGAAGAAAAGCCTGGTTTATATGCCTCCTACTTTGTGTTCCTAGAATATACCCAGTATATCTCTCTTGTGTCCTCATCACATTGTATATAAGAATCTGTTTAAAATATCTCCCCCTTCGATTATGAGCTTCAGAACAGAAGTTGTATCTGGTACATCTATCTGTCTATCCCCAAAGCCAATGACAGTGCCTGGTACCTAGAAAATATTCAATATATAAACTTCTGGCTATGTGAGCAGCATTGAGTAGTGTGTGCCTGGGGAAGGATAAAGGGGTGACTGGGCTCAAATATGGGGGTGATGTGCAGCTAACAGACAAGACCTTTCTTTCTAGGGCAGGGGATGCTTACTCCATTTTTGACCCCGAGTGGGTGGGGCGTGGTGGGAGATGGAGCATTTGAGCTCTGCTGTACATGGTACAGCTGGAAATATGGCAGGGATGAGGGGTAAAGAGTGGCAACTGAGTCTCTGGAATGAGAGGCTGGGACTGGGTCTGTGGTGAGCCTGGAAGACCAGTCTGCCATTTGCTTTTGTCCCTGACACACGAGCAAGTATCTTTAATTGTCAGTGAGACTAAGCACCTTCCCATCTAAGGATTATTTCTCTGTGTATTTCATATTTCCTCAGATGTCAATTCTCTGTTCATGTCCTTCGACCAAGTGTCAAGTGAGTTGAGAAATGAGAGAGTCAGGCTTTGAGAGACCCACACTTCCCATCATGTTTCCCACTCTCTCGATCTGAAATCCTTTTACTCTTCCAACTGATTCAAGACTCTCCCTCTTCCAAGTTGTGTTACTTACCAGGCCATTCTGGGCAACATAAGTGGGCAGACCACTTACTAAAGCCCAATGATCAGGAGGTGGATTCCTGTAAAGGCCAAAGACAACTGGTAACTTTTGATGTAGGGACAGTTGGACTAAAACCTTGAATCTGGGTCTTTGCCCCTCTCTACTCTCATGGCTCTCAAGTCCTGCTTACATTGCCTATGCCTGAATGAGCCCCAAATCTTGTCTAAGCATCTTAATGTTTCAAATTTAGACATGGAAAAAAAGCATGATGAATACATTTTATGATGGCACACTGAGTGTGATTATCCAAGAAAAGGGACAACACTGATTGCTGAACAAAAGCAGGCACCATCTTTTCCCTCCATTAATACACAGAAAGAGGTAGCTTAATTCCATAGAGAGACTGAGGGAACTCATCTACAGTGAACTCCTACCACGCACCGAGCACTAAGCTGGGTGCTTTACGTATTTATTTATCCCTCATGACAATATTACAATTTTTGGTATTATTATCTTTTATTTATTGTAAGATTATACTTTTTTGTTGTGAGAAAAGATATAAATGTGGAAAGATGCATTAAGATCTTCATGAATCGGGGGTGCCTGGGTGGCTCAGTCATTAAGCGCCTGCCTTCGGCTCAGGTCATGATCCCAGGGTCCTGGGATCGAGCCCCGCATCGGGCTCCCAGCTCCACAGGAAGCCTGCTTCTCCCTCTCCCTCTCCCCTTGCTTGTGTTCCCTCTCTCGCTGTGTCTCTCTCTGTCAAATAAATAAAATCTTTAAAAAAAAAAAAAAAAGATCTTCATGAATCGTTCTTTTGTCTTTTTCTGTTTTAATTTCTGGGCTTATGTTTATTCTTTGGGCTTATTTTTTTGCTGATTTGTTGTTAATTTCTTTTTTTAAAAATATTTTTATTTATTTTTTGACAGAGAGAGACACATCGAGAGAGGGAACACAAGCAGGGGGAGTGGGAGAGGAAGAAGCAGGCTTCCCATGGAGCAGGGAGCCTGATGCGGGGCTCGATCCCAGGACCCTGGGATCACGACCTGAGCCAGACGCTTAATGACTGAGCCACCCAGGCGCCCTTTGTTGTTAATTTCTTGAGATGATGTGATAGACCGCTCTTGTCTGTCCCTCCAGATCGACTCTTGAACCCTCCCCTCCCTGTGCCAGGAGGCCAATCTGTATAGACTACATCCACAGGGCTCCTGGCCTTCTAGCTTCTAGTTGCATATGAAGACTATTCTAATTAGTTTTTTGTTATTGGTTTCTAGGATAATTTCATTGTGACCAGGGGACATTCTATGTATTATTTCAGTCTTTTGAAATACGAAGTTTACTTTGTGGCCCATTTATCACCAGTTATTATAAATGTCACACGTATGCTTGAAAAGACTGAGTGTCCTCTGGTTTTGGGGATGGAGTGCTGTGTTCTCTCTATATCCATTCAATTAAGTTTAATTGTGTTATTTAAATATTCTATATTATGTTTTAGTCTGCTCCTCCTATCAATTAGCAAACATGGATCTGCCTATATTTTCTTATATTGCTGTCACCTTTTGCTTTTTTTTTTGAGGCCATGTTATGAAGTGTATACAGATTTAGAATTGTAATATCTTCCAGTAATAGCCAGGTGAATTAACCCCTTTATCATTAAGAATTGACTATATCTCTACTTGTGCTCTTTGTTATATTATCTAATTTTATCTGATATCTGATATTAACATAGTTATATTAGTTTTTTCTATTAGCATCTGCATGTATATATATTTTTTCTTTCTTTTACTGCCAACCTCTCTGCATTCTTGTCTTTTAGATAGGTCTCTTATAAACAGGATGTACAGTATTTCTTCATACCTAGCAAGTCAGCTGTTCCTAGACAGACCATTTCCTACATGTAACGAGAAAGATAAAATGCTGCCAGTTCATCTGTGATGCAATGTTTTTTGAACTTGTAATTATTACCTTATTAATATCAACAGGGATCTCTTAGAATTTAGAATTTAGAAATAGATTTTTTTTAAGAAAATCAGCCATTAATAGTCTTTTTTTTTTTTTTAAGATTTTATTTATTTATTTGAGAGAGAATGAGATAGAGCATGAGAGGGTCAGAGGGAGAAGCAGACTCCCTGCCGAGCAGGGAGCCTGATGCGGGACTCGATCCCGGGACTCCAGGATCATGACCTGAGCCGAAGGCAGTCACTTAACCAACTGAGCCACTCAGGCGCCCTAGAAATAGATTTTTATATTCCACACTTTTCCTATCTTTTTGTGCCATTCAAAGCAACTTTCTGTTTCAGTGCTGCATTATGGTATATAATCTCTTCAAGTTACTTAAAAAAAAAAAGATTATTTGAGAAAGAGAGAGAGCGCAGAGGGGAGGGGCAGAGTGAGAGGGAGAGTTTTAAGAGTTTTAAGCGGACTCTGAGCTGAGTGAGGAACCCCATACGGGGTTCAATCTCATGACCCTGAGATCACAACCTGAGCCAAAACCAAGAGTCGGATACTTAACTGACTGCACTGCCCAGGCGCCCCTCTTTAACTTTATATGGCAATTAAATTCAATGTGGGTACAACCAATAGTGCACATAACTCAACTGAAGTCCTAACAATATCAATGGTCATGCCAAGTTCATACGTAAACAGGCAATAATAGTTACATCATTAACTGCCATCTGGCTGACAGCCATCATACAGTGTCATTGATTCTATTCCAGAAATGTCAAAAAAGGGGCGCCTGGGTGGCTCAGTCGTTGGGCGTCTGCCTTCGGCTCAGGTCATGATCCCAGGGTCCTGGGATCGAACCCTGCATCGGGCTCCCTGCTCGGCGGGAAGCCTGCTTCTCCCTCTCCCACTCCTCCTGCTTGTGCTCTCTCTCCCGCTGTGTCTCTCTCTGTCAAATAAATAAATAAAATCTTAAAAAAAAAAAAAGTCAAAAAGTAGAAAATGATGCATCTTAGAATCAATGAAATGTGATAGATTTCTTTCTTTCCGGCCGGCAATCTTTGTCATTTAATTGGAACATTTAGTTGATTTACATTTAAAGTAATTATCAATATATTTTGGTTTAAATATTACCTTAATGTGCACTTTTTATTTTTTCCACCTGCTCTATGTTCTCTCTAAACCTTACTTTGTCTTCTTTTGGTTTGATTAACCATTTATTTAGTATTTGTACAGATGGCGTATACTTTGGCAGTCATTTAGGATAGCCGCGAATATTCTGGCTCTCACTCCTGGCACATGAGAGGGTTGCATTCTCTGTCCACTTGAGGTTGGGTGCGGCCATATACTAACTCCGGTCAGTGAAACGTGAGAAGTGAAGCGCGCCCCCTCTGGAGGGATGTTTAAGAGCCAGTGTGTGTTTTGTTGTGTTCTCGCTTTCCCTCTGGCAAGTTAGTCAACCTCGCAAGGTTCAAAATGGTGGCTGCTCCACCAGCTGTGGTCCCTGCCTGGCTACCGTCCATGCAGGATACTCCAGCCACACCCACCAACCAGCGATTTGCAGGCAGTGGGATGATAAATAAGTTTTTACTGTTTATACCACTAAGGTCTTAAGGTTTTGTTACCATAATGTAGCCTGGCCTGCTTTGGCCGATACAAAAATTGCTCTCAGAAACAGGGTGCTGCCATAACAAAGAACCTAAAATAGGTGACATAGCTTCGGGACTGTGTGGAAGGTAGCAAAGTGAGTGTGTGTTATCAGAAGCTAGAAGGATATGATGCTTGATAAACAGTGGTAAAACACTGTGGAAAACTGTGACCTGTGGTAACTAGTAACAACAGATAAAGAGTTTAATAAACTTATAGCTCTAGAAAAGAAGTTAGAATGGTTAAAGAGTATGCATTTGACAAGGTTAAAAAAAAAAAAACACGGGTGCCTCAGTGGCTCAGTTGGTTAAGCGTCTGACGCTTGATCTCAGCTCAGGTCTTGATCTCAGGGTCATGAGTTCAAGCCCGGCGTTGAGCTCCATGCTGGGTGTGGAGCCTACTTAAAAAAGAAAGAAAGGAAGGAAGGGAGAGAGGGAAGGAGGGAGGGAGGAATAAGCTTAGAAAAGAATCAGTTTTCATGCAAACAGGAATGAACAGAGAGAACCCAGAAACTAAGGACCTTGAAGCAACTTCTCAGCCCCAACCAGTTACAGATAAACCTGTGAACTGGATTGTCTGTGTGACAGGATTATCATCCTTCAGTCCAGTGATGACCAAGGTCAACTCCCATTGTGGCCTCTCATACCCACTGTTTAAAGATTAAGGTGACCGAAGGTAAATCCCAGAGTCTGATTTTGGCCTGGAGGTGTCTGCAAGTCAGTTCAGAAAGTGAGCCGGCTTCAAGGCAGAACTGTGAGTGTCCTGTTAGCACAGAGAAGGTTTCAATAGATAGCAAGGCAGCTAGGTTTCGGACAGTGACCTACTGACCGAAAAAAGTACAAAAAAGTACAAGCTTCTACTAAAGAAGGTTCTTGACTGTTAGAATCTTAAAATGGCCTTGGAGTCCTTACCACATACAGGGAGGTGGAAGCCTTGCCCTCTGGGAATTCTTGCCTTTCCATCCTCCATGGTCCGTTAAGAAGAGGACAACAGAGAATGAGCTTTCCTTGCACCAGCTTCTTGCCTTTGCCTCACCTCCCTGGCTGGGCCCCAGATGTGCCTCCACAGGAAACCACTGGAAAGCCCTAATCAGATCCCACCGTCTTGTTCTGTAGACGGGGAACTGAGGCCTGAGACCGGAACTCCCAGGAGCTGACTCAACAACATGCAGCGTCTTTTCCCAACTCGTATGGTCTTTCTACTCTTCCACACTGTCTCCTTACTGCTCTTCCTGTCTCTGACCAAGTGTGTGGCCCTCTTGGGTTTGCTTAGTGTTGATCTTGGAATGAGTATCAATGGACATCCATAACATGCTTACCATTCTACCTGTTTTGAGGAGAAACTTACGGGATTACTTTGATGTCTTCTTTGCCATGTAGGATGTAGTCAATGACCTTGTAAAAGTTGATTTCCTAGACAAAAGAGATAAAGAAATCTATAACATGAGAGCCAGAGACAGAACTTCAGCACAAGGGTGTCCATGAGACAGGGCTTGTTCTTTACTGAGTACCCTGTGGTTTTCCAGAAACACCAGCCTGGCCCTCTCAGGGCGTATCCCGGCTGCCTCTGGAGCTCACTGTCCTCAGCTGACTCGTGATTCAGAGTGCTTAACCTTCAAACCAGCCCACCGTGGCCAGGCAGGGGCTGGGATCTGGGAAAGAGGGATAGGAAGTGTTCCAAGGGGAGCTGGGGGTTGAGCACAAGGAGAAAGAGAGAAAGACTGCTTTCTGGAGTCCAGGGAGAGAGGGAGGTGGAAAGGATACTCCTGTCCATTTAGAGTTGTGGTCAACTCAGCCATTCCTGCAGAGCTCAGCTCCATCGTTCCAGCCCCCCTTTCTCCTTGACTCCCATCACTCAGCTGCTCTCTTTGCTGTGTCAGCTCTTCCAGACTTGTCCTCCCAAACTTACTTCATGCCCCCCAACCCACTTTCCACCTCTTCCATCCTTCCCACCTCCTTGCACCATCAAAACTCCCATCCTCTAAAGTAGATCTGTTCAGTTACATGACTTCCTTTTTTTTTTTTTTTTTTCAGTTACATGACTTCCTAACGGGAAGTGGGATATTGGCAGTGGGATACTGGATATTCCCCTAACCAGGGAAAATTCTATCACCTTATTAGATCATCTGAACACCCAGCTGCAATGGGCAGGTTAAAAACCATTTTATAAATGGGAAAAATGAAACCCAGAGAGAGGAAGAAAGGGACTCATTTTATAGTAGACAGTGAGTCAGGACAGGAGTGAAACCCTTGACTCTTACTCTCAGGGCTCTTTCTGTGACACCACTTAAGGTTAACCTTATGTTAACCTAAGATAGTGTTTTACTCTCTGCATCACTCTCACCCTAAACAGGGCTATTCAAAGCATGGACCCTGGACTGGGACTATCATTTGGTACCATTCCATGACGAGATAAAAACAGAAATTGAGAGTCAGTGTTTAGAAACTTGTATATAGCCGTTTGACTGAGTTAAGTTAGGTCTGTTGAGATTAATAAAAAAGGAAGGGATTTACGATTTGCATGTCTTTGAAATTTTTAATTTTTCTGGTTATATAGTGTGATCCCCTTTTGAAAAGTATCAGTCCAAAGTGGATTGGAAATTAAAAAAAACAAACCAACAAAGCTGTTCCTTGAGTGCAATATTTTGAGAAGTACTGCTCTAGAGATGTAAATGTAGATACCTGAACCCCATCTGGTCTCCTGACTCACAACCTCCACAAAGAGAAGCTCCATCAGTCAGAGGTGTCTGAATGTCCATTTGGTTGCAGGTGATCACGACTTTCTTCAAGTTCCAGAGGCTCTGCTCCTTCTGACTAGCAGCCACTAAGACTCATGCTCTAGTCTTGGTTTTACTGTGAGCACTCCTGGGGGCTCAGTTTCCCCAGCTGGAAAACCGGTGGTATGTGTTTGTTTGAGCTGCCCTAATGGGGCAGAGCTGGGCACATGGAGATCCTGTGTCTCTCTTTGTTCTCTCTCACTCCCTTTCCTGTCCTACCTTCCTCGTTAGTCTGGCCAAGGCAAGCACTGTGGACGTGGAGGGGTCCAAAGACAATCAGAAAAGAGATAATACCCAAACTAGATAATCCCCAGCTACGATTCTAAGATTGTGGTTGAATGATTAGCCATATCCCTCGTAGATTAAAATGCATATCTCCTTTGACGCGGCGATTCCATGTGTGGTCATGAATCCTAGAGACACACTTCTAAATGTGGGTAAAATCATCCTTTGCCCCAGCCAGGGGTCTCAGCCAGACTGCTTTCAGAAGTCTGGAGCCACCGTAATGCTGTCATCAGGAGGGTGGCCGCCCAGCGCCTGCATCCAGTGGATACTCTGCATGTCTCCAGAACAATGTAGCTGTATCTGTGCTGAGAGAGGAAGGGGCCGAAGTCTCGTCAAGCTGGGAAAGTCAGGCACAAACCAGAAGCATCCCATTTGTTGGGGGTGATGCTGGTGGTGGAATTCTAGGAATATCTGGGCATCTGTAGATGTTCCTGGAAGGACAGACTGCTCCCACTGGCTGCCTCAGGGGAGGCTGGACTTCCATGGTCTATCCTTTTGTACAGTGTGAGCTTTTCACAGGCTCATGTATCGCCTTTTCAGTAAATGTAAACAAATCGTGCTGCGGACATTTTTGAAAGGGAAGTTGTATCCTGTAGGCAGTTCCTGAAAGCAAAGGTGGCGGTCGGCGTTGTCGGCAGGGACCTGGTAGAGCTGAGTGGCCCTCTGTGGGGCAAGGGAGGCCGGCTTCTCTGACCTTCTCCGCCCTCCTCGGGTCTTTGTTTTAGCTCATCTGTCCTCGGGTCTGGGCTGCTCCCTGAGACCAGCTGCTGGCTCCCTGGGCCGCCCCCCCCGCCCCCCCCCCTCCGCCAGGCTTCCACCTCCAGGGGTCTCTATGAGACTCCTTCAGAAAGGTTAGAAATGGATTTTTGTCTTCTTTCTGAAGCCCACAGGAGAATCAGTTTACTTTCACAGAAAGCAACAAAAAAATCAGTGTACTTTAGGTAAATAGGGCTTTTCCATACACTGCAGCTTAGCCCAGTTGACTTCAAGGCCATATTCATGTTAAGAATTTACCAGCCTTTGGAAAGTCAAAACTGAGCCATCAATGAGCTCCTTTGTTACCTTCCACCTGAGCAGCTGAGACTACAACACAAGGGGCTTTGAAAGAGCCAAAAACACAGCCATAGCAAAATTATCCTGCAGAGAAATAAACCAGTTTTTAAACGAGTGCTGTTTTTTGGTTTTTTTCCACAAAGCCTAATCAGCCTGTGTAACCTTTTAATAATGAAAACACACACATGTACAACGTTTTACTTTTTTTTTTTTTTTTAAAGATTTTATTTATTTGACAGAGAGAGACACAGCGAGAGAGGGAACACAAGCAGGGGGAGTGGGAGAGGGAGAAGCAGGCTTTCCGCCGAGCAGGGAGCCCGATGCGGGGCTCGATCCCAGGACCCTGGGATCATGACCTGAGCCAAAGGCAGACGCTTAACAACTGAGCCACCCAGGCGCCCCCAACGTTTTACTTTTTAAAAGGAGATGAGGGGCGCCTGGGTGGCTCAGTCGTTAAGCGTCTGCCTTCGGCTCAGGTCATGGTCCCAGGGTCCTGGGATCGAGTCCCATATCGGGCTCCCTGCTCCGCGGGAGGCCTGCTTCTCCCTCTCTCACTCCCCCTGCTTGTGTTCCCTCTCTCGCTGTGTCTCTCTCTGTCAAATAAATAAATTAAAAAAATAAATAAATAAAAGGAGATGAAGTGAGGTGTAGCTGCTGTTGGTGATCTTTAGACTCACGATTTGGAGAGGCTAATTGGTCAAAGTCCAGACCAAAGCTGTATTTCTCACGTGAATGTGGCACTTAAAGTGTGAGGCTGTTAGAAGGCCAGAGGGAATGCTAAAAAGCAGGACTGTAATGAGTTACTGGAAAGAAAAGCATCCTGCATTTAAATTTGTGCAAATGAATTGACCCCTCATAACCTCAATCTCCTCAACCGTGAAATGGAAATCATGAGGATACTTCCTTTATGAACCTGTTGAGAAGAGTAAATAACATAGTCCAGGTAAAGTGCCAGCAGATAATGAGATTCAACGTTGGAAGCCATGATGATTGTTTGCCTATTACGTGTCAGCCTGTGGTTTGTTACGGCTACCATGGCCTGGCCAGGCCATCTTGATTATCCAGGCATTACAGATGAGGAAGGTGAGGTTAAGAGAGGTTGTCCAAGGCCACATAATTGGCTGGCTTGCTCTTTCCAAGCCCAGTCTTTCTAAAAGATCCACTTTGGGCCAATCCTGTCATGCTGGGTCTGGGCCCCAGCTCAAGCCTATGTGTGTCTCCTCCCTAGCTGTGTCCTAGACTTAGAACTGACCTTGGAGATGAGTTCAGTGACAGATAGATGAGAAAATCAAGTTCACCCCACAGGTTAGCAACCAACCCAAACCAAAGTCCTTTGCCCTCTGGCCTTCGCCATCACAACCTAATGCCTCATACTGTTGCAAGGATAGAGCCCTTGCTACCTGAGATGTAGAAAGGTTTCTGGAAAGGACAGTCTTAACCATAAGTGCGCTAGTCACCTTGGGGAAACCGATCAAATGGTGGGCAGCATTTCCTGGACTGGCGCTTAGTAAGAAAATGTTCCATTCAGCTCCATCTTGAAGAGCCGGATAATTCAGAGCCCAGCATTTCTCTGGCCATCCTGGAGTTGGAGATGACCTCTGACCTCAGGGCTTCGCTCAGAGAGCTGAATATTAAAAGCAGCCTAGGAAGTTGAAGTTAACTGAAGTCGGTGGTATCTGAAACCAATGGTGACCTCTATTCCAGTTCTTCTCCTTCTGCATTTCCAGAAGATACAGACCCAGCTCTTCCATGAATTGGAGAGAAAGCTTCGTGAGAACACATCAATCAGACCAACACGAAAAGCCGTGCTTAAAGAGAAAAGCATCCCGAGTTGCTTTCCAACAGTAGCACGTGATGCAGTGCTTGAAGACTCAGTCTCCCCAAATGAAATCATGGAATTGTGAGGGTGGAACAGTAGTTTGAAGCAGAACAAGAGTAGGTTAAAAAGTTACTTTGGATAAAGCACAGCAGATGATGTAGATTTCCAGAGTGAATTCTTCCTGGTGTGTTCATGAAGCTCACAGGCAAGGGTGTTAATTTTGAATTCTTGGAGTTTGAATTAAGACTAAATAAACTATCATACACACATATTCACCCACGGGAGCATGCACGCACACATGAATTTGGGGTAGGGTTAGGGTTGGCTGGGTGGAATGAGGCCTCCTAGCAGAAATTGACACACAATTTCAGACAGGCTAAAAGATCTTGTGGGGCAAGCACAAGACTGAAATTCAATTCTGGGCATGACTCTGCTGCTTACTTGTCCTTTGTGGCCTCAGCTACGGTCATTCAGTCATTCTACAGGTTCCCTAGGCTGTTTGAGTGACAGATCTGATTACCCCACCTCATCTTTTCCTCCCCACAGATATCATTTCAGCTTCTCTAAGGTGTTGATGCCTCATCTTTTAAAATAAAGCAATGGGGGGCGCCTGGGTGGCTCAGTCGGTTAAGTGTCTGCCTTTGGTTCAGGTCAGATCTCAGGATCCTGGGATGGAGCCCGCTGAGTCAGTGGGGAGTCTGCTTCTCACTCTGCCCCTCCCCCCACTCATGTTTTTTTTCCCTCTCTCTCTCTCTCAAATAAACGAATAAAAATTTTTAAGAATAAAATCTTTTTTTTTTAAGGTTTTATTTATTTATTTGACAGAGAGAGACACAGCGAGAGAGGGAACACAAGCAGAGGGAGTGGGAGAGGGAGAAACAGGCTTCCCGCCAAGCAGGGAGCCCGATGCGGGGCTCAATCCCAGGACTCTGGGATCATGTCCTGAGCCGAAGGCAGACGCTTAACGACTGAGCCACCCAGGCGCCCCAAGAATAAAATCTTAAAAAAATAAAATAAAATAAAGCAATGCTATGAAAGCAGAGGTCACAAACTCTAGTGCCTGGAGAGATCTGATAGAACCATAAGTGAAAGCGGGGGCTGGGGGCAGGGGGAAACAAGGGGAATGGAGGGGACTTTGGCAAACTAGAGAGCTCAGACCAGGTTCTAAGAAGGTACCTGCCACTCCGCTCCCACCAAATTTATTCTGTTGGAGCGCCTGGCTGGCTCAATCGGCAGGCTATGTGACTCTTGATCTTGGGGTTGTGAGTTTAAGCCTCCCATTGGGTGTAGGGATTACTTAAAAATAAAATCTTAAAAAAAAAAAATTTACCCTGTGGGACTGTGGGTCCAGTTTCGACTGATCTTCCACTTTTAAAAAAGAAACTGAGAATCTAGATATTTATGGGAAATATCTTGATTTTTTAATGTTAAGCTACAAATTAAAAAAAAAATTTAAAAAGAAACAATTTTAAATGTATGCAGCCAAATAGGTTTATCTATTGGCTGGAATTGACCTTCTGGCTATCAATTTATACAATTAAATATTAAGGTTATTTCTAGCTCTAATTGCCTGCAATTCTAAACATTTGCTGGGTGAATCTTTGAGCAGATAGCTTTGACCTTTCTGGGGCTCTTTCCTTATCTGTGGAATGAGAATATTAATTCTTCTTTAGTCAATCCCACCACATTACTCTGAAACTCTATCAAGATATTGAAAATACCTTGCAAATTACAAGGCATGGCAATAATAAACAATTACCAGACCTTCAAGGGAAATGACCCAACCCAGAGAAGATAAATATCTAAGTGAAAAAGAAATGTCAGCAAGGTCTACAGGGCCTTACATGTGCATTCCAATAAACATTAGATCATACAAGCCAGAGAGAGACCTACCCTTCCATCCGGAGTCCTGGGACCAGAATAGGGTGGAGCCTCCCCCATCAGGACTGGCCAGACATCAAAAAATTCCTAGGAATGAGAAAGACAATAATTACATGTCTTGAAAATAGGTCAAAGAAAGGAGATTAAGAAAAGAAGACCCACCTATATGAGTGACCTATCACTGAAATTTGGAAGGTGGGAAGAACTCACTGAAAACTAAGCTTGGAAGGGAGGCAAAGTTCATTAGCATTAGAGGATGTTGTTAGAGGATGTTGATCTTGTCTGTGCTTCAAGATATTGATGAACTAAGCCTGTCTAATCATTCAGCAACAAATAGGAGCTGAAGTGGAAAACCCTCACGCTCCCCACACTGTGGGAGGGGACATGAGAAGGAAACTGGGCTCTCTATGTCTAAGAAATTGACCTTAAGGACATGCTAAGCATGTGACAGAAGGTTTAGCTAAAACGATGTTCTCTGCAGCATCATTTATAGTAGTGAAAAGTTAGGCACAACCTAAGTGTCCAACTAAGAGGGGACATATTAGACAATTATGGTCTATCTATTAACAGTAATGCTACAGATGTCTATATGTTGGTTAAAAAGAAGCCCTTGTCGCACTGATGAGTGAGAAATGTGAGGTGACAAAAAATATAGATCACATAACCCTAATGCTTAACTATACACAGAAAATGCTCTCAAAGAATTCACAACAAAGTATCAAAAACTGGTTTTCTCTGGGTAATTGCAGTGAGACTCTATTTAGCAATTTTTTGTAATAAAATTAATCGCTTTTGGAATCAGGGAAAAAATATCTTGCCTCAATAAGAAAGAAAAAACGATGGTGCCAAATATGGACATATAGACCCACATCTGGGCTCCAACAAGAAAGGATGACACCCTTGAGACAACTTTTAAAGATACAGGCAGGAAAGAGAAAGGGCCAGCTAAGGCATTGTATGGGCACACAGCCTCAAAAGAAGAAACTCACTGGGACACCGCACGAGCTCTTCCCTGCCACTTGTCTACTGGTTTTCCTGGGCCTGGCAGAAGAGGCCTCCATGCTTCATTGCCCTCTCTGTTCATTCATCTGTTGCCATTTAGGGATAGTGATCCATTCGTGCTGGGTCACTGTGGGTAGGATGCTAACTTCTGCTCTTGGCCTCTTTCTCATTTGGTTGGGTTACCCATTCCAACATGCAGAGCACAAGCAGAAGAAAGTCCACATGAAATTCAAACTCCATGTCCTCAAGCTTCTGTGCAGTTGGACTCTTTGTCTTGACTACACAACAGGAAGAAATTCAGTTCTGGGGAAAAATGTGCATAGGGAGACTACCTGAGCCCCACAACATGTTTGCTGCTAGATATACAGAGATGAATAAGGCAGAGTTCACACCCTGGGGGATCTTGCTGTCTCTTGGAGGAGACAACTCAAGTAACTATAGTTAGGTAGGGTAAGACAGGGTAAGAACCAAACAGTAATGGAAAAAGAACACAAATGTTAGAGGAGCCCAGAAGAAAGACAAATACATTGGGCTGACACCCTGTGTCAAACACTGAGTGGCTTTGAAGATTGTCCCAGAGAGAAGCAGTGGGCTGGGTGGAAAGTGGGGCATATTTATGCTTGCCTTGCTCGCTCTCAATCTCTCTCTTTTGACTTCTTTCATGTCAATAGCTCAGATAAGAGCTCTGCCTACCTTGGACCTACCTGGCAGGTCGTTAGAATGATTGTGTGCAGACCAGCCCATTTCTAACTGCTAGATTGTTCCATCTTTTGGGGATGACTAGGCAGAATATTCTTGTTTAAATGTGACTTTCCTTTTTGAGAGGGAGTTCAGAAGAAATAGAGCAGAATACAACAACACACAGCAGCCTGCACCTGAGGTCAAATTCTTTAAGGTGTGAACTGGGCACTTTTTGAATTCAACTACTCGGAAATTCTTTTGATTACGAAAGAACCATTCATTTGTATGAATTCATTCATTTGCTACTTTCTGAAGGTGTGTCAAAGGACTTATTCCTGGACTCGGTGATATTTGGCAAAATATTTGGTTCAGAAGTATGCAAAAGTCAAATGGACATCTGCACTAGGATCAGAGGTTCCCTAACATCAGTACATAGCCCACCTGCACCAAAATCACATAAAGAACTATATTAAAAGCAAAAATCAGAAAAATTGACCCATGAGTATATGGAAATCTGGTATATGATAAAATAGCCTACCTAAATGGTGGCATTTTAAAACAGTGAAGAAAGGATAGACTATTCTTTTTTTTTTATTTTTTTTAAAGATTTTTTTTTTTTAATTTGAGACAGAGAGAATGAGAGAGAGAGAGCACATGAGAGGGGGGAGGGTCAGAGGGAGAAGCAGACTCCCTGCCGAGCAGGGAGCCCGATGCGGGACTCGATCCAGGGACTGACTCCAGGATCATGACCTGAGCCGAAGGCAGTCGCTTAACCAACTGAGCCACCCAGGTGCCCAGGATAGACTATTCTTTAACTGGAGAAAAATGAGTCAGGGATAAAATTTATCCCTACCTCAAACCATACACATTCATAATTTCAAGATGAATGAAAGATTAAAATCAGAGCACATCAGATTATTTCAGATTATCTTCATCATATTAAGGCTGGGGAAGTCCTTCTTAAACAAAATCCAAAACTCGAGTGTCCAATATATACGGACACTTGATGATAGAGGTATGTTAGGGAAAGATGATATTTTCAATAGGACAGTGGAGAAAGAATGGTCTTTTCAGTAAATGGTGCTGGGTCAATTGGATATCCATATGGAAAAAAGTTAATATTAACCCTACCTCACACTGTACATTTAAAAAATTCCAGGTAGATTATAGAGCTACATGTGAAAGTTAAAACAATGAAATTTTAGAGTTAACATAGATGAATATCTTTAATACCTTGGGGCCAGCAAAGATTTCTTAAATAGGGCACAAAAATCAATAACCATTAAAAAAAATCAATAAATTGAACTACCTTATAATTCAGAATTTACATTCACTGAAACATACTATTAAGAGAATGAATGCACAGAGTGGGAGAAGGTATTTGCAATGTGTGTATTCCACAAGGAACCCATATCTAGAATATATAAAGAATGCCTACAAATCCTAAGATTTATTTTTTTTAAATCCTAAGATTTAAAAAGACAAAAGATTTTTTAAAAATGGAGAAGAGACTTGAATAGGTACTTCTTTTGAAGATATCCACATGGTCAATAAATGAGAAAAAATGTTCAACTTCATCAGTCATTAGGGGAATTCATGTTAATACCCAGTGAGATATCACCACATGCCCACCTGTATGGCTAAGATTAACAAGACTGGCAATACCAAGTATTGTAAGGAAACCCTCATACATTGCTAGTGGGAGTGTAAAATCATTTTGAAAATCAGATGGGCAATATCTATTAAAACCAATACCCAGAAATTCTACTCCTAGGTAAACATCTAACAGAAATGGGTACAACTGTGTATCAAAAGATATGTACTATAATATTTGTAATAGCAATATTCATAACAACCCAAGCCTTAAAACTCAAATGCCCATCAACAGTAGAATGAATAAATACTTTGAGGATTATTTATATAATGGAACATTCCACAAGAATGAAGATGAATGAATGAACGCTATGTGAAGCAATAAAGACGGATCTTACAACCAAAATGTTGAGCAAAAGGAGCTAGATACAAAAGAGTATATATTTGTATGATTTTGTTTATAGGAACTTCAAAAATAGGCAAAACTAACATGGCGTTAAAGGTGAGTGCTAAAGAAGCCCTAGGTAGGGTGAAAGCCAGAAAGAAGAAAGTTGCCAACTTCAGGGAATTCTCAGAAAATGCTCTCGAAGGTGGGCAGAAACCTTCCCCATGTTTGTCAAGCCTACAGCCCACCTGGGACTTCTTTAATGAACTCCCCCCTTCAGGGAGGAGGGTATGGAAGTTAACGGAAAGGGGTAAGCAAGGGGCTCCTGAGGTGTTAGTACTGTTCTATCTCTTAATCTTGGTGGTAGTTACATGGGGATGTTCACGCTGTACAAATCATTGACCTATTCACTTGCAATTAGTGCTTGCCTCTGTGTATATGTTCTATTTCAACACAAAGGCTTATTAAAAAGAATCCACGTGTACTGATGTGGAGAGATGTTCACAAAACATTAAGTAAAAAAGGGCGCCTGGGTGGCTCAGTTGGTTAAGCGACTGCCTTGGGCTCAGGTCATGATCCTGGAGTCCCTGGATCGAGTCCCGCATCAGGCTCCCTGCTCGGCGGGGAGCCTGCTTCTCCCTCTGACCCTCCCCCCTCTCATGTGCTCTCTCTCTCTCATTCTCTCTGTCTCAAATAAATAAATAAAATCTTAAAAAAAAAAAAATTAAGTAAAAAAAAAGCGACTATCAGGAAATATGGTCTAACATCTATTAAACAGTTCCTTAGAAGATTCTGATTCAAGTCTAGGAGCCTCTGGACTAGACCCAAGGTCTTTTCCAACTCCAGATTCTGCAGTTCTTTAATCATTAAACCAAATATTTGGAGGGTCTGCATTGGTCAGTGCACCACACTCAGCATAAGGCCCTACAAAATGAAACTGACAGGAATCCTGGATCTTGGCTCTTTGGGGTAAGAAATCACAAATCTAGATAACTCTAGAACTCTATTCCAAGGCAGAAAATGATTAGTTGCAGGAAGCGGAGACAGGTAGAGAAAGAAAAATGCGGGGAATTGGTTGGGGAAAACCTGGCTGAAAAATACTGCAGGGGGCTGTATTTGTCTGTGTGTCCTTTGCCTCTGCAGATCTGCCCCCTGAGCATCCAAAGGGACCAGATCCAAACATCTGCCTCTACTTTAACTGCCCAGATGGGCTGTGGGCTTGACAGACCATGAGGAAGGTTTATGCCCACCTTTGAGTGCATTTTCTGAGAATTCCTGAAGTTTTGGCAACTTTCTTCTTTCTGGCTTGCACCCTACATAGAACCTCTTTATCACTCACCTTCACCACCTCATCAAGCCTTCTCACATATGCTTTTTTCTTTTCCCACGGACCAGGGAAGACCAGGTTGTTTTCACTCACTTGTGCCCTAGGTCGACTTTTCCCCTTTAAAGGTTGGTACTCCACTCTTCAGTATGAAAGACCTGTGAAGACCTTTCGCAACCAGCCACATCCTCCCTGCCTCTTCCCTGTGAACTGAATGTGCGACACAAGTCCGGGTTCCACTGTATGTTTAACCTGTTCTTGGAGGGGTCTGTTTCTGAAGCCTTCTTACCTTCTGCTTGGTCATGTCTAAGAGCCCCACAGAATATCTGTCACAGTTGAGGAAGGCTCGGACTGTGTATAGGGCTTTGTGGAACTGCCTCTCGATGTCTGTAAGCTCTTCAAAGACTTTGCTCCCAGACCACAGCAGTATCTTAACAAAACACAAAAACAGAGTCAAAGTTTCTAAGGCACAAAGCAGCGGCTCACAATAACCCAGAGACAGAGACAGGATAATTATCCCCATTTTACAGATGGAGAAACTGAGGCCCAGAGAGCTGAAGTAACTGACCAGCTTATATTGGGTCCAACTCTTTCCATTTCTTTCATTTCATAAATTGTTAACAAGAATAATAATAACGAACATTGATTGAACACAAGTGCATTATCTCATTTGCTATTGACAATAATTTTTTTGAGGGTGGAACCAATCAATAATAGCCTCACTTTTCAAATGGGGGACACTGAGGCTCAGATAGAGGAAGTGATTTGCCCAGGGTCTTAGAGTTGGTAAATGACTTAATGTTGGTAAACAACTTAATCTAAATTGCCTGACTTGAAAACTATGCATATAATCCCTCTGGGATACAGCTTTACAAACATGGCTACCTCATTAGCATTGGGATGCTGGGCAGAGACTCCATGATGGTTCCCAGACACTTTTATCAACCACTGCCTTTCCAACCTGACTACATCAATGCATCAATAAAAAGACATGCCCAGTCCATTCCCTTGAGCCAAGCCCTTTACCTGGCCACGCCGAGTCTCACAGTTGTGCAGGTAACTCAGGTGGTATACCTTCATGATTAGATTTGCAAAATTGAGGTACTTGAGAAGAATCTAGAAATCAAACAGCATGAGGGGAAATAGATGAGAAGGAGAAATCCCTCCTCTGGCCACTTCTGCCATCAGCAAATATTTGAATATTTTAAAAGCAGCAGAGGCGATTTGAGCAGATGGATCATGGAATGCTGACTCATAAAATGGTGCATTGTAAGAGTGTAAAACTCATAGAATGTAGAATGTCAATGTTCATAGGACGTATTAATGAAAAATTGCTACTATTTATTGAGTTTGCAGTCCCTGTGATAAGTCATTTAGGTATGTTATCTTATCTGATCATCACAAGTACCCTGAGAGATGGATACTGTAAAATTAGGCCCATTTTACAGATAAGAAAACTGAGGCTTAGAGGTGCCTGGCTGGCTCAGTTGGTAGAGCATCTGACTCTTGATCTCAGGGTCCTGAGTTCCAGCCCCATGTTGGGTGTGGAGCCTACTTAAAACAAAAACAAACAAACAAACAAACAAAAAACCCCTGAGGTTTAAAGAAATTATGTAACTTTCCCAAGTCAAACATTTAGGTATTAGCAGAGCCAGGACAATTATCCCTGTACTCCTGGCTCCAGAGCCCCACATCCTAACCATTACCCTGTCCTGTCTCCCTCAGAGAGCATCACACTAATACCCTTATCTTACAGATGGGGAAGTCAAGGCCAGACCAAGTAACAAGGTTCAGGGGACTTCTTGAGCTGGGACACCTGCTGGCATGACCACCCCAGCAGTTTCTAAAGCATTCTTACCTCCTCATCTGTCTTGGTGAAGTGGGGCCCGTCCACTTTATTCACAGCCATGATTATGGCCACCACATCCTTCCCATTCATTATGGGGGAAGCCAAGATGTTCTTGGTCTGGTACTCTGTGAGGGTGTCCACGAAGTCACAGAAATGCTCATCCTGAAGGAAGGCAGAGACAGGCATGGGTGAGCAGAGGAAGAGCAAAGATAGTAAAACAGCCCAGAGCCCCATGTGCCCCTGGTAGGAGGTGGGAGGAGGGGACATGCTATTATCTTTTGAAAAGAGAATGAAGTCATTTCCATCGACTTCCATTCAGCAAGGGCAATGCAATCAGGGGTGATTTCTGCCCTGGAAGCCTCCAAAATCCAGGAGGAGAAAGTCTGATTTACAACTTACTAAGGACTGTGGAGGAGATGCAAGCAAAGCTCTGTGGGGGCCTGAGGATGGGGGGGCTGACTTTGAATGGGGAGGGGGTTTAGAAATAGAAACTTGAGTGAAGAAAAGACTTTAGTGAGTATAATAATCACAATTGCTAGCAGGTTTCACGTGTGGTGTTTTACTTATATCAGCTCACTTTAATCCTATGAGATGGGGACTGCTGGTAGCCCATTCTCTGCAAAGGGAAACTGAGACTCCAGAATGTTAATGTGACTTGCTACGTGTATGTGTGTGTGTGTGTATGTATGACTCCAGAACCTGCCCTCAGCTCTGCTGCCTTTAAGGGAAGCCTTGGTAAGGTTAGACCTGAGTTCAGGTCATCCAACAAAAGAACTTGGTACTTCCAGCTTTTTGAGCAATTCGGTTCTAGCACCACACAATCAGTCCAATGGATATCCCTCTCTCACAGGTCTTAATGGAAGCCCCGTTGTGTGTCAGGCCTTACGCTGAGTGCGAGGGATACAAGGGAGACTAAGGCTCAGGCCAACTCATAGACAAATCAGTAATAGTAATACAGGACCTAAGGCTCGGCTCAAAGCTGTGGGAGTACAGAGGAGTACACATCCCGGCACCCCACCCCTAAAGCAGCCTGGGAGGCCAGCCCAGGGCAGAAAGAGGAGACAGAGCCTGAATTGTTGTCTTAAATCCGAAAGAATCCACCTTTCTGTTTCTTGGTAGCACTATGAGTTTTCCCAACCATCGGCATTGCTTGGGACACAAGCCAGCCCAAATATGCACAGTTCATGCTGTTCTGAGAAAGGAAGTGTATTTCATAGAGGCGATTCACACAGCTTTTCTAGAATTGAGTGTGCAGAACCTTTCCCACGATAGAGAAATGCAGAGCATGATGCTCCGAATCTATGGATTTCTTCTAGTCAGGGTAGGATTAGACAGGCAACAACACTGTTGTCAGTGAAGGTGTCTCAAACCAGGTGAAGGGTACAGGAATTAAGAGAAGCCTGTAGAGCTCTACTTGAACTAGCATCTGAGGATTAAGCAAAATCTCTGAAGAGGCATTAGTCATGAAGCGTTTCTATGTCATTCTCTAAGGACACTGATAAATCCCTAAACCCAGGCCTGGGTGGGGCATGCTTGGATTCATTTCATTAAGCCGTTCTGTCTTACAATATTCACTTCTATCAAGGAAGACAATACTTGGGCCTTACCTGCCTCTGAAACAGATGTTACTAAATCCACCAGAACCCTCTTTTCCACTGAGAAGCCCCAGAACTCTCTCACAAATAATACAGCTGCCAGCTGACTGGTGTTCGCACAATCATTGCCATCCTCATACTTTCAGCATAGAAAGTATTCTACACAGCCATGTCACAGAACCTCAGGTTATCAGAAGCAGGGGGGCCTTAGAAGCCATTTAGCTCAAACTGTTTATTTTAAAGTCCTGGGAATCAGATGCCCCACTTAGGGAAAGCCCAGAGTCATTCATTCACCCAGTGAGCATTCATGGAGTGCCTTATGCCAGGCACTGTTCTAGACCCTGAGGCTGCAGCAGTGAACAAGGGAGGCTTCTCTTTAGAGGTGATGCTGAGAGCTGAAGTTTCAGGGAAGCCAGGTGGGTGGAACGCATTCTAAGCAGGGAGCACAGCGAGTGCAAAGGCCAGGAGGGGGCAGTAAGTTGGCCCATCTGAGAAACAGAAAGACCAGTGTAGCTGAAGCAGAGTGAGGGAGAGGGAGAGTGGAGGGCAAGGAAGTCCAACAGGTGGGCAGGAGCCCCATCTGGCTGAGCCTCGGAGGCCACTGTGAACAGGTTAGATTCTATTCCAATGCAACGTAAGACAGCTTCTCATTCTTGGAAATCCCAGTTCCTCTTTTCAAACCTTCATGGTGTCAAGCTCCTCTGTGTCCCATGGTGAGATTTACTGTTTATGGAGCAATAATGATATACGCAGCCCCGAGCCTGATGACTTAATCTGTTATCTCATTAACTCTCACATCAGCCCTGTCACATAGAACCTTCCCTCTTCTGTAGACAACTCCCTTGCTGACAAGTGGGACAGCCATTCATTCACTGGTTTATATACTGATACACTGATTGATTGATTGATTCATTGATTCATTCATATTTACTGAACACAGGCTCTGTGAAAAGCACTGGATATGCCAAGACCAATAAGAAGGAAGAGGCTGTCCTCACTGGGTTCTCACAGGGCAGTGGGAACATCATGTAAAACATGAACCCACAATTCAAATCATAATGTGAAGGATGTCCCCACAGGATGGGTGAATGGGGGGAGGGACTTGTTCTCTGAGGCTTCAGGGGGTCAATCAGTATATTATCAGTAGTTGAAGATTCTCTGAGCCTCAGTTTGCCCTTTGGTAAAATCAGAGTGTTGGACCGAGTCCTCCTTGAGGCTTCCTTCCAGTCTAGCATGCTAGGTTCCGGGTCTCACGTACAGGGAAGGACAACAGCTGTGAGAGTCTCTGGAAATGTGCTCTCAGGTTCAGTCTTCAGAAATGGGAATTGTCATGTGTTGGAAAAACTCCCTGTTCTCCTTTCCTCTCACACTAGTAACACACTCACATCACTCTGACACCAGATATTAGGTGTCTCTCCCACACTGACCACTTTTCTGACACCAGCTGACCATCCAACAGTTCAGTTGAGTTCTGACACCATCTGTCGAGAGTCAGCGTCAGACCCTGCAGGTAAGAGTTCAATCCCACAAGACTGTCCCCACTTCAGATGCCAATCACAAGTCCCAGTTGGTCACCTATACTTCTGACAGGCTGGCTAGAGCAGGATCCCAAGACCCCCCTCCTTGGGTTCAATAATTGGCCAGAACAGCTAACAGAACTCAGGGAAATGCTTACATTTATAGGTTTATTGTATGATAAAGGACATAATAAAAGATACAGATAAACTGTCATGTGAAGAGATACATAGGGTGAGATCCAAAAGGGTCTTGAGAGCAGGCACTTCTGGCCCCTAGAGTTGAGGTGTGCCGCCCTCCTGGCATGTGCCTGTGCTCACCAACCCAGAAATTCTCTGAACCCTGTCCTTTTGGGGATTTTTATGAAGCCTTCATCACATCTGCATGATTGATTACTAGCTCCATTTCCAGCCCATTTCCTGTTGTCAGAGAATGGGGAGGTGGGCTGAAAGTTCCAAGTTTCTAATCATGGCTTCATCTTTCTGGTGATTGGCTCCATCGAGGAGCCCGCCAAAAGTCATCTCACAAGAACAAAAAACCGTCTACCAGACAGGAAATTCCAAAGAATTTAGCAGCTCTGTGTCAGATGCTCCTATCACTTAGGAAATGGTAAGAGTCTTAAGAGTTCTGTGTCAGGAACCAGGACAAAGACCAAATAAATATTTCTTTTTATAAATCACAATATCACAGCCAACTGGCAAGGGTCATCATTTATTAATTCATGCAATAATCTGTAATAAGGACCCACTCTGTCCCAGGTGAATAAACCAGACAGAAACAGGCAGGCTTTGTGGGCTTTCCTAAGGAGAAAGGAGAAAGAATAAAACACACACAAATATTGAAGGGCTAGTAGGGTTGCCAGATTTAGCAAATAAACACAAGACGCCTAGTTAAACTTGAATTCCAAGTAAATAAATACTTTTTAAAGTACAAGTATATCCTAAATATTGCATGGGACATACTTATACTAAAATATTGTTCTTTGTTTACCTAAAGTTTAAATTTTACTGGGAATCCTGGCTCCTAATGGCAAGTTTCCCTGAGGCGATCCCTAGGTTGAGCAGGAATTTGCTAGGACATGGGGAGTTATATTTCAACCCTGGGAAACTTCTTCATTCATGGTTTCACATTTCAAAAATCCAGTGACTGTAACCATGGCCCAAGTGTTTTGAGGGTGCTGAAGGCTATCACTTGTTGATGGTGCAGGGTCAACCCAGACCTCAGTCTATACCATCTTCCTCGTCCTTCCCCCAGCCTCCAGTCACTATCCAGAGTCCCAAGTAGAGCAAGATTCCTCAAGGAAGGGCAAACACAGGCAGATGCTGATTACCAGGGCTTGCTGGCCTGGACGAACTTCACCCTGGCCTGAGTCACCAGCCAGAGACTGACCCAGGCTTGAAAGCTTCCAGGGAAGCTCAGGCATTCCTTCCAGAGTGAACTTTGGGTTTGAGCAGGAAATAGCAGGCGTTCCCTTAGCATAGAGGCTCAGCAAACTCTTAGACCAGGGTACGTCAGCATCAGAGCACCTGCCTACATCCTCAGTCCCTCAACACCAGGATCGACAGAAACTCTTAGCACCTCTCTTTTGTTTTTCCCACCAACAAATTCTAAACTGAAAGCTCCAGAAGGGCAGGACTGGATTCTTCTCCAAATCCTACACTGACCTGGTACAGCAGCCACCCCTTAGAAAAGATCCTTAACAACAGAAGAGTAATAATAACAACAAGGAGTGGGAGCGGCCAATAGCAGTCACTACAATGTGCCAAGAACCTTGCTAGACGGGAAATAATTTGCTCCTTTGATCCTACAACAACACTGCGCAGTAGGTATTCTCGCCCCATTGCCCCATTTTATAAATTAGGAAGTGAGCCCAGGCAGACTCAACAATACACCAAGGCACTATTCTTAGAAAGTCACAGAGTCATGATTCACACCCAGATGTGACCTCAAAGCTTAACCTCTTCATTCTCTGCTATATGATTTAGAATGACCACTAGGAAACAGCATCCAGTCCAATGCCCTCATTTTGTAGATAAGGCAGAAGTACAGAATAACAGAGCAGTGAAAAGTGTGGGCACAAGGCCAGAGTGCCTGGGTTCAAATACCTGCTCTGTCACTTTCTGTCAGAGTGGCTCTGAGCAAGTTATTAACCTTTCTGGGTTTTAGTTTTACCACCTGTGAAACAGGGATAATCTGTTACGTTATAAGACTGTGGCGATCCATGTGGGCTACAATTAAAGTCTAGAGAGAGTTGAAGGGAGAACAGACTCCAGTCTAGTTTAAAGCCCCCTGAATGCACAACCATCCTCCTACCCTTGGATGTCCAAGGGGAAACAGGGAAAGATGAGCCCCATGGGAGATCCAACCCAGTGGATTTAGAGAAAACCATCTCCCACAGAGGTCGAAGTCTGTGCTTCTTATCTTGCCAAGGAACCCAAGTCAAAGCAAGATAAAAGACAATCCGTTCAAGTTCCTGCGTTTGTGGTTTGGAAGTCCTGGCCTTGCCCTAATTCCTTGGTCACTTTGGGCAAGCCCCTTCTTGAGCTCTCCTGACTCTAGGCTCCTCAGCCATTAAATAAGGCAGATGGATGAGATAATTTCTGGAGCCTCCTCTCTCCCCTTTTAACCTTATGACTCTTAATCTGAAATAAGGCCAAAGGTAAGGCGAGCATAGTCACAAAATGTCCAGGCTGCATCTTGGAAATGCCTGAACACAGGCTCCTGGTTTGGTCAGTGCTGCTGACCAGGCTTGGGCCCTGCTATCATGGGGCAAACATTCTTTTGGGCAAGACAGGGGTTAAAGGAATTGAGTATAATTACCTGAGGGTGAGTCTTTTATGCCGAGTATTGACAGAGCTTCTGCTTTGTGCCACACATTTGCTAGGATAAAGTGGAGAATAAGGCAGGCATGGTCCCTGGCCCCCAGGCTTATTATGATAAATGGTTTTAGGAAGGAAACTGTGACAGAGGGATCTGGGAGGGCCTCCCGGAAGAAGTGACCTATAAGTTGAGATCCAAAGGATAACTAGGAGTTGGCCCCAGGGGCAGAGAGCCTTGGGGGGATCTGTATGAAGTGTTTTGTCCTGGTGATCAAAGAGGTCTTTATCAGAGCTGCCAGTAGAATCCCATGGAAAGCTGGACTCAGAAACAAGAGCCAAGCGCTTAACCAAGTGGTCCTATTAACATTTCCAGTAATGAAACACACCGCCATCATATATCTTCTGATGTAATGCACAAAGATAAACACACCATCACCTCTAGGATACTCCTGATAGAAACGCACGACCTGAATCTAATCATGAAGACACAGACAAAGCCCAAATGGAGGGACACTTCTGCAAAGTATTTGGCCTGCTCTCTTCAAAAACCTCAGCATCGTGGAAAACAAGACAGGCTGAGGAACTGTTTCAGATTTGAGGGGACTAAAGAGATAGCGCTATCTGGGTGTAATTGAGGCGAATGGCAAAAACTGAATCTGCACTGTTTATCAGGTAATAGTATTGCATCAATGCTACATTTCCTGAATATGTATCCACAGTGGTGGCTACATAAGAAATGTCCTTGTTCTGGAAATACACAACACATTGTCTACTCTTGACTCCCAAATGGGTCAGAAAAAATGGAGAGATAAAACAAATGTGGCAAGGAGTGAACAACTGGTGAATCTGGATGAAAGATACATAGTTGTTTGTACTATTTTTAAACCCTTCTGTTAGGTTTGGATTTTTTCCCCAAATAAAATGTTATAAGTAAATAAATTAAGAGAAGTGCCAAACTGTGACCAGCCCAGTATTAATGGCTAGCAGCTCCCCACCCCACTTGCACCCCCCAAGACCCCAGGAATAATGCCTCCCTGCCCCCCATTCTTATGGGGAAGAGGATACCTCTTCTGTGTTGAGGACGTTGGTGACCTTTTTAGAGTGCGCGACGTGACCCACCACACCCATGTCCAGGGGGAACACAATCTCCGAGTCGGGCACCACCAGGCATTCCTCAAGAACAGCATCCTTGTGGACGTTGAAGAGCCGGGTGGCTAGCTCTGCGATGCCATTTCGGGCCCTGTACATGAACAGGCTCATGCGGTCTGCCCGCAGGAGGAAGCACAGCTTCTTCATGACGTTGAAGATGCATCTCTCCATCTGCAGATTTTCCTGGAAGTCCCGCAGGAGGTCGAAGATGATTTCACTCTCCTCCACGCTGCTCAGCGAGTGGTAGTTGCTGAAGTCCACGGCTGCCTCCTTGGCTCCCAGCAGGTCTGAGATGACCTTGGCCCGGTAGTGGAGGTTGTAGTACCGTTTGGCAAACATGATATTCGAGTCCAGGAACTTCTCCACCTGCTCCGCCGTCACCTCGCCCATGGCTGGAATCCCACTGGCTACTTCGGTGGAGAAGTAGCTCCAGCTGGCCTTCCCAGGGAAGGTTTATAGTTCGTGGCAAGACGGAGTCGGGAGGTGTTTCGTGTCAAGCTGGGCTTCTATGGGTCTGGCCTGTAGATCTCGCCGCTATGGCTGCAGAGGGGAAGGAGAGAGCTCGGGAGATTAAATCATTAATATTCCCCGAGAGCAAGGATTATGAGGATCAGAAGGTTCCAGATGCCGCCAGGCCCCAGATGGGAGAAGGTGAGAGTTTCCTTTTCACCTTGGCCTGAGAGCTGAGAAGGGATTTCTAGACAGAGCAGGAGGTGGGCAAAACTAAAAACAATCCCCAAGCAGAGACTGCCAAACGGGCAGCGCAGGGACGACCCGCTATTGTAGGTGTGTTTTTCTTCAACGTTTGACACAGAAGACTACCTACGCTGTTTAGGAGATTTGTTCAGCTGCTCTTGGAGAATCGGAAGATCTAACAACTCCGGGCCCACTTTCCTCCCTGGCAGGCATGGCTAGAGCTGAGAGGGACTGCCTGCCCGGCTCCCATCCCCCTGCCCCTCCCCCCACCCTTCTGTGCCCCCTTTCCCAGGGCCTCCCCAGAACGGCCTCACCGCGCCTGCTCACCATTCAGCCTGCTTCCCTGTGTGCATTACAGGTCTGGCACCTACAGCCCCGATTTCAGAATCTGCCTCAAAGTCTTTCCCAGCTTTAGAAGTCAACGACCCTTTCATTTTAGAATTCCAGCGGCCCTCCTAAAAATAACACCGCTGGGGCGCCTGGGTGGCTCAGTCCTTAAGCGTCTGCCTTCAGCTCTGGTCATGATCCCAGGGTCCTGGGATCGAGCCCCGCATCGGGCTCCCTGCTCGGCGGGAAGCCTGCTTCTCCCTCTCCCACTCCCCCTGCTTGTGTTCCCTCTCTCGCTGTGTCCCTCTCTGTCAAATAAATAAATAAAAATCTTAAAACAACAACACTGTTCACATTTTTTCTTTTATGACAAAAATACATGTTCACTGTAGAAAATACACAAAGATCATTAAAATCACCCATAATCTTGCTACTCAGAGGTAACCTTTAAGGAGCATTTTTGTTTCTGTCCTTTCTGTAGAGGCTTGCTTTTAAAATCTGTTTCCCTTAAACCTCCCTCCCCCACCGCCCCCATCTTTCTCTTGGCACTTTAATGTGGTTTTTTCTGGATACAATCTGTATCTTTTTGGATTGTCAGTCAGAAATGCACACGTAGTGTATCTGCTCTCGGCTCTTTTTGAATCTTGAAATACCAGAATCTTCCCTGAAGTACCCTCTAGTACACTAGGGGAGGAGAACATTTTCTTTCTGATGAAATGTACTTTTCATTTCCGTGAATATACCTGTGAAAGCCTGGTGTCTCTATGTTGTAAATACTGTGGAATACAGGCTAATAGACTGTTGCTGGCACCCTGAAATTTGCCAATGAACTTCAACGGAAAGTAGATTACTTCCTTTATTGTAGTGTGTCCTAAAGTCTTAGAGTATTGTGCCCAATCAGCACCGTGTTCACAGGTGACTCCTTGGCCTGCCAGGCCATGCAGCAACCTGAATTTCTACATTCTCACCATAAATAACGTGAGCCCTCTGTCTGGAATGCTCTTCCCCAGCTCTCTGCACACCAGCTCCTTCTCAGCCTCAAGGTTGCAGCTCAAGCTAGTAATCCCTTGTCACCTTATCCCGAGTAGTACCCTCTCCAGGTCCTGCCTGTCACATCATCCTATTTATTTCTTCTGTTGCATTTATTACTATTAGAAATGATCTTGTTTGTTTTTCGTTTCTTTGTCTGTTGTTTGTCTTCACATCTGTACTGTGAGTTGCATGAGGTGGGGACCTGCCAGGACTGATTCCCTAGGCCTTGCAGTGCTGCCTGGCACATTCTTGATGCTCAGTAAAATAATTGTCTTAATTGTAAGTCTGGAATGGTTAATTTCATATGCCAACTTGACAGGGTAAGGGATACGCAGATAGCTGGTAAAACATTACTTCCTGGTGTGTCTATGAGGGTGTTTTTATAAGAGACTGTCATTTGAATCAGTAGGGTAAATAATGCAGATCACCCTCATTAGCGTAGGTGGGCCTCATCCAATCAGTAGAGGGCCTCACTAGAATAGAAAGGTGGAGGAAGGGTGAATGTGCCCTCTGCCTAAACTGGGACATCCCATCTTCTCCTGCCCTTGGGTGTTGGCACCCCTGGTCCTCAGATTCAGACCAGGACTTACACCTTTGGCCCCTTGGTTCTCAGGCCTTTGGACGCAGACTGAATTATACCAGTGGATTTCCTGCTTCTCCAGTTTGCAGACGGCAGATTGTGGGACTTCTCCATAACCACGTGAGCCAATTCTCTAGAGAACCCTGACTCATACAAAATAAAAACCCCTATATATTCTTGAGTACAATTTAGAAAAGACAAGAAGACACAAAGGAAAGATATTGAAATTAAATGTAATCCCAGATATTACCATTGCAATAATTTTTGGATATTTTTAAATATATGGAATATATAAATATATATTCTCCAGGAAAATATTAAAATATATATTATTTATAAGATTTAATATATATTTTAAAGATTTACGTATAAATATAAAGAATACATACATATTGTCAACCTTGACACTGTCAACATTTTGGGCCCAGTAACTCTTTGTCGTGGAGACTGTCTCATATATTGTAGCATGTTCAGCAACATCCCTGGCCTCCACCTACTAGACTAGAATTCTTCAAGTTGTGACAACCAAAAATGAATCCAGACATTTCCAAATGTCCCCTGGGGTCAAAACCACCTCTGTTGAGGGCGCCTGGGTGGCTCAGTTGGTTAAGCGACTGCCTTTGGCTCAGGTCATGATCCTGGAGTCCCGGGATCGAGTCCCGCATCAGGCTCCCTGCTCGGCGGGGAGCCTGCTTCTCCCTCTGACCCTCCCCCCTCTCATGTGCTCTCTCTCCCTCATTCTCTCTGTCTCAAATAAATAAATAAAATATTAAAAAAAAAAAAACCACCTGTGTTGAGAACCACTGCTCTACAGTTAGACATATAGGTTGTTTGTAATTTTCTAGTATTATAAACAATGCTGTAATGAACATCATTATATTTCTTAGTAAAAATACCTAGAAGTGGGATCCTGGGCCAAAGAGCTCACAGCTCTCTAATCATTTGGATAAATAATGCTACTTTTGCTCTCCAAGGCTATACCAGAGTATATGAGACTGTTCTTACCCCCACTCCTCCCCTCAGAAGGTAAGCAATTTTTCTTAATCCTGGCATTAACGCAGAATGTGGCCCTAATACTCTTTCTGCCGTGTTTTTCACAATTTTTCAACAAGAACTCTAAGCTCCACTCTAGAGGATCCAGGGAGGAGGACAGAAGTATAGGTTATTATAAGAAAGCCACACCCAGGGACGCCTGGGTGGCTCAGTCGTTAAGCGTCTGCCTTTGGCTCAGGTCATAATCCCAGGGTCCTGGGATCAAGCCCCGCATCAAGCTCCCTGCTCAGCGGGAAGCCTGTTCTCCCTCTCCCACTCCGCCTGTTCTCTCTCTCACTGTGTCTCTCTCTCTGTCAAAAAAATAAATGTTCATTCTTTCTGGTTTTTGCACCTTCATTCTTGCTGTGCCTCTGCCTGTCCCTTCCACCCAGTCCAAATGCCATTCCTTCCATGGATTCTTCGATGCCCCAACTAAACTCTTTTCCTATTTGGAACCCACAAGCTATTGGTTTCCTTCCATTTCAATGGGAGTTTCTACATTCTAGGCTATATTACTTCTGCACATCTGTTCTCTCATCAAACTCAAGCTCTTTGAAGATAGAAGTAAAACTTTATTTTTTCTTAAAATCTCCAAAAAAGCCCAGCCGAGGTGCTTTCTCATAATATACCAACTAGGCTTAGTTGCAACTGGCTTAGGAAGCAACTGTTCTGCAAGAAATCTACTTTTACCTCATTTTTCAGTATGCCAGAATGAGGAAATCAAGCCTGTTGAAAAATTTCAGTTCTAATTGTTGGGTAGGTACAGATCAGCTTATATTTGCAGCAGGTGACCTCCTAACTTGCTTGTAGGCCTGATTTCAGATATCAGCGGAAGGAAATCTCAAGTTTCTTTCACTGGGAACAGGGGCTAATAGTAGGGTTAGGAAAAATTTTTCTCTGTAGTCTAGTCTAAAAAAGAAACACATACTAGAAAGAAGAAAACAGGACTCTAGGCCCAGAATGCCACTGATTCATTCTGTGACCTTGAAAAAGTCCTGTCTTCTCTCAAGGTTTTGTTGATTTCCCTATCCATAAAACATCTAATAATGTGTCCCAAATACTCCAGGATCCATGACTCCAGATGGGCTCAGAGTGAGGGAGGACTGGCCAGGAATGGCTGATCGATCCATTCCTGACCACAAGCCTTGCTAGAGGATTCTTCTGAAACAATAGCTGGAACTATTTACTTAGAATAATCTCTACTCCAAGATCCACATTTCATGGGGGAAGAAAGTGAAAAGTTTTGAAAGGTTAGGTGACTCGTCATAGGTGACTTAAAATTTTTTGAAATTGAGATATAATTCATAAAAATTCACCATTTTAAAGTGTACAATTCAGTGGTTTTTAGTATATTTGTTATGGTATGCCATGGCTAATCTTTTTCATCTCTTGGTGACCACTAAGCTATTTTCTCTAATGGTTTGTCTCTTCTGGACATTTTATATAAATGGAATTATACAATATGTGGCCCTTTGTGTCCAACTACTTTCACTTAGCATAATGTTTTCAAGGTTCAACCATGGTATAGCGTGTATCAGAACTCCATTTCTCTTTACGGCTAAATAATGTTCCACTGTATAGATATACATATTTGTTTATCCATTTATTAGGTTTTTAAAAATCTATTTATTAGTTGATGGACATTGGGGTTATTTTCACTTTGTGGCTATTATGAACATCCACACACAAGTCTTTATAGGGACATATATTTTCAATTCTATTGGGTATATACTCAGGAGTATAATTGCTGGGTCCATAGGTGATTTTAAGACTCTGAGTTTGGAGGTAAAAGGGGGGAATGAGGAATGAAATAGGACAAAGCAAGGAACCAACTGGGTCAAGAAGAGGCATTTCTGGAAAGGTGTTTTGTGAGGCACTTTTTTGGAGAGACTAGGACTCTGAAATTCAGGACCTACTTGAATGGGTGGGGATGGTTGGCATATTCGTGCCACAAATTCCAGTGCTGGGTGAAAGGTCTCCACAGGCTTCCCACCATTCATCCCTCTTGTACATAGCAAGAGTGAAGGAACCATGGATATTCCATTGAGAGGAAGCTCTGAAAGCCTGTTGGGAGTGGAGAGTGTGCCAGTTTGTTCAGAGAGGATCCAGTTAGTAGGACAGAAGTATAGGTTATTATAAGAAGGCCATACCCAGGGACGCCTGGATGGCTCAGTCGTTGAGCGTCTGCCTTCGGCTCAGGTCATGATCCCAGAGTCCTGGGATCGAGCCCTGCATTGAGCTCCCTGCTCCGCGGGAGGCCTGCTTCTCCCTCTCCCGCTCCCCCTGCTTGTGTTCCCTCTCTCACTGTGTCTCTCTCTGTCAAAAAAATAAATAAAATCTTAAAAAAAAAAAAAAAAGAAAGAAAAGGAAGGCAATACCCAGAGTGCTTAAGAGGTGGAGCTCAGGAGTCAGATCTGGGACTGACCCCTGGGCCTGTCATTTACTATTTGTGTAAATGATTCAATTTCTCCTGGACCTCACTTTGCTTATCTGTAAAATTAGAATGCTTTTACATGGCTGTTGTGGAGATTGAGAAAGTTTATAGTACAGTGCCAAGGTATGTATTAACCAGTGCATATTAAGTTGAACCCTATGAAATTGCCCCTATTTGACTATTTTTGTCCTGCACAAACAGCAATTTCATAGGGTTCAATTTAATAGTAGTTATCCAACCCCCATTAGTTGTCATAACGTCCAGAGATGGATTACCTTGAAGATAGTGCACTCCCTTGTCATTGAAGGTATGCACGCTGAGGACTTGGCAAAGAGGTTTCAAACACCAGCATTAGGAAGATGAGTCTGGGGCTAGCAAGTCAGTAGGGAAGCTGTTGCAATCCTCCCAGAGGAAAGGAACGAGTCTAGGATGGGGGTTGAGAGAGTAAAAAGAAGGGAGTGGGCATAGAAGCAAGAAGAAGAGTGTAGAAGACATCCTGACTGACTAGGAAAGAGAGACATGGGAAAGAGTGGGGTAGGCCAGGGTAATTCGTGTGCTATTGGGGCCCTGTAAGAAATTCGGCACTGAGTGGCCCCCTTCAGCACATGTCACTGGTGTCCAGTGTTGACTTAGTCTCCATTTCCTGGTTGAAGGCCTTTCCTTTCCTGGCTTGCCAAACCCCATGTCCTAGGTGAAGCCACAAAAGAGAAGGCAGTTCCTTGGCTCCATCCTTATAATTGCTGAAACAGTCTGGTTGGTTTCCACCCTCGTTTATACTTACCTTGGCTCACTCCCTTGTTTCACTTGTACTTACCCTTGACCTACAGTTGTTATCAGTTCCTAACTGTCCGGTCATCTGCTGACTAAATAACTTTATTCAACTACTTGGGTTACCTGTTGATCTGTCTCGGAAACTTGGCTAGTCTGTGATGTTCTCCTTGTTTGACTTTGAGGGTCTAATATGGGTCAATGGATGAGCCTGGTAGAAGTTTGTCCTAAGTGCATTTTAAACTTCTGTGCATTTTCCTAGAGCTCAGATTCTGAAAGGGATCTGTAACTCAAAAATACTTAGGAACTCTGGGGAATCCTGAAAAGAGAGGTAAAATTAAGTCCTAAATACCTGCCCTGTGACCACAGCAGTAGAAAGGCAATAGGCAGGAGAATACACCTGGGCTTTGGTTCCAGAATGGGTTGAGTTTGAATCCTCATCCTATCATTCACAAACTTTGACATTTGGCAGATTACTTAATCTCTGGTCCCAATATTCTCATTTGCAGTTTGTGGATAACAATGATACCTACAGAGCTGTTGTGAGGATTGGAGGCGGTGATCCTACTGGTTAATGGCCAGTTCCCAATAAATGTAACCTTTAATAATGACAATGTAAGTGGAGTATGAGGCAGTGGTTTTTGTAGAAAGCAGAAGTAATGCAAATATACCTATTTTCCTATTCTTTTTTTTAAAACAAAAACTCTTATTTTTCTCTTTATAAAGTTATACATCTTGGTGTTATAGGAAATTGAGAAAATACAGGCAAATAAAAAGAAGAGAACGGTTACCACCCAGAGAGACATTTTGATGTACATCCTTCTTTTCTAATCATAAGTTTTATAACAGAACTGTGATGATGTAATATGCATTTTGTTTGTTTAATAATATACATAAACATCTTTCTGTGGCATTAAATATTCTTCTTTAATGACCTCCTTGACTTCCACTGAGTGGCTGAATCGTAACTTGTTTAACATATTTCTAGCTGTTGGTTATTTAGGTTGTTCCTAATTTTTTGGTACTCTCAATGAATATTTGTGTAGTGAAATTTTTGCATACTTACTTGGTTATTTTCTTACCCTGTTATTAAAAAACTTGCCCCAAAAGACAGAACGATTTCACTACTAATCTTTGAAGATGTTGCCTTGGCTATCCCAAAATACAAGAGTTTAAGTAATGAAATAATGGGAGAGTCAATATTTTTTTTTTAAAGATTTTATTTATTTATTTGAGAGAGAGAGAATGAGAGAGAGCACATGAGAGGGGGGAGGGTCAGAGGGAGAAGCAGACTCCCTGCCAAGTAGGGAGCTCGATGCGGGACTCAATCCAGGGACTCCAGGATCATGACCTGAGCCGAAGGCAGTCGCTTAACCAACTGAGCCACCCAGGCGCCCCTGGGAAAGTCAATATTTTAATGCTAAGATCATGTTCTATTTTGAATGACTGTCTCCCATAGCACCTGGCACATACTCATGAAGGAACAAATCTGGGAATCTGGAGCTTGTAATTGCTGGGACAAGTCAAATAACAGATCACTTTCTGTACCTAAATATTTGTAGAAAAAGTGACTTGTGTTCCTTCACCCTGGTTAAGAGTCACATGCTTTTTCTTTCTCCAAATTAAATGTTCTATGTTCCAAGCCTCCATCCCACAGTGCTGGCAAGATAATTGAGACTCGTGCCCCACCCCAGGTTCATGTGAAGGCCTGTTGGTGTAACTCAGTGCAGCCGGGGAACAGCCCTCTGGCCTTTCGTTCACACTGATACCATAAATGTGCCCCTCATTCAGGTTGGTATGGCCCGGGAAAGGCCAACCGTTCTGCTCTTCACAGGGGTTCAGAGGTCCTCCAGCCTCCCAGGGCAACCCATATGGTTGCCTGCCCAGGGCAGAGAGAGGCCCAGATCCTCGCCACTCAAACGTCCTGCAAAGCCTAGCCCATGGCTCAACCTTGGGGAGGTTTTCAAAAATCTCCTTTCCTCCTGACTATTTGGCTCTCCATTCTTTCCTCATCTGGGACAGTTCAGCATAATTTCCCTCAAAGGCCCAAAGTTGAAGGGGATCTCTTCTTGAGCCTGAGAATGGTTACTTCCAGTCCTGCCACACAGTGGCCTTGAGGGGTGAGTGATCAAAAGACCAAGCCCCTTCTAAGGAGTGGGGATAGGGGGCAGAGGGAAAACATCTATAAAATTTCAAAGCATCCTTTGTAATATTAAAAGAATGGAAACAACATAAATGTCCCCCAGTGCTTACATAAATGACAGTGCACCCAAACGTTGGAATACTATTCAGCTGCTGTGACCAAAGACGACCACAATATTTCCCATCCCACAGGTCCTTCTTACAATGTGACTTTGACACCTCTGCCATGGAGATTTGGGCTCTATTGCCCTCCCCTTGAAATCAGTCAGGCTTTTTCTCTTGCTTTTCTTTTTTCTTTCTTTCTTTTCCTTCTTTCCTTCCTTCCTTCCTTCCTTCCTTCCTTCCTTCCTTCCTTTTTCTTCCTTCCTTCCTTTCTTTTTTTCTTTCTTTCTTTCTTTCTTTCTTTCTTTCTTTCTTTCTTTCTTTCTTTCTTTCTTTCTTTC
>NW_023270921.1:5694715-5836128 GCF_011800145.1 Mirounga leonina
TTCTTTCTTTCTTTCTTTCTTTCTTTCTTTCTTTCTTTCTTTCTTTCCTTCCTTCCTTCCTTCCTTCCTTCCTTCCTTCCTTCCTTCCTTTCTTTCTTTCTTGTAGGCACCATGCCCAGCATGGAGCCCAACGTGGGGCTTGAACTCAAGACCCTGAGATCAAGACCTGAGCTGAAATCAAAAGTCAGATGAACTGACTGAGCCACCCAGGTGGGACCCCTTGGTCATGCATTTATGACTTTCAACCAACTAAGTGCAATAGAAGTGAAGCTATGTGCCTTTCGAGGCTAGATTGTAAAAGACTTTACAGGGTCCTCTTTGTTTTCTGGAACACTGGCTCTTGAAGTCCTTAGCTGTCATTTAAGCACAGACTGCTCTGAGACTGCCATGGTGTGAGGAAGCCCAAACTAGCCCACACAGAGAGTCACGAGGAGAGGGCCAGACAGCCTTCAGCTGCTTCATTCCCATGCCATGTCCCCACCCTGGCCACTCTCTGACTGTAGGTCTATGAGACACCACCCAGTCAAGCTCTTAGCAAATTCCTGACCCACAGAAACTGCAAATTAGCAAAATGATAACTGTTGTTTTAAGCCACTGAGTTTTGGAGTGATTTGTTACTCAGCAATAGATAGCCTGAAAGGAGATCTTTATGCACTGATATGGAACAGCCTTCAACTGTTCATTTGTAAAAAATGTAAAATAGTGTATATTGTATGTCCCTTTTGTTTAAAGAGATATAGTCTTGTATCTGCGTAGATCACTGGTTTGCCAACCCTCTGTGTGCATTAGAATCTCCTGGGGGGCTTTTAAAAATATCAATGCCTGAGCCCACTCTACTCGAATTCAATCGATCATAATATCTGGGAAGGGGACCCAAACATTGTTATCTTTTAAAAGTTCTCCAGGAGATTCTGGTGGGTAGCCAGGACTGAGAACTGTTGGTATAGAATAACCAGAAGGTAACACAAGAAACTGGTGCTGTGTTTGCTTCCAGAAGGAACAATGGGGTAAGAATGGATAGTGTGGGAGAAAGACTTACTTTTCATCCTAAACTTTTTGATCTTTTAAATTTACTTGTACATGTTACCAGTTTTCAAGAACAATCAAATTTAAAAAAAAAAAGTAAAACACCCATAGCAGTGAAAATAAATCAGAATAGCAAATCGGGAATAGTCTATTCAATAATGGGAGTCAGCCTGGGACCCACTAGAGCAAGGCCTCAGAGCAAGTGACCTGTCCTACCTGGGAAGTGTGGCTGGTCAGCAAGTGCTGCAGAGGTAATTCCTCAAGTGGCCTCTCACCTGAAATGACTTACCTCTTGGCCCACAATACCCCCACTTTAGTTACTCTTTGGAAAGTGGTTGGGGACAGAGTAATGGCTATAATATGCGACCCTCCAGCTACCAGCACCTCTGTGAACTCTAAGACCAACAGGAGGGAAAATGCCCAGGCTTACATGGCTTCTGGCTGGCTGGGCAGCTGACCTGCTGTTATTGAGGAAAAGCAGATTAGCAGGGATTTGGTTATCCGTTTCACCTCTTAGATTCCTGCAGCAGGGGCCTAGAGCATTGATGAAGGTAAGGTAGGAATGGCAGACCCAAGTCTGCTTCCAGGGGCCCCTTGGGATGTGTGTGTGGGGAGGCAGAGAGGCCCACTGCATTAAATAGCATTTGGAGATGCTGAACTGGGAGAGAGAGAGGCACCAATGACTTGCCTAAAGCTCCTCTCTAGCACCTTCCCCTTGCATTGGGTCAGTGCCACAGGTTCTTGGGTTTTGGCATCTGGCAGCTCTCAGTTTGAAAATTCACCTCTGTCCCACCTCAAAATCCACTTCTGGCTAGTTGCATGACCTCTTAAGTAACTTAATATTCTGACCTTCAGCTTCCTCATCTGTAATGTGGATTGAAAAGCATGAAATAAGAGAAAGAAAATCATAGCTATTATTAAATTATTAACTAGACACCAGTTTTTATTGGTGTCTATTACATGCAAGGATGCAAGGTGGATTCTTACATTTGACCAACACAATGGGTGTAGTGGTTAAGAGTGGGCTTTGCCATCAGATGTAACCGGGTTAAAATCATATTACTGTCACTTACTAACTGGGACCTTGGGCAAGTCACCTAACATCTCTGAGTCTCATTTCCTCACCTATAAAGGGAGCATCATAACATAGCACCTCCTTGAAAGCTGCTATTAGGATTAAATTAAATAATGAATGTGAACAGTTTTGTGCATCCAGAAATATACATCCAGAAATCAGCATCTGTTGCCACTGTATGTTTTGCAGGCTTACAGGGAGTTGGCAAAGTACTTTACACTCACTGTCTTACTTGACCATCTCCAGGTCTAGGAGGGAGGGGCACATTAGGTGTGGGGGGTGGGGTGGGGGCATCAACTACCTTTGGAGAAATGAGAACACTGATGGCTACTGACTTATCTCCAGTCACAAGGGACAGCATCAGGAGTAGAACCCAGGTGTTCTGATTCCCAATATGGCTTGTGACTTCTGGAAGCTCTGGATCTGATGGTTAACAGAAACTTGAGGATCATCTCTAGACAAGAAATGGAATTCCTTAAAATTACTGTGAAGAGGCTCGCTGGAAAGGGAAGGAAAGGAAGTTAACCATTTTGCTTCTTTCACAGGTCCTCTTGACCTTCCACTCCCATCCCTTCCCCGCTCCCGCCGGCTATAAACAAGAGGAAGAAAGAATGAATAAACATGTATTCAGTATCAGAGAGGGCCCAGTTAGGGGGCAGATCATTAAAGCAGGATGACACGGTAGGATGTGACTGGCAGGGTAGGTAGGCCTCTGTGGGGAGAGAGAATGGGCTTTTAGTTTACGACCTGAGACTAGAAAGAAACCAGGCATTAGGAACCAGTGTTCGGGTCCCAAAAGAGAACAAGCTTGGCGGGCAAAGGAGGCCAGGATGGGTGGAGAGCAGAGAGGGAAAGACAGATGTCCGGTGAGGAGAAAGGCGCCAGGGCCCAGAGTATTCAGGGCCTCGAAAGAATAGGGAGGAATTTGATTTTATCTATATATAAATGTCAAGACAACCCACTGATGATTTTAAACGAGGTTGGAATTACATTTCATATTTATTCTTACATTTTTATTCACATGTTAAAAGGCAACTCTGGCTATTGGGACCTTCAGTGGAGAGTAGGTTACACTGAGGGCAAAATCCCCTAATTTCCCAGCTGACCTTTCCCCATTCTGGGCCTTCATTCCCCATCTACAAGGCGGGGGTGGGAGGGAATGGGGTTCCAAGGAATCAGCGATCAAGACTTTGCCCTCACGCAAACGCAGAACACTTAACAGCCCTAGACAGAACGCTTCCGGATTTCTCCTGACACTTTTTCCTCCCTACGCTTTCAGAGTTAAGGCGGAAAACCGGCAAGAACTCCTCGCAGCTGCGATCGGAGGAGGACTCGCCCTAAGAATCTGGGACTCGTGGCTCCGCTGCCCAGGGCAGCCAATGGTGAGGAGGAGAGCAGCCAGGGGGGCGGTACCCCCGCGGGCCGGGCCGAGTCATTGGCTGGCGGCCGCGTCGCTCGCCGACGGGGCCACGTGACTGCCACCTCCTGAATGGTTATACTGGTTGGGTCTTCCGCACCTCTCGGTCGGGGGCTCCTGGCCGCTCCCCGCGGTCCCGCCCGGGCCCCGCCTTTTTCGGGGGCTGGGCGATGGGCGGAGAAGGGGACGGGCGGGTTAAAGGGAGGCCGGCCCGGGACCAGGCTACCTCTGCTCGCGCCGCGGTGTCCGCTCAGTCCCGCCACGGCGGAGGACGTGCCGCGAGCCCTCGTTGAGCGGGGAGGCCCAACACTGAGAGGTGAGAAGTGGGGGGGGGGGGGGGCGCGAGAAGGGCGAAGGGAGCGGTGCCGCCATGCGTGCGGTCAGCCGGCCCCTCTTGGCGGCATCCTGGCCTGTGTCCGAGGCGTGGTGGGAAGAAGCCCCGGCGTCGTGGCCAGGCCGTGGTAGGTGGGCGTGCGTCGCGGTTGTACCCTCGGGCAGCAGGGGCGGGAGCTGGAGCCAGGCCCCCCCCTCCCACCGCGGCCGTCCCGACCCTGCTTCTCGGCTACCCACCCTCTACCCCGCATCTCGTCGGGGCCCCCGCACCTCGTAGATAACGGTGCTGTTCTTCTCCCTGAGTCCTCATCTGACCGTCTCGACCCCAGATAACTGGGAGAAAGACCGAGGAGATCGGAGCCGCCACCACCACCCGGCCTCCCACCCTTGGACAGATGGGGAAACTGAGGCTTGGACACGCGAGAGAACTTCATTATCTTGGTTTTTAAAACCACACACCTGGTTAGGTACACATCAGGAACTGTGCTTCTTCGTAGACTAAGTTGAAATGCTTTCGCTGGATAGATAGGGATACTGAAAGGACACAGAGCGGGCCAGATCTTTGCCTGACATTATACAGTAAGTCATTTGCAGAGCTAGGACTTGTACCCAGCTGTCCCAGACTCACAGAATATCAGCCTGGGCCCTTTCTTTGCACAGATTGGGGACCACGTGAGTTAGAAATATACAGGCATCCATTAAACTTTCTGGCACCCATTCCAGTTCCTTTTTTCCATTTCCTTATTTCTAGGGCTCTTTATATAAAATCTGGAACTAATGTGATATCCAGTATTGGGGAAAGCAGAAATTCTTGTTTTTGAAAATCGAGTAAGAAATGGAGAGCCAGTCGTGTTGGAAGAAATAAGCCCATTTTTTCCCTTCAAGAATCTCAAAGGACAGACTAGTAGCTGTCATTTATTGAACAAATGCCATGTGCCAGGCACTGTGTTAAGTACTTGTGTTAGCTTTATACAACTTGCAAGTTAGATAATGTTATTCCAATTTTATAGGTGAGAAGTTGATGCTGAGTAAAATGAGGTTTTTCACCAGTGCCATACAGTTGTTGAATAGTGTAGCTGGGATCTGAATAGAGATCTGTCTGACTCCAGTACATACCCAGTGATTCTCCTAGTATGGCCCTCACCTCACTGGCTCTGAGTCACCCAGGGTGCAGTCTTGGATCTCATTCCTGAATTTGCCTGAGAATCTGAATTTTAAAAGATTTCTGCATTTGAATATCACTGTACTATATAATATGCTGCCTCCCAGGGGAAGATCGAGATTTACATATTCTGGGCTTTGGAGAAGTCTAGATTAGATTTATGAGGGGTGAGCATTTTGGGCATTGACATTACTTTTAGTGAGCATAAACCCCCAAGCAGATGGTTGCCAAACTGTAATTTCTTGACTTAGCTTAGTTATGGTGAATGGAGGTGGAGAGAGAGGGGTCACTGCTTTTTCTTTACTCCATAGCTGTTAAGCTATCATTCATCCATTCACTCAACAAATATTTGTTAAGCACTTACTAGGTGCTGTACATGGTTCAAGGCATAGGAGATAACAACTGTCAACAAAACAGCAAGTTCCTATCCTCATGAGAAAGACAATTAACCATAAATGAATGAATGAATGAATGAATGTAGTGCGAGGTGATGAGAAAGGCCATGGAGAAAAATAAAGCCAAGTAAGTACGATAGGAGTGCAGGGCAGGGATGGGCCCAGGAGGGAGGCATGGCGGCAGCAATGGTGCTATTTTAGAAGTTGTGTCTGGGAAGGAACTGATTAGGACAGTAGTTGAACAGAAACCTAAAAGAAGCAAGAGACAAATCCATGAACATAGCCCCAAGCAGCATTCCAGTTAGAGGGTCAGCAAAAGTAGATGGAGGTAGGAACCTGCTTGGCTTGTTTGACTCTTGGCTGGGATACGGATTATTCTAACCAAAGTGTAGTTACAGAGGTAAATTTTACATTGTTTCTCCTGATAGAGAAGGAAAATGAAAATGTTACCAATGCATGTGTGTCATATGAAAGATAAGTAATTTTATTCTTAATCCTTTACCAAACCTGCTTCAATAATGTTGTGTAAACCGCTTCAAGCAGTTTGTTACCTTCACTTATTAAAATTAATAAGATTCAGAAATGAGTTGAGCACTTAACCACGAAATATTGATTTGAGCTAGCTCTTAAAACTTCTTAGCAAGGAAACAAATTTGGGGGTGAGGTGGTATTTTAGAAAGAGAGGGAACCTTGGAAATGGGAAAATGAGGGTTGAGAATCTGGTCCTACTAGTTGAGCAGGTGACCGGAGGAGAGGATTCATAATCGGTTCTCAGATTTATTGAGGAGTCAAATGGGAGGTGTATGTGAAATATTTTTGAAAGCATTGAATTACTGTTAAGGAACTATTTAATAATTCAATCGTGGTTTTACATTAAGTTGTTTCCCTCTTGGGTATTTTACTTTTCTGTCTTACATTGGGCTTTATGCCAGAATAATACATCATAACGCTTGTACTACTGCTATATGGTGGTTCTTCTTTTTGCCTCACGGACATAAATGAACATTGTTAATCATTTGTGATGACTGGAAGATAGGAAGACTTTTTTGTCTTTATTACGTTTACTTGAAACTTCACCTGTTCGTTCATTTCAATAAATATAGGTATACCACTGTCTACACCAATGGGAGGCATTGGGTAAGGTGTTGGGTTATGTAGGAATGAAGATGACTTGATGTTTGCCTTTAAATGAATACTGTAGTTTGAAAGACATGTAACTTTAAGTGCTAAGTAGTTATATGGAATATGTCAGGGCAGCATAGCCAAAGGAGTTTCAGCCCCCTTGCCCTGTGGCATTTGAGGTGGGCCTTTAAGGATTAGGAAAAGGACCAAGATAGATGGCGATAGAAGGAAAAGGCATTCCAGATGAACAAACAACATGAGCGAAGACCCAGAGGAACAAAGGATGCTTAATATTTTCATGGATGCACCAGTGCATGGAAGCAAGCAAAAGAAAGGCAGGTTCAGCTCATTTATGGAGAGAAGCCTATACTAAGCTTTTTAGGTTATATGCAGTAGAAGGTGGGGAACCATTGCAGATTTTTGAAGAGTGAGTGTATCCAAATGGTTTGATCTCATGTTGTTAATGAATGTTTCTCTTGAAGAAGAGGGAGCATAGCATGGTGGTTCAAAAATGTTGGTTCCGGGATGCCTGGGTGGCTCCGTTGGTGGCGTCTGCCTTCAGCTCAGGTCATGATCCTGTGGTCCTGGGATCGAGCACCAGGCTCCCTGCTCAGCGGGGAGCCTGCTTCTCCCTCTGCCTGCAGCTCCCCCTGCTTGTGCTCTCTTTCTCTCTGGCAAATAAATAAATAAAATCTTAAAAAAAAAAAAAAGTTCCCATTAAGTGTTTAAGGCTAAAATATGTCTGTGATTTTCAAGTAGTTGAACGGAAAAAACCCCAAACAAGTATGTTTGGAGAGTGCAGAAGTGCAGATGTAGCAAAACATTAACAATTGGTGAATTGTGAAGTTGTGTAATAGGTGAATTGTGAATAGCCAGTGTTCCATGTATCATTCTTTTAACTTTTCTGAAGATTTGGAAAGTTTCAAAATAAGCAGTCCAGAGACAGAGTAGGTGTGAATCAGACAGGCTTTGGCTCCAGTCAAAATTATTTGCAAACTACACAGTCCACACCAATTACAGCCTAGTTTAACTGAGATTTTTCCACATAAGTGAAGAGAGTCTCTTGGTAGAGAACTTGTTCACCTCAATAATAGGTTCATGTTAAGACTGCAAGTTTTCCACAAACTTTAGATCTAGTTTATTTTATAGGGTTGCTATTTATTTCCCCTTCTCTGTCTGCTTTTGGATTATTCAGTATTTTCTGTGATTCCATTTTATCTCCGTTGTTGGTTTATTAGCCATAACTCTTTGTGATTAATGGAATTGCATTAGGGTTTATAGTAGGAATCCTTAATTTATCACAGCCTACCTTCAGTGATATTAAACCATTTTGTGTATAGCATAAGAACCTTATAGTACTATGCTTCCTCTCCTCCTACTTTTGTTTATGTTAAAATATATATTTAACATAAAATTGGGGGCGCCTGGGTGGCTCAATTGGTTAAGCAACTGCCTTTGGCTCAGGTCATGATCCCAGGACCATTGCGCTCCCTGCTCAGTGGGGAGCCTGCTTCTCCCTCTCCCTCTGCCGCTGCCCCCCCCACCCCCCCACCCCCGGCCCCGGCCGCCATTTGTGCTTGCCTGCTCTTTCTCTGTCAAATAAAGAAAGAAAATCTTTTTAAAAAACCATAAAATTGGCCATTTTAACCATTTTAAATTTACAGTTCAGTACATTAAGTACAATTCCACAATGTTTTGTAACTATCTATAGTCGTTATTTTTAAAACTTAAAACAGAGACTGTAACCATTAAGCAAGAAATCATTCCCTGCAGTCCCTGGTAATCTCTAATCTATTTTCTGTCTCTAAAAATTTGCCTGTTGTAGATATCTCTTGTAAGTGGAATCATGCAGTGTTTGTCCTTTTGTGCCTGGCTTCTTTCACTTAGCATCACGGGTTCAGAGTTCATCCATGATGTAGATAAAGAGTATCAGAACTACATTCGTTTTTAGTGGCTAAACAATATTCCATTGTATGGCTTGTACCACGGTGTTTATCCATTCATCTGTGGGTGGATACATAGGTTGTTTCCACCTTTGGGCTGTTGTGAATAATGCTATTATGAACAGTGGTATACAAATATTTCAGTCCCTGTTTTTAATTTTTATTTTGGGGGGGTTATATAGCTAAGAGTGGAATTGTTGGGTCATATAGTGATTCTCTCTGTTTGAGGAACTACCAGACTGTTTTCCACCAGGGGTTGTACCACTTTACATTCCCACCAGCAGTGTATCAATTATCTTTCAGAGAAACAAAAATCAGATTTTAACAGTCAAAGGTAATTCTTTTTGGAATTTTTTTGTTAAAACAGCTTTTTAAAAATAGAAACCAGTCCATTAACAAAATATTTATTAAATGCCTTCTGTGTGCCAAATTTTATGCTAGGTATTGTGAGAGTTTCCAAAAAATGTAAAATATCTCCTTGAACAATTTTTAATCCAGTTGAGAAGGTAAAGCATATATTCAGCGCGTTTATTGAACATCGAAACAACGGGAATTCAGAGAAAAATGAGATAGCATTTATGTGCTAATGACCAATATATTCCTTCTCTCTTCATTTATTTTTCCAGTTTCGGCTTCTCTCTTGTGCTTGATACCCCATTTCTAAGTGCTCACTGGACACCCTCATTTGGACATCTAATAGAAATGTCAAACCTATGAAACCTAAGTCAAACTTCTTGTTGTCTCCTTTCTTTCCATTTCCTCCTGCATATTCCTATACGTCATTCTTCCTTTTGTGTGATCCACCTCACGATTCGTCTTAGATTTGTCCTCCTTTACTGTCTCTTGTCTGGTTGTACCGCTGAAATGTCAAACCTCTTGCACCCCTGCCCTGCCTTGGAGTTTATGCCTTTGTCAGCTGTAGCCTACAGGATGAAGTCCAGGCTTCTTGGGATCAAATGAGAAACTAATCTTTCAGTCTAGTCTTAATCTCCTGCTGCTTCACCCCAGGAATCTGGCATTCTGGGTGACTTTTTCCTGGGTCTTAGATTATACTAGGACTTTCAACTGCCCTGAGTTTCCTTTCCTTTCTTATTTGCAACTTCCTCACATTGGCCTATACCCTATTTTCCACTCTCAGAATACGACAAACCTCTGTTAATGGCACTTAGAGTGTTATAGCTTATCTGTTTATAATTGTCTTAACCCTTTGATTGTGGGTAAAAACTGGGTTTCTTATTCATTTTAGCAAGAACTTATTGATCTGTTATGTGCTAAGCATTGTTTTTGGTACTGGGGTTACAGTATGTGTGAGAAAGACTGTAATAGTTTCTTTAATGTATAAATACATAATAGAATTTCAAAAGCTACTGTGAAAGTGCTATGAAGAAATAAAGCCAGGTAAGGGTTTAGAGAATAATGGGGTGGAGTATTATTTCATTTGGAATGTTCAAGGAAGGTCTCTCTAAGGAGATGATACATCAGCTGAGACCTGAAGGATGAGAAAAAACCTGCAAAGATCTGGGGTGTGATTATTCCAGGCAAAGAGAACTTGAGCAAGTGCAAAGACCCTGAAAAGGGAATCAGCTTGGCATGTTCCAGGAACAGCAAGAAGGCTGTAGGAAATGAGGGTGGAGAGGTAGGCAGGGTTCAGATTTCGTAGGCTATTAGAATAGCCCAGATAAGATGTGATGGTGGAGGGGAGTGAAAAGTGGTTAGATTCCAGGTCCTTTGGGCAGTAGGGAGAAGAGCAGCCAGGACTTACTGATGGATCATATATAGGATTCGTGGGGTAGGGAAAAGAAAGATTGACCCCTCTGTTTGGGGTCTAGGTTCTGATGCATTGTGTCTAGCACAGTGGTTCGCTTATAGTAGGTGCTTAGTAAATATTTATGATGTGATGAAGACCAGTACCCAATCTCTAGGAGCTCCCATAGAAAAGTTAACCAGTCCAACCTTGGAGGGCTTGTTGGCACTAATGAACATTTGTGGAGTAAGCAAGGGTTGCAAACCCACAGAACAAGGATGGGTCTGAATTTTCATCCAATGGGCAGCAGTCCTTCCTTTTCTTCCAGGAGGCCTGCCCTCTCACAGTGCTAACTTCTCAGTCTTGGGCAAGAGCCTGGAACAGTTGCCTAGGCTCCAATCATCCTGACTGCAGTTACCTGTGAATGGGATGGAGATGGGTATGGAAGCTATGATCTTCCCTGGATTTGTTGGGCAACAGTGAGTTGGAGGATCAGATGGTACTGTGTAAATGGAGACTCTGCCTTAGTTGTACCTGTTTATGGTTTAGTTTTTTTTATCTTAAGCTATTTCTTTATTCATGAAAGGCAAAAAAAGTAAAATGTTAATTGCTTAGTAGGAAAAGAAATATTAGCATAACAGAAGATGGAATAAGATAATATATAATTATTTATCAAAGATGTAATCAGATAATATATAATCAGAAGATGTAATAAGATAATATATAATTGTTTATCAAATGAGTGATATTTTAAACCCTTCTCAGAAACCTTCAGGGACTCTGTACTGTCTGCAGATCAAAGTCTACCTTTTTAAATCTGGCATACAGGATCCTCCAGAATCTCCCCCACGTACCTTTGCAAAAGCTTCCTCTTAAACCAATTTCCCATGTGCATCTGGTGCTGTAAACATTCTAATTTCTTTTCTAACAACCTCAGAACTATCTCTGAGTTTTCTTCTCCCCCATACATTTTCCAAGTCCTCTCTTATTCTTTCAACTCTGACCCAGACTTTAGAGCCCAGGTGAGACATGAGACCGGTTCTTCCCTTGAAGCCTTTCTAAACTATTCCAGCTCTTGGAGATTTCTCCCCTGTGCAGATGCTGTGATCATGGTAGTTGGCAGCTTCGGTTTTATGTAGCAGTGAGTCGTGGTGGCACGTACATCCAGGTCGAACAAAACATGACTATGGAACCGTTATGTTTCAGAGGCCAACTTTACCGTTCTCCTCTGAAAACGATTGCCCTCTGAAGAGGCATTTCAGTTTCACAAATTGCAAAACTGTTATATAAGCACTGTTAGTTAGAATTATATGCTGTAATTACCAAAAGTAGACATTGTTTTGCTTATATCCAAATCTTCAAATAGAAGTTGGCTGACCACTATCGGGCATATATAGAAGAGGCGTAAGCTCTCTTCTAGTCCAGGGCTCTAGCCTCTCGGTAATTCACACGGGAATTGTGCCAGTGCTGCTGATTACTCATCTGGATCCAGACGACCCTCTAGGTGGTCCCAGCTGCATGTGTGCAGTTGAAGAAGAAAGTACAGAAATGTCTTTCCTTTTGGGGTTGCCTGAACTCCTGTTGTTTAATGCATGCCTGTGTAAATGTACTTTGCAAACGTTTTATTGTTTTTCCTTCTGATTCCTGCAAAGTAATGTGGACAGTTCGAGTGTTTTCCTCTTGAACCTTTTCTTTTCTCACTCTTAGTGAGTAAAGTTAGTAAAGGGAGAAACTAGCCTCGACGCTACAGTAGAATCATGTTTTATTGATCTTCATGCAATGTACAGTTTGTATTTCAACTTCCTTAAAATGGCTGTCTGGCTGTAGGCTCTATTCCAAGGATAAACACTGTCATCTCTTAATTTTCATGAAGCAGTTGATGAATACTATAATTGAAAGCAGTAATTGCCTTGGGGAAATGAGAGGATTTTGGTGCAAAAAGGGATATTTGAAAAATATATCCCAAAGGAGGTATTTCCACTTGAAAAGAAATATTGCTTTGCATCCTACTTTTTTTTCTGTATTTGAGTTATTTGCTTAGCAAATGTTGTAGTTCCTATTTTTAGAAAGCATATACCTGGACATTTTGGAGGATACAAAGATGAATTAGAGTGGAACTTGCTTTCAAGGAGTTTAGTTTGTATGAAGGTCATACCTACAATTTAGTTTTAAGACAATTTTTTTTTAAAGATTTTATTTATTTATTTGACAGAGAGAGGCACAGCGAGAGAGGGAACACAAGCAGGGGGAGTGGGAGAGGGAGAAGCAAGCTTCCCACCGAGCAGGGAGCCCGATGCGGGGCTTGATCCCAGGACCCTGGGACCATGACCTGAGCCGAAGGCAGACGCTTAACGACTGAGCCACCCAGGCGCCCCAGTTTTAAGACAATTTTTAAAGTAGCTTTATGTTGCCTTGAGTTTTAATATACGTATGAAAAAGAAAAAAATATAGTGTTGAGGAGAATTTTGGGCGGTGAGTAGGACAGATAAAGGAGACTATAGAGGGCTTTTGGATTCAGACTGATGGCTCTGTCAGTTCCACTGCTAGGACTGTTTGTGAATGAATGCCTAAATTTTTGAGAGCTAGAGCTGAAAAAGGACCATGGCCAAGAGTATAGCGAACGGGGAATGGGGTACAAGTTTGTAGTTGTCAGTGCTAGGTAGCAGGTAGGTGAAAGTGGGATGTGTAGGGTAGCTGAATTCTATTAGCAATAATCGCGCCTCGGATAAACCTCATTGGCTACGATACTGCCACTGCGCAAAGCTTAGGGTAGCTGAACTCTAATGTGTTTGGAAGTATCTGAGGTTAGAGAAAGCTAATTAGATAGGTGATAGGAATAGCGTCATGCTCAAAAAGAGCTATGCTTAGAGTCCTAAAATCTGGATTTTATTACCTGGCTCAGTCATTTACAAGCTAAATAAAGGATTACATTGGGCAAGTGCTTTCTATATATATATATATATATATTATAATCTATTTATATTTAAAGTAGGTTTCTTGGGGCGCCTGGGTGGCTCAGTTGGTTAAGTGTCTGACTCTTGATCTCAGCTCAGGTCATGACGTCAGGGTCCTGAGATCTAGCCCTGTGTCAGGCTCCATGCTGGGCGTGGAGTCTGCTTAAGATTCTCTCTCTCCCTCTGCCTCTCCCCCCACCCTTCCTGTCATGCTCTCTCTCAAATATAAGTAAGTAAGTAAGTAAGTAAAAAAATAAATAAATAAATAAATATTGGGTTTCTTATAGATAGCATATAGGTGGGTTTTATTTTTTTAATCTAATCTGACACTCACTACCTTTTAATTGACACCTTTAGACCATTCACAGTTGTAATTATTTCCGTTTGTTTTAAACTCTACCATCTTGTATGGTACTGGCACAAAAATAGACACATAGATCACTGGAACAGACTAGAGAGCCCAGAAATGGACCCTCAACTCTATGGTCAACTAATCTTCGACAAAGCAGGAAAGAATGTCCAATGGAAAAAAGACAGTCTCTTCAACAGATGATGTTGGGAAAATTGGACAGCCACATGCAGAAGAATGAAACTGGACCATTTCCTTACACCGCACACAAAAATAGACTCAAAATGGTTAGAAGACTAAATGTGAGACAGGAGTCCATCAGAATCCTAAAGGAGAACACAGGCAGCAACCTCTTCGACCTCTTCACAACAACTTCTTCCTAGAAACATCGCCAAAGGCAAGGGAAGCAATGGCGAAAATTGGGACTTCATCAAGATAAAAAGCTTTTGCACAGCAAAAGAAACAGTCAACAAAACCAAAATACAACCGACAGAATGGGAGAAGATATTTGCAAATGACATATCAGATAAAGGGCTAGTATCCAAAATCTATAAAGAACTTATTAAACTCAACACCCAAAGAACAAATGAGCCAATCAAGAAATGGGCAGAAGACATGAACAGACATTTTTCCAAAGAAGACATCCAAATGGCCAACAGACACATGAAAAAGTGCTCAACGTTGCTCGGCATCAGGGAAATCCAAATCAAAACCTCAATGAGATATCACCTCACACCAGTCAGAATGGCTAAAATTAACAAGTCAGGAAACGACAGATGTTGGCGGGGATGCGGAGAAAGGGGAACCATCCTACACTGTTGGTGGGAATGCAAGCTGGTGCAGCCACTGTGGAAAACAGTATGGAGGTTCCTCAAAAAGTTGAAAATAGAGCTACCATGTGATCCAGCAATTGCACTGGGATCCGAAGGGGTACATGCACCCCAATGTTTATAGCAGCAATGTCCACAATAGTCAAACTGTGGAAAGAGCCAAGATGTCCATCAACAGATGAATGGATAAAGAAGTTATGGTATACACACACACACACACACACACACACACACAATGGAATATTATGCAGCCATCAAAAGGAATGAAATCTTGCCATTTGCAACGACGAGGATGGAACTGGAGGGTATTATGCTGAGCGAAATAAGTCAATCAGAGAAAGACATGTATCATATGACCTCACTGATATGAGGAATTCTTAATATCAGGAAACAAACTGAGGGTTGCTGGAGTGGTTGGGGGTGGGAGGGATGGGGTGGCGGGGTGATAGACATTGGGGAGGGTATGTGCTATAGTGAGTGCTGTGAATTGTGTAAGACTGTTGAATCACAGACCTGTACCTCTGAAACAAATAATACATTATATGTTAAAAAAAAAAAAAAAGAAGAAGAAGAAGATAGCAGGAGGGGAAGAATGAAGGCGGGGAAATCAGAGGGGGAGACGAACCATGAGAGACTATGGACTCTGAAAAACAAACTGAGGTTTCTAGAGGGGAGGGGGGTGGGGGGGGTTAGCCTGGTGATGGGTATTAAAGAGGGCACATTCTGCATGGAGCACTGTGTGTTATATGCAAACAATGAATCATGGGACATTACATCAAAAACTAATGATGTAATGTGTGGTGATTAACATAACATAAAAAAAGATAAACTCTACCATCTTGCAAGCTGTTTTCAATGTGTTCTATCTACTTTTGGTCCCCTTTTTCTTCTTTCTTTGCTTTCTTTTGGATTGAGAATTTTTTATGATCCCATTTTATCTCTACAATTGACTTATTATTTATACTTTAAAAAAATTTAGTGGTTACTCTTGGGTTTGTAATATACATCTATAATCAGAGCCTACCTTCAAATAATAATGTATCACTTCACATCTAGCTTAAGACCCTACAATTCCCAATTCCTCTACCCATTTTTTGTGCTATTTTTATACATTTTATTTTGCATATGCTATAAACAAAATACATTCCTATTGTTGCTTAAATGTTTATCTTTTAGAGCAATTAAAGATATTTTAAATTAAATTATTTTATTTTCATATGTTCCATTCCTGGACTTTATTTCTTTGTTGTGCATTGTGTAGACGTACTTTCTGTCAGCTATATGTATATATAGTAGTGCTGGTCTACTGGAAATTCTCTTAGTGTTTGTCTGAGAAAGTTTTTACTTCTCCATCTTTTAAAAGATATTTTCTCTGGGTATAGAATTCTGGGTTGGCAGCTGTTTTTCTGTGGTAAAGGCATTACTCTTTTATCTTCTGATGTTTCAAATGAGAAGTCGGCTATAATTTTTGTCTTTGTTCCAGTGTGTTTAATGTGTGTTTTTAATTTGGCTGCCATCAGGCTGTTCTTTGTCTTCAGGATTTTATCTTTGTTTCCAGCAGCTTGAGTATGATATATGTAGGTGTAGAGTTTTGTTTTTGTTTCTGTATTTGTTCTTTTTGGTATTCTCTGAGATTCTTGGATCTATAGTTTGGTGTCTGTCTTTAATTTTGGAAAATTCTTGGCTACTATGTCTTCAAATATTTTTTCTGCCCGTTCTTTGTCCTCTCCTTTTGAGATTCCAATTGTACGTAAGTTAGATTGCTTAATATGTCCCATAGCTCTTGGATGTTCTCTTACATTATTGTTATTGATTTAAAAAAAAAAAATTCTGTTTTTCTCTTTCTTTTTCAGTTTGGGTAATTTCTATTGACCTGTCCTCAATTTCATGGATTCTTTCTTTGGCTCTGTCAAGTATGTTGATGACCCTGTCAGAGGCATTCCTTCTCCATCTGTTACTTTGTTTTTCACTTTTAGTATTTCAGTTCAATTCTTTCTTACAGTTTCTATCACTCTGTTGCATTTTCTAGTATTAACTTTTATCTTTTTCCTTCCCAGATAGCAACCATGTAGGGCAAAATTTAGATTTTCTTAGTTTTTTCTTATGCCTCTTTTGCATTTCTTAGGTTTGGAAAAGCCTTTTGACCCAGGAATCACCAGAGCTGTTCCAAAATAGAAGGACATAAGAAATTTATTCAAACTAGCTTGGCCTGAGTAGGAAGTAAGAAGAGAGTTATAGACGGGTTGCATTGAGGAATGAAGAGCTGCTGTGTGTATCCACAAATCTGATTGACTTGCTCAGGGTAAGTGGTCATCTAAATCTGTTCTTTTCTTCTTTATCTACTTAATAAGACCATCAAGTAACTATTATTTCACTCTTGTTAAGTGGGATGACCAGCTATAGCCCCTTCATCCAAAAAAAATTAATGTGTGTTACTTTTACAATAAAGGATATGTTTTTCTCTCAGTTCCAAAACAGGAAATTTTCTGAGTCTTCCATCTAGTATATTTTATCTCTGTTTGGCCACAGTCATAAAGTTGTATGTTCATTTGTTCTTTGATTCATTCATTTTGTAAGCCTACTGTCTCAGAGTTGCTATGCATTTGTTGGTGATTACAATGATGAACAAGATATCCTTTCCTCCAGGAGCTAGAGAGACTCTTACTTAACTAACAGAAGAGTGTGATTAGTACTATAATGAAGGTGCAAAATGCTATGGGACACAGAGGGTATAGTGATTCACTTGAGCTAGGGGATTGGTCGGTGTAGAAGAGGTAGCATTTTAACTGGGTATAAAAATGATTAGAATCTTGATGGGCAGAGAGGTCAGTGGCCATTCTAAGCTAAGCAAACAGCTAACTCAAAGACATTGATTTGTGAAGTATCTGGTAAACAGTTTATGGTCTACTCCAAGAAAAAGACCATCTTATGTTTCAGGGACTTGCAGGTAGCAGTGAAGGTTTGAGACTAGATCCTGTTTTGCAGTACACCTGGAAGTGAAAAACTTGGAAAGAAGACAGTGATAGCAGGACAAGACAGACCACCCTGAAACCTTTTCTAGAGGAAAAAACTGCAGGGGGAACCATGCAGAGATGGAGAAGAATTCTTGATGGTTTATACTTTTGGGAAGTCCTATACCCAATGACTTATTTGCTTTGACTTGGCTATTTGTAGTCTGTTTTTTTGTTTTTGTTTTCCCCGATCAAGACATATGAAGCTCAACTAAAGAAAGTGAATATAAGATACCTATCCCCCAAACTGAACTCCTTAACTCTCATGAATGACAAATAGAACTGTTAAAATGTGTGAGCACTGAGAATTACTTAATCCATTAATTCTGGTGTTTTCTTCACTGTAGGAGGCTAAAGCATCTATCTCCAGAAATGTCTTTGGAAAGTAAAGAGCAATATGATCTGTCACCCAAGAATTCAGTTGAAGGAAATCACCAACACAGTCCTCTGTCTGATATGCATCCGGAGCTTGAAAAGGAATCAGGTACCAACTTGAAGCAATTTGAAGCCAGTGATCAATGCACACCTTATCGTAGGATCCATATGGAGCCTCAAGAGAAACCAAGTACTAACTTCAAGCAATTTGTCACTAAAAAACTGCAGAAGAGTTGCCAGTGCAGCCCAGCCAAAGCCAAAAATATGATTTTGGGTTTCCTTCCTGTTTTGCAATGGCTCCCAAAATATGATCTGAAGAAAAACATTTTAGGGGATGTGATGTCTGGCCTGATTGTGGGCATCTTATTAGTGCCCCAGTCCATTGCCTATTCCCTCTTGGCTGGTCAAGAGCCTATCTATGGTCTGTACACGTCTTTTTTTGCCAGCATCATTTATTTCCTGTCGGGCACCTCCCGTCACATCTCTGTGGGCATTTTTGGAATCTTGTGCCTTATGATTGGTGAGGTAGTTGACCGAGAACTACACAAAGCTGGCTATGACACTGCCGAAAACGCGCCTTCTACTTTAGGAACGGTTTCAAATGGGAGCACGTTATTAAACCAGACCTCAGACTGGGTGTGTGACAGAAGTTGCTATGCAATTACTGTTGGCAGCACTGTGACCTTTATGGCTGGAGTTTATCAGGTAAGAAATGGTGGAGGAAGTGGTTACTTCTAGCAAAAGAAATCACTGTACCTGAAATGTCAGATCTGTAAAGGATCGCAGAGATCATGATGATTAAAGCTGTCATTCGTTGAATGCTGCTTAGGATATGTGAGGGATAGAGCCAAAATTCAAACCCTGGTCTGCCTCTGCAGGTAAGTTAAGGCTGCTTCTCTTTTCTCAACCTTAGGCTGCCCTCTTAACCAATGAGTTTCAGTCAGCCAGATTGTCATTATTTGGTCATAAAAATGTTGACCAGAAAGGGACCTGAGATCACTCAGTACAACCCCTTCATTTTATATGTTGAGAAACAATGAGTTTGCTTGAGATGGTGTGTGGTTGGTTATTGGCAGAGTCGGCATTAACAAGCAGGAGGAGGATGACAGGCTGAGGGCTGGCAAAAGGAAGAGGGCAGGAGGTTTCAAATTATAGATGCCTCCCCTCCCCACCTTTAGATTTGCTGCTCTAGTGAGTGACTCTCACCCCAGATAGCAATTTTCTTGGACTTCTGGGGAACAAGTTGAGAACCACTATTTCATGTTATTAGCCAGAAGAAAGGATTAGAAAATGAGATTCTCTTCGGGTCTCCCATAGAATCTACTAACCCACCGTTATCATCATGCCCCTGTCTTTTGGCATCCAGGAGTTAATGCCAGCATTAAACCTCTTCTCCCTTATAGGCATTTGGTTCCAATATGGGCAGGGGGAGAGTAGCTCTCTTCATGTTGTTCCTGGTGAAGAGGAGAGGGAGAAGTGGATAATGTGCAGAAGAGTGATGCTCTGCAGGGTCCGTTTTTGCTTTTTTATTAGTATGTCTCACCAATGAGAAAGGGCTCCGTAGAATTCTGAGGAATCATTGGGAAGAGGAAAAAATAAAGAAATAAAAAAGTTTTGTCTTTGAGGATGCAGATTTAGTATGGGGAGCAGTTTGGCATAAGCACATATACACTGAATGAGAATAGTTTCTCAGCATGAGGTTAAAGAGTGTGTTCTATAATGATTTTAAATGTGATTCTTTGATGTGAATCCAGTGTTTTGTTTTATCAGTTAAAACTTCACTTTTATTGTAATGATTTGTAATTTAATGAAAACACATGGTTTTTTAATTAGGAGAATTGTTCCAGTTTGAGTTTTTATAATTTCTTGTGGATCCTTAAGAATTTTTTCTTTTTCAAAGAGGTCTGAGCTTATTCGTGTTTAAGAAACATTGTAGAGGGCACCTGGGTGGCTCAGTTGGTTAGGCGACTGCCTTCGGCTCAGGTCATGATCCTGGAGTCCCGGGATCGAGTCCCGCATCGGGCTCCCTGCTCGGCGGGGAGTCTGCTTCTCCCTCTGACCCTCCTCCCTCTCATTCTCTCTGTCTCAAATAAATAAAATAAAATCTTTAAAAAAAAAAAGAAACATTGTAGAAGAAGGCGAATCCTAAGTTCTTGTCTCATCTGGGCTGAGTAACAGTGTGACTTTGGGCTAGTTGCTTAGCCCTCTGAGTGTCAGTAAAATGAGCCCTCTCTTTGTAAAACAAGAGGACTGATGTAGAGTTGCGTTTTTTTCTACCTCTGACATTTTGTGATGCCCCAGTGGTATGTCTCCATGCAAAGCAATGCCAGGGTATTTATTGGAGGGTTTAGAAGCTCTTTGACACTTACATGTAACACTTGTATATCCTTCCTTCCAGGTAGCGATGGGCTTCTTCCAAGTGGGTTTTGTTTCTGTCTACCTCTCAGATGCCTTGCTGAGTGGATTTGTCACTGGTGCCTCCTTCACTATTCTTACGTCTCAGGCCAAGTATCTCCTTGGGCTCAGCCTTCCTCGGAGTAATGGTGTGGGCTCGCTCATCACTACTTGGATACAAATCTTCAGAAACATCCATAAGACCAATCTCTGTGATCTCATCACCAGCCTTTTGTGCCTTTTGGTTCTTTTGCCAACCAAAGAACTCAATGAGCACTTCAAGTCCAAGCTTAAGGCACCGATTCCTACTGAACTTATTGTCGTCGTGGCAGCCACATTAGCCTCTCATTTTGGAAAACTAAATGAGAAATACAATACCAGTATTGCTGGGCCTATCCCCACGGGGTTTATGCCACCGAAAGCACCAGACTGGAATCTAATTCCTAGTTTGGCTGTAGATGCAATAGCTATTTCGATCATTGGTTTTGCTATCACTGTATCACTTTCTGAGATGTTTGCCAAGAAACATGGCTACACGGTCAAAGCCAATCAGGAAATGTATGCCATTGGCTTTTGCAATATCATCCCCTCCTTCTTCCACTGCTTTACTACCAGCGCAGCTCTTGCAAAGACCTTGGTTAAAGAATCAACAGGCTGCCAAACTCAGCTTTCTGGTGTGGTGACAGCCTTGGTTCTTTTGTTGGTCCTCCTGGTAATAGCTCCTTTATTCTATTCCCTTCAGAAAAGTGTCCTTGGTGTAATCACCATTGTAAATCTCCGGGGAGCCCTACGCAAATTTAAGGATCTGCCCAAGATGTGGAAGGTTAGCAGAATGGATACAGTTATCTGGTTTGTTACCATGCTGTCCTCTGCACTGATAAGTACTGAAATAGGCCTGCTAATTGGGGTTTGTTTTTCTATGTTTTGTGTCATTCTCCGCACTCAGAAGCCAAAGACTTCGTTGCTTGGTTTGGTGGAAGAGTCTGAAATCTTTGAATCCGTGTCTGCTTACAAGAATCTTCAGACTAAGCCGGGCATCAAGATATTCCGTTTTGTAGCCCCTCTCTACTACATAAACAAAGAATGTTTTAAATCTGCTTTATACAAAAAAACTCTCAACCCAATCTTAGTAAAGGCAGCTCAGAAGAAGGCCGCAAAGAGAAAGATCACAAAGGAAACAGTGATTCTCAGTGGAATCCAGGACGAAGTTTCAGTGCAACTTTCCTGTGATCCCTTGGAGCTTCATACCATAGTGATTGACTGCAGCACAATACAGTTTTTAGATACAGCAGGGATCCATACACTGAAAGAAGTTCGTAGAGATTATGAAGCCATTGGCATCCAGGTTCTGCTGGCTCAATGCAGTCCCTCTGTGAGGGATTCCCTGGCCTCCGGAGAGTATTTCAAAGAGGAAGAAGAGAACCTTCTCTTTTATAGTGTGTATGAAGCAGTGGCCTTTGCAGAATATCAGAATCAGAAAGGAGTATGTATTCCCAATGGTCTGAGCCTTTCCAGTGATTGACTGAGAAAGTGGATGGAAAGGAGAATGATGTCCAGCCAATAGGTTAAGGTTTGAAGTATATAACATTTTCTAGTTCCACAGTGGAAACTGTTGCACTTGAAATTTTAACCTGGGACGCCTGGGTGGCTCAGTCGGTTAAGCATCTGCCTTTGGCTCAGGTCATGATCCCAGGGTGTGGGATCGAGCCCCATATCGGGCTCCCTGCTCAGTGGGGAGTCTGCTTCTCCCTCTCCCTCTGTGTGCTCACCCTCGCTCTCTCTCTCTAATAAACAAATAAATCTTTTAAAAAATTGTTTTAACCTGTTGGTTAGACATTATTCCGTTGACGCCGATGGCCTCTATAGGTAGACAAATGCAGCAGGGTTTATAGTTGGGCAGAATCGCAAAGAAGAAAATATTGCAGTTTCAGGTTTTCTTGCAGATATGAGGTATTCTTGGAATTAAATAAACAACTATTGAATTGAACTGTAAAGTAGCCCCCAAACTCATGCTGTTGAAGATAAGCATTTGGACTCTTCCTCGAGAACCAGGAGGTAAAGCTGACGTTGACGTGGCAAGTGCTGGAGCCCACTTGCTGTGACACTTTGGAGAGGGAGTAGAAAGGATCAAGACGACAGTGTTGTGCCTTCTCTGATACCAGCAGGCCAGGAGACTTCTGGGGCAAAGGTTTGTTCTTACTTGTACTTCTCTGTTCCCAGTCTTTGCTCCCTAGATGGCAGTAGGATCTCTGGCTTTGAGTAGGAGAGCACCATCCCTTAAGGCAGGGAACCACAGGCACAGTCTTATCGGGGGTGGGGTGGCTGAGCAGGCTGGTGAAATCCTACCACCGGCCTCATGTTACCTAGAGCATTCTTTGTAATACATTTGATGTTTTATTCCTGCCTTTTTATTTAAGGTAAGTAGGTAAGTGAAGAGCTCTTCTTCATAATCAGCCAAAATAATAGGAATCCTCCCTGTCTTTTCTGTGATCTCAATCTGTCCCTGTTTCTGAGTATTTCTCTACCATTAAGCTCTATTGTAGCTTTCATTCATTTAGTGTTTCTCATGGAATCTGTCTTATACTGCTGTGGATTACCAGCGACAAGCTTGCTAGGTAAAAGGCACAACGCTGACTCCACAATTCTAGACAGCATTTTAAATGAGCTTGAGGCAACTGTTAAGGATGGATTGAGAAAAGGAATGATTGACGGTTTCCCTTAAGAATTTGTTTACTTAGCAGTGGATTTTTTTTCCTTCCCATGGCATTTTAGCAAGGGTCCCCTGGGGATTGACAGTCTTCCTCAAATAGAAGGTACTATTCATCTTTACTCTTGCAGGAATATTTTATTGTAACCAATGGAAAGGAGTGCATGGAAGTGATAAAGTGCTTCCAAAAGAACATCAATAATTAATTGGTAGATGTTTTAGTGAAAACAAAACTGATGCTTACTGCCGTGCACCCTATTGATGTACAATAAATACAGATGACAGCGACAGCTTTTACCTCTTTAGGTCACCTAAAACTGTCATGCAAGAGGATTTAGAAACATCACATTCATACATCCCAAGTTCTGTGTATATATTATTTCACAGGTTGTGGCCACAGGAATAGTTCCTTTTTAAAAGCAAGAATGTCCAACATTAAAAGCTTTTCATTCTGTATGTGGACCTTGATAGGCAACAACAACAACAAAAAAACAGGTTTTCCAAAGTTAGGACTAGGAGACTAATTGATGTGAGATTGAAACATTTAGCCACACTATTTAAAGCAAGCAAAATAATTACAGAAATGCAAATCATTTTTAACCTGTTACTACATTCTAAACAACTTAAATTTATTTATGAGAAGCAAACCCTATGTGTAGGGCATCTGTTGGAGTGGGACACTTTTAAACATATGTAGCCTCCTTGTTGGCTCCAGAAACTCCAAGTGTTGCGTTTCTATTGGTAGAGCTCTGTCCATCTGTTTACATGGAAAATGCCTTTCTGTTAAAACGAAACTGTTTCTCAATAAAAAAAAAAAAAAAAAAAAAGCTGGATTTCTGTCTTGGAAGTGATTGACTTCATGATTAAATGTAATAGTACTAAATTTTGACATCCGTTTACAACTTAAGTCTAGAAATACTAACTGCTGTTTGTTATGTGGGGTTTTTTCTTTTGTTGGTTTTTAGCCACTATTTGCCCTTTCTGTCCAGTTTTAGGAATAGTAATAATAAAATCACTGTGTCTTGGTTAGTTGTTTGTTTTTAATCCCTCTTAACCACCCCTCCCAAGCCAGGTTTGAATCCAGACCATTATAGATGTCTAATGCCATGTGAGAGAGTAAATGAGTACATGTTCAAGATGACCCTATCATTTAGCAAACACAAGCAAAAAAAAAGTGTCCAAAGAATTTGGAAAATGGAGTAACAGGATCTGACTTTACCTGACACTTCTGTCCATATGTGGATATAAACAATTCTGAAGCTTTATGCAATTAGCAGATTCCTGAATTATGTTCTGGTTTGTTCCTCTTCTACCCAAACAAACAAACAAACAAGAGATTCTACTTTTGGCAGCCACTGGTAAAAACATTTAAGATTTCACTAGAATTTGTACCTCACTTCTCTGCTTGAGTTGAGGTCCACCTATACTGACACATTGTTGATTGCTAGTATTTAAAGAAATCAAACCTGAAACTAAAATCTAATTCACCAACAAAACTATTCTTTCCATTTTCTTTCTTGCTCAAGGCTTGGATTTTAGTTCAGTAGCTGATACTTTTACACACTTTATTGATACAAAAATATCTCGCTTACCCTAAACTTTAGAGTCTAAAGGAAGCATTTTCTCATTGCTTAATAACAAATGTATAAAATTCTAAATATCTTAAAATGGTCATTTAATTGAAACATAGTGTATACATTCTTGATGGTTAAAACTTTACAGTTGGAGGGGTGGAGTATGCCAATGCACAGAAAGAGTAAGGATTACATTCAAGAGGAGTGAAGGGAATACACCGTTGAAAAAAACTCTTGGGGGCGCCTGGGTGGCTCAGTCGTTAAGCGTCTGCCTTTGGCTCAGGTCGTGATCCCGGGGTCCTGGGATCGAGCCCCTCATTGGGCTCCCTGCTCTGCGGGAAGCCTGCTTCTCCCTCTTCTACGCCCCCTACTTGTGTTCCCTCTCTTGCTGTGTCTCTCTCTGTCAAATAAATAAAACAAAACAAAACAAAACAAAAAAAACCTCTTGGACCGAATGGGGAAGAAAGGAGAGGGACTCAGTTGAATAGGATCCAATCCCTGGTTAGCCCCACTCAGCAGTAGGGAGATCAGGAATAGGAGCCACACCTTAGTTTGACAGCAGGGTCAGAACTGGGTTCTGTTTCTAGAAAGGGAGGGCAGATTCACCAAAGCTGAAAGAGCTGAAGAGCCTGTGGTACCCCAGAGGTGGGGCAAAGGCCCAATTGACTGACTCTGGAGCATAGACTGAGGGACTGTAGCCTCCGATGGTAAAAGTGACAAATGTCTCGTTGACAATTTTTTTTTTTAATGGGACCAAAGGAAAACAAATTTGGATAGTCCAACTTAGCTTTTAAACAATAGTAGTCATTGAAACCAAAATTCGGGTTACAGTATGATAAATGGTGATCTTTAAACATGTATCAAGATGTTAGAGAGTTCATTAGACTATTCTAATGCTAATGAATATGTTTTAACAAGAACAGTTATTCTCTGCAGGTGTATTTTCTTAATAGTTTGTCACCAAAGAACACATTATCTGGGTATTAGCCCTACTCTTAATATGTAAGTGAGAAAAAGGCAGTGAATTTCTTGGGAACTTAAATGGAGTCTAGAAGTTACAATGATAAATTTGAGCTCTGATCTTTGTTGATGTTCTTAATGAATTGTTTTCCTCTCTCCGTTGCTATAGATGAGCTATAGGTTCTTTTTGCACCAATGTAAATAAAACCTCAATACTTGGGGTGCCTGGGTGGCTCAGTCATTGAGCATCTGCCTTCGGCTCAGGTCATGATCCCAGGGTCCTGGCATCAAGCCCCGCATCGGGCTCCCTGCTCAGCGGGAAGCCTGCTTCTCCCTCTCCCACTCCCCCTGCTTGTGTTCCCTCTCTCACTGTGTCTCCGTCAAATAAATAAATAAAATCTTAAAAAAAAAAAAACAACCCTCAATACTTACTGAGGACCCGTGCAGGGGTCTAGGGCCCTGGGCCAGGTGCTGGGACTATGGTACTAAATCTAGTAGGTGGGCTATACAGTAACTCTCCTAGGTTAACACCTGGGGCACTTAGGAGGTGCTTTATGGAGGGGCTTAGCTGAGCCTGGACTGAGGTCTGAACAGGAGACAGGCAACTGAGGCAAACAAGGAGGCATGGATGCCCCGGTCTATTCAGGGAATGATTCCACAGTGAGATGGCAAAAACCCAATCAACAGGGTTTAGGCTTTGTTTAGTTTTTCTGTTCTTTGAGGTTTCTCTTTTCCCCCTCTGTTTTCTTTATCTGTTCTAGTGGTGCCTTAATTTGCAACTGGATTTTAAAAACTGCAAGGAGGAGGAAATTAGATCTAGAAGGCTTTTAGGCTTTGAACTAATTTGGCTTTTCTTTTGTATTAAGATTTTATTAGATAATCAAGATAAGAATCATCAAGTGTTAATACAAGAATGAAAAGTATAATGGGGGTGGTGCCTGGGTGGCTCAGTTGGTTAAGTGTCTGCCTTTGGCTCAGGTCCTGATCACAGGGCCCTGGGATCGAGGCCTGCATCGGGCTCCTTGCTCAGTGGGGAGCCCGCTTCTCCCTCTCCCTCCTGCTCATTCTCTCTCTCTCTCTCTAAAATGAATAAAATCTTAAAAAAAAAAAAAAGTGAGAAATATAATGGAACAGGCCAAAATAATGAACCTACTGCTTTGTTATCATAGCCTATTATTATTAAAGTAAAATACTATTGAAATATTGTAAGTTAAGGGTACAGTTTAGTTTTTTAGAAAACTGTTAGTAACTTTAGTGAAGGAGAATTTAGATCTGGGAGTAGGGAAAGATTTATTTTTATAAGGTAATTTTTATCCTGACAAGGACTATTATTTTTAAAAATGTTTGGCACCTAGAATTTTTTAAGTAAACATGTTAAATACAATTGGGAAAGTTAAATAAGCAATATACTAAATAGTGGGGTTTTTTGGTGTGTGTTCTGTTTTTCTCTTTGTGATATAAAATAAGGAGAAATTGAATTGTGAAAACTAGAATACTAAATGCCTTTATTTGAGATACCGTCTTTGCAAGCCTACACTGGAACCTTGTACCTTTCTTAGACTGAATTATGGCTCTGAGAAAGGCCAAATAATTATAATCTTATTACAAAATACCAATGACAAAATTTCTAACTGAAGGCTTTTTAGTTGGCAAATAGACAAGCAGCCTTAGCCAGAAAGGATTTTTAACTGCAGCTTTAATAAACATATTTTAGGGAAGTTCTCTCCACCTCTTCCTCGTCCCCCATCCCTAAAATAATAAGATACTGGGAATCAAAAAGCTCTTGCCCTTTCCATTCAGATCAGTTGGGAAATTACTATTTGAGATCTGATGCTGCTGTGATTTCTCAAAAATTAGTGGGAACAAACCAATCTACATAAAATGCTACCTTTTTTGTCTCCTTTGCAATTTTATATACAAATCAAGACAATACCAGGGTGACAGGTGAATGAACATAAATTCTCAGTTTTGTCTATCCCCTAAAAAGTAAACTGCCCTTTTTTTCCCAATTATTCACAGCTAGTGACTTTTAGGAACACGTTTTATACCACATATATCTTTTTTAATTAAAGCAAGTGCCTTGATGCCATTCCATATAAATCAGGCTTAACCCTCTATGGGATGAGGATGAGTTGATGGATTGCAGCCTGTTGCAGGAGAGGGGGAGTTGGTTAATAGCAAATCTTTTTCTTTTGGAAAGATATGTTCATGTTGTTTATTATGTAAGTACTATATGTGTTGAGATCTAGAGGTGTCATTTCATTTCTACTAATAAATTGTTAATGCTAATAAAATTTTACTCTGTGTCTAAATTATTTAAGTGCAACTAAGAAACACATGTAGGTCACCAGTGAGCTTTGGAATACCATCTCTTTACATTTGGAAAGTGATGCGGTCATTAATTTTTCCCAACTACAGCAAGAAGATCTGTTTTTATAGAAAGACATAATGCATAAAGAAATGCATTTCTTTGCTTTTTTGCTTTGTGGTCCTGAGGGTGTACATTAACCTTTGGGGACTCAGTTTTTTCATCAATGAAGAGGGGAGGAGCACTAGATTGCTGAGGACCTTTCCAGCTCTCATGTTGCATGACTACTATTCTGTACCATGATGGAATCAGAAAACCGGAAACTGGCTCATGTTTAACTACTCCTACCTCTAAATTTTGGTAAGTGAATTTTGAGCCAGATTTTCCCATATAACACCTTATATGCAGAATGAAGGAGTTAGACTGAATGGTCTTCGAAGGGCCCTTCCAGTTTTACCATCCTGTATACTCATTCATGTGCACGCAGCATGTGGGATCCAGAGCCTTGTGAAGTGCTTCACATACTCATTCTCTGGCATCTCTCCAGCTACCTTGGAGGGCTCTGCTTCCCATCTGTCCTTTCAGTGCTTGTGTCCTTGGCCTCTTCTCTCCTCATTTAGCATCATTGCTTAAGGTTTGCCTTTTCAGATCTGATTGAGACTGATGGAAGTATGGCTCTTCTTGGAGAAATACCACATGCGCATGTGTACATACACATGATTTATAAAAAGGCTGGTTCATGGACCCCCATGTCATGAATACTTCGCGTTATAAGCTCTCTTCGGATGACTACATCCACATCCATGGCTTCAACTGCTTTATTATCTGTGTGCTGATGGCAGCCAAACATGATTTCTAGCCTTTCCAGAACACCAGCCAGCATATCTGTCTATATATAAATCTCCAGAGCTGTCCAATAACAGCTGGATGCCCAGAGGCACCTCACATAGAACACATTCTCACAAACTCATCTTCTCTTCCCCTGTTAACCTGTCTTGATCATAGCATGACCCAGCAACTCAAGCCAGAAACCTGGAAAATTTTAGAATATTCCTCTTCAAATCCATCTACCTGGTAAGAGTCTCAAATCCAACAACTCTTTCTTGCCCTCAGTGTTCATTTATCTTCAGGACTATGCCACCGCCTACCTAGTTAATCTGTTTCTCTACAACTTAGCCTCCACACTAGTTATCAATTATTTTCTTAAAAAAAAAAAAAAAGACCTTTGTTACTTCTAAGTGGTTCTTTAGTGTTTTCAGAATAAGTTCAGAATCAATGCTATAGCCAACAAGACCTTAAAAACTTTGCCCTTGGGCGCCTGGGTGGCTCAGTTGGTTGAGCGACTGCCTTCGGCTCAGGTCATGATCCTGGAGTCCCTGGATCGAGTCCCGCATGGGGCTCCCTGCTCTGCAGGGAGTCTGCTTCTCCCTCTGACCCTCCCAACCCTCCCCCCTCTCATGTGCTCTCTCTCTCAGTCTCTCTCTCTCAAATAAATAAATAAAATCTTTAAAAAAAAAACAAAACAAAACAAAAAACTTTGCCCTTGCTTTCATCTTCAACCTCTTGTCCTGTCACACATCCCTTTGCTTGACCAATAAACCTCTGACCTTAAGTGATCCCAAAAGGACCATTTTAAAATACCCCAGGCCTTTATATATGTTGTTCCTTCTGCCAGGAGTAGCCTCCCAGCCCCATATGCATAACTTTTTACTACTCTTTCCAAATACTTCTTACTAAAAATCTCTTGCTCTTGGCAATATTTCTTATTGAATTCCTCTTCTGTCATGCTGTCTCCTTTGGACCTCATCTCTGCCTCTAAAATGGCATTTACCATTCTATTATTTTTTCTTCCCTATCTGCTAACTGGACTCCCTGAGGATAGGGCCGTGTATTTCATCCTTAGAGCCCCTATGGCCAGCAGTGGGTATAATGTCCAAGCATGGATGTATTTGGTGGATAGTTACTTCTCTAGCATTGGTTAATTTGCAGAGCATGTCTGTCTGTCTCAGGTCAATTACATGACCTTTCCAATAGGTTGGAAAAAGTCCCTGGTGAAGGGATAGGTGTGTAATGGGGTTGGTTTAGGTGGCCCAAGGCACAGTTATTTCTAAGTTAGTTGCCTGAACAAGTATTACATCCTATGTCTTTTCTATCTTTCCTTGTCTCCCTTTTCAATCAGAGAAATTAAACATGGCTGCTTCTAAGGGTTCTTGAGTTGGCCAAATTATCTCTATTGTGTAGTCTCCCTCTGCCCTCTGGTGGCCGGAATATGCAACCACGTTTCACTTCAAAGAACTATGGCTTCTGGTAGCATGAACAGTTCTTTAATAGGTAAATTTGGAATACATTATCTGAGCCTATTTGTCTTTTTGCACTACAATTTATTGGAAAGATCAAATGACAAGGAGTAAAACGGTGCTTGGAATGTAATAGGCAACAATTCTTCGCTTCCTCCCTTTTTAATGAAAGAGCCCATCTTAAGAACAGGGCAAAGAAAACTTGAGTTTTATCTAATGATCACTTTTGGTGGTTCTGGAATACTAAACTCCAAGATCTGTTAGTGAAAGGAAGGTCTGGTAAGGGAGGTCCCTGCCTCTAGATAGTACCTGTAAAGTTCCAAATAAGGATGGATAGTAATGACATAGCATTTATAGAACTTAGTCTGTGTCAGATATACATTTTTATCCTCATAACAGCTCAATTGAGGTAAGTACCTAGTTTCAGAATGTTGGCCTACAGAGTGGATTGGTGAACTGGGGCAAACTAATCCTCAATTGGGGCAGGAGGGACCAGAGAGTCAGGGAGAAGCCATGGAGGGCCTGATGAAGACAGCCAACTCAGAAGGGATATCTTCTTCTAGTTTAAAAAAACAAAAGTATCAAACAAACAAAACCCTAATGTCCCAACAGACTCGAAGGTTTAACCAGTGTAAACCAGACTGCAAAAGCTCTCTCTTTTGGATATGATTTCCATCTGTAAGGATCTAATTCATTATGATACATTAAATGAGTCAAGAATATGAAATTTTTTTTTAAAGCAAGTTTAAGCACATATTTACTGAATACTACTATGTGCAAGGCACTTAAAGCCTTTCATACCAAAGTCTTGTGTGTGTAAATCCTACAATGACTTTATGTGGAAGGAAATGGCTTAACTTTATATATGGGAATTCCTCATTATCAAAGAACAGATGATAACCTGGACTGGAATACTATTTGAGGCAATAATATTCATAGAAAAATTTGCAAATTCTTTTAAATAGCGGACAGCCCTATCCTATCCTCAAGTCATATTCTAGTAGAATCAATGCTTCATACAGCTTTAAAAAAAAGTGACACTGACACATTACATGTATATATCAATTTATACACAAATGTTTATTGAAGTGCCTATGATGTGCCCGGCACAGTGCTAGGCATCATTAAAGTTACAAAGTTCCCTGCTCCCACGGAGCTTACAGTCTAGTCAAAGAGCCACAGAACATTGACAAAAATGTAGGTGCTTAAGTGAGTGGTAGAGACAAAAAGTGCCAAGGAGTTGAGAGAAGGGTGGAGCAGGTGCTGAAGTCTTTCAAACAAGGCTGGCAAAAGAGGACTCCAGTTAGTTCCTGGAGGGCCTTATGTGCAGGGCCCACCTCGGTAGCGAGCAGGGTGAGGCATTCAAGTAAAGGCGTGCCAGCCCTCGGGTACAGAGTGAAAGAAAACGGCCTATCGGGGCGCCTGGGTGGCTCAGTCGTTAAGCATCTGCCTTCGGCTCAGGTCGTGATCCCAGGGTCCTGGGATCGAGCCCCGCATCAGGCTCCCTGCTCAGCGGGAAGCCTGCTTCTCCCTCTCCCACTCCCCCTGCTTGTGTTCCTCTCTCGCTGTATCTCTCTCTGTCAAATAAATAAAATCTTTAAAAAAAAAAAAGAAAAGAAAACGGCCCATCCAGGGGCAGCACACACGCTCAATGGTACTGAGCAAGCAAGCTGCAAATGTGGGTTGGAACCAACTCTAGAGGGGGCTAACACTCAACCGAATAATCCAGTCTTTTATATTTTTAGGCATTTGGGAGCCACCACAGACACTTGGGCAGGGGAAATGGCATGATTTCAATAGCTCTAACATTATGTGCCAAATGGACTTCAGGGGAAGAAAGGTGAGCAAAGGAATTCAAAATTGTGTCAGTAATCCTGACACAAAATGATAGCAGTAAATGTGCTGACAATGAGCAGAACCACAGGACTTAGCCAGAAGTTTTCCTCCCCTATGTGTTAAGGATTTAAAATATGTACAGTACTTTTAATTCAAAATCTACTAGTTTGTTAAGAAGAAAAATATACAAAATAAGATTTCAAAAATCCATTTAAATATGTTTTTTGTGACTGTCGTTTTGTTCAACTTGGAAGCAGTCTGTGATTCATCTGTTTTACATGTGTCTCAGTTAAATGATTACAGAAAGAAAAACAACTGAATTGCTATGGGTTTCTGAAATAACCAAAAAATTAACCTGTATGGGGGCGGAAAACTACACTACAACACTGACAGGTATTGTATGTACCTTCTAAAAATGAAACGGACACTTATCTCGCATATTAGGAACAGATACTAGGGTTATGAAGGATATTAAAAATGTCTTCTTTATAGGAGAAAAACTTTAATATAAATCTGATTATAAATTTATTTAGTTCTAGATAATTTAAAATCAACTCTGCTCTAGCAGATGTCTCTGCCAAACAAACATAAAGGAATAAAGGTGAAGTAATTTTAGCAAAGGCAAACAGTGTGCCTTCATCTTAATCACAAAGTCCAGGCTGGATTATCCACAGGTGGAATAATCCAAAGCGGGAACGATCCAAATCCTGTCACACGTGTCCTCTCTCCCACAAACTTCCCTCCCACCTTGTCTGGAAAGTGAGAGGTACACTGGGCTGTATGTTCTCTCCCGGGATTCTCTGATATATAAGGCCTCCTACGTTGCATTATATCTCCTCTTATAATGCTCCTCGTATTCCCCGGTGCCCCAGCTCCCTCTGACTAATAGGCATTACAAGCTGTGTTCACATCCTAGGCGGTTCCTGTTAATTCTTTGGGCACAGACAGATGTACCTCTACTCACTACTTGGCGAGCTGGTGCAGCATTCAAGAGAAAAGCTAAGATTCTAGAGTTACCAAATCAGCAGAAAGGAGTTAACAGATCTGGAATAAGAACTGCTAATGTTTTTTTTTTTTTCCTTTTCTTTTTTGCTAGTGAGTGGGAGTATTCGGATGGCTGGCTGAAGAGAGAAGTACTAGACTCCAGCTAGACCAGTGGTTCTCAAAGTAAGGATCCTGGACCACATTAGCATCAGCATGGCCTGGGAACTTGTTAGAAATGCAAATTTTGGGGCCCCACCTAAGATCCACTGAATCAAAACACTGGAGGTGAAGCCCAGCTATCGGGTTTTAGCAAGCCTTCCAAGTGATTCTGAAGTGAGCCAACATTTGGAAACCACTGAGCTAGACTCATTGGGAAGAAGTTGGCTCCAGACCCACAGTGTGCTTGATTTTCCTGTGGTCAATCCAGTAATTCCCAAACTTCCCTGCACATTGGAATCACCTGGGCAGTTTCACAAACTACTAATGCCTGTGCCCCATCACCATAGATTGTGATTTAATTGGTCTGGGATAAGGCCTGGGCTTTAGAAATTTATTTAAAGGTCCTCAAGAGAGCCTAAGGTGCAGACAACTTTGGAAACCATTTGATTAATCAAAAGATAACATACATATTGGTCAAATTTCATTTCCAAATTCCATTCAAGGAAGTTTCCTGATTATTTCAGAGGACTGGAATGTTGTCATTATAATATTGCTTAAAACTTAAGTTCAATATCCTATCTAAAAAAAAACAAACAAGCTTTGTCCTTGTAAACTACATTTTCTAAATTAAAAGAGGCAGTTAATGCCTACATTATTTTGTTTGGAGGAAATCTGTAATTTTGGAGTCAACAAGAGTTTGTGTCACTTTTCTCATTAAATATTCATCTATGCCATTTAGCTGTCCAAAAACAGCGTCAGGAACACCTACACAAGTGGAAAGGAACTGTCTAAGTTTCTGTACACTTGAGATGGCCTCTGTGATGGTGATTTTTGGCTGCTGTGGTAAAGATGCCTCCCCCTCCTCTTCGCTTCCAGCTTCATCTGTATTTTCACCAGCCTCCATGCCCTGGATGACCTCTGTGTCTATCTGCTCCTGAGAGATGATGAGATCATCATCTGCGGTGACGAAGTCCTGGAAATTTATTTCATTGGGGACACAGGTGGCAAGCGCCACGGAGTGCCACAACTTTTCACTGGCTGCCTCTGGGTCGCTGGCTGCCACTTCCGTGTCCGAATCTGTCAGTTCCAGAGGGATGATGCCTGCCTTCTGCCAGCATCTCACCACTGTGGACTGCTTGACTGACCACCATGCTGCAGCAATCATGTCGATGGCCTGCCTGATGTCCACTTTTTCTTGGTCCTCACTGCTGTGGAGCTTGAGGAGGATCTGTTTCAGGAGGTGGCTTCGGTAGAGCACTTTCATGGCGCGAATTATGCCGAGATTCAGTGGCTGCAGGACGGCAGTACAGTTAGAGGGCAGGTAGCCCACCTGGATCCTTTCCAAGCGTGGCAGCATGTTGTGAGCGGAGCAGTTGTCGATCAGCAGGAGGATGCGGCGTTCCGCCCGCTTCATCCTGGCATCTACTTGCATCAGCCACTCATTAAACAGCTCCTGCGTCATCCATGCCCCCTGGTTGGCTCGGTAATCACAAGGGAGGGAATGGACGTTCTTGAGACAGTGTGGGTTGGCTGACCTACCAACAATCAATGGTCTCATTTTTTCAGTCCCTGAAGCGTTGCAACAAAAGAGTGCTGTCAACCGCTGCTTTGCTTTCTTGCCCCCTCTACAATGGTCCCCTTTAGCAGCAAGCGTGTGCTGGGGAAGCAACTGGAAAAACACTCCTGTCTCGTCAGCATTAAAGATATCATCTGGGCTGTAGTCAGCAATCAGTTTTATAATTTCCCCTGCATGCCACTCGTTAACCTTATCTATTCCTAGACCATTCATTAATCTGTCACTATCCTCTCTACAGACTGCTTTCAAAGCAATTCCGTGGCGATCCCTAAATCTGTTCAGCCAGCCCACGCTTGCTTGAAAATTGTCATAGCCAAGCATGTTGGCCAAGTTTAGTGCTTTTTTCCGAATGACAGAACCAGTCACAAGAATGTTTTTGGCATGGATTTCTTGAAACCAAGCAAAAACAGCCTTATCGATGTCGTCATAGAGAGCGTTCCTCATCCTTTTCCGCTGGGGTCCTACAGATGCCTCCCGTACCTTCTCTTCAAATTTGGCACGATCCTTTAAGAATGTAGACAAGGTAGAAGGAGTGATACCAAATTCTTTTGCCACATCACCTTTCCTCTTTCCTGAGTCTACAGCTTCCACCACCTTCATTTTCTCCTCCAGGGAGAACTGCCGACGCTTCTTGTTCCCCTTGTTTGCCATATTCACAGAATGAGTGCTGGGCCACAATTACTGGGGCTGAGTGTGTTCCTCCTCTCAGCTTGTTTTGCCACAATTGTAGAAAACTGAGGAGACAAAATGTGGAGTACCTGTCAGGAACCAGAGATAATGGATTCCCCCTAAAAGATGGGTCAGATTTTTCAAAATTCTACTAGGAAATGATAATATAAGGCCAAAGTCAAGAGAAAATAGGATTCATGCTACTGACTTTTTGTAGGGATTGCTTATACAGACTCATAGAGTGTTTGAAAAAGAAGAGATCTTACAGAGAATCTAGTTCACTTAAACTTTCCGAGCTTCTGTAAAAATAATGTCTGTTCTGTCTACCGTGGGAATAGACTGAAAAAATAAATGGTGAAAGAGGTTTGCAAATAGCAGTGCACTGTATAAATGCAAGGGATTATTATCCGGCTCTTTTTATAACAGAAACTGAGGCTCAGAGAAGGGGCCTACCCAAGTTCATACAGCTCGGATTTCTTGGCTCAGAATTAGTGCCATTTCTGCAACTCCATACTCCTCCTGGATATTCCACCAAAGTGAGATCTCAAAGCTCTATCACCATTTGGCCTGGAAGGATTTTCACTGTGGGAATACGTTTCTGATAGCCACAATAGCCTCACATTCATTTAGTGTTTATAAGTGTCAAGTGGTAAGGATACAGCGATGAACACCGTCAAGGTCCCTGCCCTTATGAAATATACAATATGGTGGAGGAAGATAAACAAAAAGAGAACAGATAAATAAGGTAATTATAGAGTGTGATATGGCTGTGAAGGAAATAAACATGATCAGACAGTAGCAGTTTTGGTAACTGCCTGAGAAGACATTTATCATGAGAGTCCTCACAGGAGAGGAGAAGCTGCTGTGACCTTATGCTGTGACTGCCCCTTTGCAAGGGCTGACTCCTACTACCACATCCACACATTTATCTATCCATTCTTGCCATCCTCTATGTGCTAAGCACTGTGCTCGATGCCAGCCATCCAGAGATGGATGGAGCATAGTGCCCACCACTCAGAAACCTATCGTGGGGGGGAGGGGAAAGAAGCCTATTGGGGAAGCAGGGAAGACAAACACTAGAGTGCATGAAAACTATAAAAGAGGTTACAGAGTACTACGAACTAGAATATAGAAGTGGGGATGATCAACCGGGTGGGACATGGATGGGCAGTGCACTTCAAAGAGGAAACAGTATTGATGTTGGGCCTTAAAGTATAAACAACTAGAAGTTCATGAAACAGAAGGAAATATGTGTAAAGGCGATAAAATGCTATAGAAAACATGACGGCATGGTCAGGAAAAAAATCTTTGGAGAAGAAAACAAGAGCCAAATCATAGAGATTTTAGCTTGATCCTGGGACAAAAAGAGGCCATAGAGGTCTGTTTATTTGAAATATGTGATCAGATTTGCACTTCAGAAAGAGTCCTTTGGTTGCAAAATGGAGAACCTAAGGGGTAAAATCCAACTTCCTAAGAGGTGGCCCTAAATCTGTAGATAAAAAAGGCCATAGCCAGTTGAGGTATGTTAATTTGAATGCAAAGGGAAGCTACTGAAGGATTTTAATCGAGGAGAAAGATGACTACTATGTGAAGAATGGAATTGAAGGGTGTCAGAGAAATAGCAGGAGACTAGTTAGGAGGCTGCTGCAGGAGTCCAGATGTGAGATAATGGTGGCTTGGATTAGAGTAATAGTGGCTATGGTAAGAAGTAGTCAGTTTGGGGCTATGTTTTTGCAGATCTTGCTGATGGACTGGATGTCAGGTGCAAGAGGAGTTAAGGATAACTCCCAGATTTCTGGTGGGAGCACTGACCAATCCAATGGATGGTTGTGCCATGTAGTGAGATGGGAACCAATCGAGGAGATGGAAACCAATTACTGAAGATCTACTCCATAAACTTGTTACTTTACATGCTTAATACAGCTTAAATATGGCAGGACTTGGAATCAAATCCAGGGAACTCAGCACAAAGCCAGTGTTCTGAACGCTATAGCGTACTATATACCTTGTTCTGGGAGAGGCGACATGGAAAGAGAATGAAGAGCCAAGCCATAAAAAAAAAAAAAAAAAAAAAAAGATCTTGCCATTTGCAGTCAAATGCTCTACCACTGAGCTATACCCCCTTGATCTTGCCATTTGCAACGATGTGGATGGATCTAGAGGGTATTATGCTAAGCGAAATAGGTCAATCAGAGAAACACAAGTATCATATGATCTCACCGATATGAGGAATGTGAGAAACAAGACAGAGGATCATAGGGGAAGGGAGGGAAAAATGAAACAAGACAAAACCATAGAGGGAGACAAACCTTAAGAGACTTTTAATCTCAGGAAACAAACTGAGGGTTGCTGGAGAGGTGGGGGGTGGGAGGGATGGGGTGGCTGGGTGATAGACATTGGGGAGGGTATGTGCTATGGTGAGCGCTGTGAATTGTGTAAGACTGATGAATCACAGACCTGTACCCCTGAAACAGATAATACATTATATGTTAATTAAAAAATTTTTAAAAAAGTTTAAGAAAAAGAACCAAGCCAAAGTCTTGTAGGTCAAGCTAAGTTTGAATTTTATTCTAACTGAACGAAAAGAGACTAGAAGGTTTTAAGCAGGGAGTGACTGATTCAGTTACAGTGCAAAAAGATCAATCTGCCTGTTGTGTGGAGAATAGATTGCAGAGCGACAAGAGGGGAGGTGGGAAAAACGGCATCAGTCCAGGAGGAGATAATGGTGACTAGGAGGTTCGTGACAGTGGTACATGGAGAAAAGTATGCAGATTGGAAATACATCTGCAAGACAGTGAGGGTCGTGCAAGGACTTGTACAAATGTGGAACAATCTGTGACACTGGCGGGAAAAAGTATACTATTCTTGTCCGATTCCAGAGCCTCTCCACTTGGTCATTCAGCTCAGTTTGAATCACTCCAGGAACTCACTACCATAACTGTGTGGGGGACGGTGGGAAGGACGCATTGGGTGAGGAGAACGGCTTGATCCGGCACTAAGAAGAACCCTATCCTGAACAAGCGGGGACAGACTGGGCAGGGCTGGGGTCAGGCCTTGAACACTGTGCTGAGAGGGTGGTGCTGGGGCTCCCCACGGCCCGACGTGGCTGTGAGAGTTCAGGCGGGGCCTCGACCTCTCACGCTCGGCACAGCCCCGCCCCAGTTACCTGAGCGCCCTACGGCAATGCCCCGGGGCTAAGCGGCCCGGGCGTCCCACCGCGGGCGGCCGCAGCTTCCTCCTCCTCCCGGAACCTCTAGCCGGAAACAGTCCGTCCGCCTTATCAGCCCCCTCTAAGCATCTAAGCTGTTCCTATGAGCCCGCCCCTCGACCAGGGCTGGACTGTTGCGCATGCGCAGAGAGACGCACGCAGTCACGCGCAGCCGGCCGCTTCCGGTGCGCCGCGAGGGCCGCCGGGAAGGGTCTCCCTGGCGATCTGAGGTGTGCTGGTGCTGCTGCCGCCGCCGCCGAACCGGTGCTGCGGCGACGACCGCGTCCCTGCTGTCTTCTTCGGGCTCCCCGGGGCTTGACCCCCGGGGCCCTCGGCAGGCGTCGGTGAAGAGCCTGCGGAGCGAACCTGTGCTCCCATACCCGCCCTCCACGACCCTATATCGCGACTCCGAAAAGGGGGAGCGAGAGGAGCTGTCGCGACTCCGCGCCGTGTGTCGCCGGGCGGGGCCGCGGGGCCGGGGCTCCTCCAGCCCCCGGGATGCGCGCGCGAGCCCTCGCCTCCACTTCCTTGTTGCCGCTGTCACGACTGGAGCCGCCTCTCGCCGACAGCGGGGAGCGCGAGTGCGCCGGCCAGCCCCCTCGTCGAGCCCCCGGCCCGGGCGCCTCCGGGAATGTGAGCCGCGCGGCTCGCGCGCTCCTCCGGGTAAGTCCCGCCCTCGAGCGCCTCGCTGCACCGTGCCGCGGACATGCTGGGCGACCTCGAGCCGAGTGCTGGGGCTCTCTGAGCCCTGTTGTCCCTTCCACAAAGTAGGACCAGTAAGCCTTAGTCTTCTACTCCCGCCTTCGGTACGTTTGGGACATCTAAGAGCGAGAGAGGGGAATGAACTAGCCCAAAGGCAAGCCGGGGCCCCTAGCCGAACCGTCAAAGGCCATCTCATGAGGTTTTGAGGAGCATCTGATGGAACAGTGAAAGTGGCTCAGATTTCAAGTACTGCCCTTAATCCTGTTTTACAGATGAGGAAACTGAGGCTTAGAGTACGTAGGGTGCTCAAGGTCATAGAGCTCTATGCGGGTGCTATAAAAATGTGTAACTTGGTCCTGATCTTTTGCTTTCCACAAAAGCCCTTGGTTTTAACCTTTATATTATTCTGCATTTTTTGGCATTGCTGTACTGAGGCCTAGGGTCTGAAAATAATCTTGGACCCAGGCTTAAAATGGGGTATTCAAGCGAGCAGAAACCCTGGGTAGTCTCTTCCTGCCCCACCCCAAGGTGGTTGTAATGGCTCTGCTTCCTAAATTGTTTTGCTCTGGGTGCTAAAACCCTATATGTCATTCTTTACAGATCCTCTTCTTGCAGTTACTGCTTCTCTGCAAGACTCTCAAGGACTGAGAAGTCAATTATTAAGGGTAAAAAAAGCATAGTACCCACATAGTCTTGATTTTAATTCTAGCTACCCTTATTCTGTGAAGGTGCTGGCCTATTACCAAATCAAGTTGTGGGTTATGTTCTCTTGGTTGTGCTGTGACAGAATGCAGGGTTTATTTGTTTTAATGGGAAGGGAAATCATTAGAGATGACACAGAACAAGAAACCTTAGGAATAAAGTGTTTTTAACTGGGGACTATCCTTAAAATTATAGGTGACATATTGCTTGTCTGCGTTTTCTAGGGGAGGGGTTTTTAGCTTTCACAACATTCTCAAAGGTATTCTTGCCTCCCCCAAATTTAGGAGCTACTGATTTCAGCCTTTTCATCTCACGTGAGGAACAATTGAAATTCAGGATGTAGTATAGACTTGTCTGAGATCACATGGTTAGAGTTGAGCCTTGGAGCCAGATCTCCTGACTTGATCTTTTTCTCATTATACCTTAACCAGATACCTCATCAGTTGTAGAGTGAGGTTTAAATGAGATGTGAGTGGGTCTGTAATACAAAGATCTGTCTTCCCAGAATCCTAAGTTCTTTTCTGACAAATTTTCAAGAGCAACTACAGTATATCATTTCTGTCTCATAAAATTGAAGTGGTTTCTGGAAACCTTTCGTCCTCCAAGGATTGAGTCTTTTGGGTAAAACTCCAACTAAGAACGTGGTCACAAATAGTGGCCGCTCCTCTTGAACTAGTCATTCAGGTTTTTTTATGCCTTCCTTTTCCTAGGAAAAGCTGTTAATAGATTTTCTGTTTTTTTAGGCCAGGGAGTTAATGTTGGTCTGTCAGATTACTGTTCAGACCTAAGCTGTCCAATACTATAGCCACTAGCCATATGTGGCTAATTTAAATTAATTACAATTAAACAAAACAAAATTCGGTTCCTCAATCACACTAGCCATATTTCAGGCGCTTAATAGCCATATTGGAGAGTGCACATATAGAACGTTTCCATCATTGCAGAAAGTTCATTGAACAGTGCTGGGGAAATGGGGAGCAGTGTAGTATAAAAAAAAGTTGATTTTGAATGAAAAAAATCTTTCAAGTCCCTGTTTGGTTGTGGTGGTTGTGGTTAGGCTGATCATTAAGCATTTCAGCTGTAGATCTTTAATCTTTACTAATAAACCGTTTCCTTTGCATAGCACTTGACTATTCTCAAATAGAGTTGTATCTGTGGTATTCTTTGGGCCTTATCACTATAAATCTGTAGTAAGGTGGGTGAGACATCTATCTTTTCATATGTGAAAAAATTTGAACCTGAAATAGCTAAAGGACCTGCTCAAAGTCACAGAAGCTAGCAGGGTGTAAAAAAATCTCTTACATACAGGCATTTACTGTGTGTCTGAATGAATAACTGAATGAATCAATGAAGCAGTTCGCTTAAGGTACTGAAACATGAGAGAAGGTCCAGAACTTATGACTACTGGCCAAATATTCTTTTCACTTTTTACCATATGGAATTGTTGTAATGTGGGGCTGATCTTTTGAGTTGAAGAATTATTATATCCCAGGAGTGTATATAAGCAAATGAGTTGTCAAAGCTAGTGATCCTGGGTCAGAGGAATCACCTGGGGCACTTGTTAAGCATACAGATTTCCATACCCTCTGGAGATTCTGATTCAGAAGAGCTGAGGTGGAACCCTGGGATCTGTATATTTATTAAGTACCCCCAGTGCTGCTTAGGATCTGCTGAGTTTGGGAAATGACTGAACCTTGAGGCCCTGGCAGAGATAGGGGATCATTGGATCAAGTGGCTGCCGTCCTCTTTAGGATGGATTCTTGAAACCTGTTTGTGTTTGACTTTCCTCTAGCCATGGATGCATCATATGATGGTACTGAGGTAACTGTCGTGATGGAGGAAATTGAGGAAGCCTACTGTTATACCTCCCCTGGGCCACCCAAGAAGAAGAAAAAGTATAAAATACATGGAGAGAAGGCCAAGAAACCCAGGTTAGCTAACACCTTTCGGTAGCTGGCATTTAGAAACACAAACTGCTTGGGAAACTGTGTTGAGGAAGATTTTAGGCTGCGTCCAGATTCATTGAGAGTGTCGTGTCTATTGTTGAAGTCTCTGGATGGGCAGTGGTGTTGTGGGGAGAGGGAGATGGGGAATAGGAAGTGGTAGGTTGATACTAGCAGTTGCCATTCCTGGCTGGATCTTGATCATGTTTTCAGGCTGTCATATGAGATTGTACCATACAAATGGTGGAAGCTATGTACAAATGAAGTATGTTATTTATTATTAACGTTATCGATATTTAAGCACTTAAAATAGGGAATTAATAAAAAGATAGAATTATAATAGTACCAATGATATCTATAAAGATTATCCATGTTATAGCTCTAATCTCCCTCTTAACTGAACACTCCAAAACTTCTTGTTGAGGTTACCACTTTTGGGTTACTTTGGTAGTTAATTTACTTCCCTTTCTCAGCTCTGGGGAGGTGCTGTTGGCCAATGAGATGACCAGAGGCTGTGTGGAGGAGTAAAGCATGTGGGTGATAACCAGACTGTGATTAGCCCCCTAAGTAACCTTTCCCTGAGAGTGGGATGACAGTGCACCTATAGATCTTTGCTCATATTTGCCTATAGAGCCAATCCTTCTTATAGAAAAAGTGGTCCATGGAAAAGTAAGTCAGACAAGCTTTTGCTTCCAGGTTTCTGGAGGGAGAAACCTGTACATCATCTGGGGCTGTTATTTATGTATATATGTATTTATGTTTTAAAGATTTTATTAGAGTGTGCGAGAGAGCGATCACAAACGGGGGAGGGTAGAGGGAGAAGCAGACTCCCTGCTGAACAGGGAGTTCAGCCCGATGAGGGATTCGATCATCCTGGGACGGTCTGGGACCGAAGATCATGCAGATGCTTAACCGATTGAGCCACCCAGGTGCCCTGGGGCTGTTATTTAAATGTTTGTTTGCTTCAGTTCCTATTTAGATAAATGCTTTGAAATCAAAAGCTCGGTTTTTGCCTCTTTACTCTCAAACCCTGACACTGTACTATTTACTGGTTGAATGAGGGAAAACCTTAAGAAGTCATTGCTTCCTGTAGGTCGGCTTACCTTCTATACTATTACGACATCTACTTGAAAGTGCAGCAGGAACTCCCCCACCTCCCTCAGTCTGAGATCAATAAGAAGATTAGTGAAAGTTGGAGGCTCCTCAGCGTGGCCGAGAGGAGTTACTACCTGGAGAAAGCCAAATTAGAGAAAGAAGGTTTGGATCCTGTAAGTAATTTTTTTCCCCAACTAATTTCTCCATTGCGTCAGTGGTGAAGGCCTTGGGAAGACCCCACACCCTGTTCTCCTGTTTCCTTTTCTTTTCTTAGGAAAACTTTGAGTTGAGTCAGTTTTATCATTCTTTTTTTTTATAGAATCCAGCCTGCTGGGTTTTTTTTTTTTTTTTTAAGATTTTATTTATTTTTATTTGAGAGAGAGGGAGTACATGAGAGGGGGGAGGGTCAGAGGGAGAAGCAGACCCCCTGCCGAGCAGGGAGCCCGATGCGGGACTCGATCCAGGGACTCCAGGATCATGACCTGAGCCGAAGGCAGTCGCTTAACTGACTGAGCCACCCAGGCGCCCCAGTTTTATCATTCTTAATGTAGTAGTTTGTAAGGCATTTCTCCTGCACCCCATCAGTTTTCACCTTACTAATGGAAGGTAATGAATACGTGTTATACTGATTGCTGTCAGTTATAACATAATCAGCAATTGGGCTGGTGAGTTTGGAAGTAGATACAGCTGCCTTGTATGTGTCACATTCTTCTGTTAACACTGGTGGTTGTGCACTATGCCAGAAGCAGAACATGATGGAGGAGACAGGCTTGAATTAAAGAATGCATAAGGACGTGTTCTAGTTTGTGTCTGTCAGCCATTTTGTATTTCTAGTTCACAATAACAGAACACTGACACCTGTTAATACTCCTAGTTTTTTGTTAAACTGAAATTCCTGCAGGAAAAATAACCTTGTTATTGCAAGGTTAACCTTAACTCCTTTTTTCAATTGAAACATTGTCTCTGATTTCTTCTTTGATAATGTAGAGCAAAGGTTCTTTAGGCATACAACAGCTATGTTACAGCAGAAGAGGTTGTGTTTTCCTTAGTGGAGGCCATCTGCCACTGCCATTTAGATTATTTTGCCCTTATTGGCTTGGCATTCCTCTTTCCGGAAGAGTTTTGTGTTATCTAAAGTCTTGGAGATACCAGTCTGTACCCCCTCCTTTTTAAATTTTTTTTATTTTTTAATTTTTTTCAAAGGTTATTTATTTGTCAGAGAGAGATAGCCACGCACAAGCAGGGGGAGCGGCAGGCAGAGGGAGAAGCAGGCTCCCTGCTGAGCAAGGAGCCCGATACAGGACTCGATCCCAGGACCCTGGGATCATGACCTGAGCCGAAGGCAGACGCTTAACTGACTGAGCCACCCAGGCGTCCCAAAACATTTTTTAAATAAATCATCCTCAATGATTTTTTTCTTATCCATGTGGGACTTTATATCTACCATCATCTCTACTATTACTATCAAGAACATGAATGGATTAGCTCTGATATTAACTAGCTGTGACCTTGGAAGAATCACTTAACCTTTGAGTCTTGGTTTCCTCGTTCATAAAGCGGGGAATAATAGTATCTACTCATAGTGTTTAAATTAGATAATATAAAGCATCCAGCTGAGTCATTGGCACATACTGCCTTGGTCAGTAAATATCACTCTTTAGTAGGTTAAGTGTCTAGTGACCATATAATAAGAAAAGGTGGTATTTAATGAGCATCTGAATGTGCCAAGACTGAGTAAGGCTTTGGGTGCTGTGTTAGACCTCTCCGAGATTGCCTGGTATGAAAGCAAGACCCTCCTGCCTTCATACTTTGGGAGCCTGTCAGAGACCTTGTGGCATTCTGGCTTCTCGGCAGCCCTTCCAGTCTCTTGCTAAGTGGCAAAGCCCGTGGTTCCAGTGTCATCTAGCTCTCCCTGGTGTCTAGATGCCTGGATTTGTTGATTAAGTCCAGATCATTCTATGCATTTACTACATTTAATCTTGTTCTAACCTGTCTGCTTCAAAGGGTGACTTGAGAATGTCATTTCTCCATTATCTCTCCAGTAAAGGCTCCAGAAAAGATTTGACCTGCTTTTATGTTTCGTCTGAGTGCTTCTTTCAACTTTCATCTCTGAGTGCTTCCTGTGTACCTTAAGTAGTCTCATTGACTTCTTGCTTTTGATGTACTTAAGGATCCTTTTGTAATGGACTTAGTGTTCCTTTTAAAAGATGCATCTGAAATTATTTCCATTTAATTTCAGTTCTCACTTAACTGTTGACTTTGAACTTTTCTGTTTTTCTTATTAGGTAACTTGCAGTTTAATTTGAAAAAGTAAAACAAAAGTACCTTTTTCTTGGCCATGAACGGTTTTGCTTCTAGTACCTGGTTTCGTTGCTCCTTGGAAGACCTGGCTTGGAGTCTTTACTACTTACTAGTTTTATGTTTGGGGGAAGTTTACCTCCCTGAGCTTCAGTAGGAACAATAATAATACCCAACCTAATAGTGTTGTTAATGTTAAGGTCAGGAAAGTATTTTCTGAACGTTAAGTTCCCAGTCAGTGTTAATATTTATATCCCCCCACTGCTGCCCCCAGTATAGTCAGGTTCTTGTCAGATATTCCCATCCATGCATACTTTCTCTCATGAAGTGATCGGTTCATCCTCTGTTTTGTAAGTCTAGGAGAAACCAGTGTTACCAGAGTCCTTGCTTGCTGCCTTGAGTTCCATTTTGGCTTGTTGACTTGTATTTTGTGCTTTTTGGGGTTTTACTGAACATTATACATTCTAGTTTTTAAATCTTCTGCTACTTTGCAATCCAATGTATCAGAGCTGGAAAGGAACTCACAAATAGCTAAATTCGGATAGGGCAGCAAGACCTAAAAATTGGGAAGTATTTGCTCAGGACTGCAGATCTGGGATTTCAGCTCACAGTTTCAAATGCCAAGATAAGTGCCCTTTCCAGAGTCTGATCCCTGTTACCTATTTCCTGTGTGATTGAGCAAGTAAGCTACATGGGCTAAAGTGTGATTCAGAGGAGGACGACATTGCCCTTGACAGAGGCTGACCCTCTCGAAGTCTTAGGTCAAGAGAGGAGTCTTTATGGTCCCTTTTGCAGAAAACAATCCAAAAAACGAAAAAAATAACAAATGTGCATGTGGTCTCACACCATTTATCTCTGCTTGTCTCCCCTTCCCCGGCTTCCCGGTCCTCAGAACTCCAAGCTCTCTGCACTGACTGCTGTGGTTCCGGACATCCCAGGTTTCCGCAAGATCCTCCCCCGCTCAGATTACATCATCATCCCCAAGAGCAGCCTGCAGGAGGACCGCAACTGCCCTCAGCTAGAGCTTTGTGTGGCCCAGAACCAGATGTCTCCTAAAGGACCATCGCTTGTGTCCAGCACTGCCCCGGAGGCAGTGCCCAGCCATGCAGGCGTGGCAGAGCAGTGCCTGGCTGTGGAGGCCCTAGCTGAGGAGGTGGGAGCCCTTGCCCAGCCGGGTGCCGTACAAGAGATCGCCACCTCAGAGATCCTCAGCCAGGATGTGCTCCTGGAGGAGGCTTCCCTGGAGGTAGGGGAGAGCCACCAACCATACCAGACAAGCCTGGTAATTGAAGAGACCTTAGTGAACGGCTCACCAGACCTCCCTGCTGGAAGCCTGGCCGTGCCCCACCCCCAGGTTGGGGAGAGCATGTCAGTGGTAACTGTCATGAGGGTGAGTGACTTTGGTACTTACGTCTCTGTTGCTTTATCTGGAGTTACTACAAAGGCAGCTAGCACCATGCAGTGGAATTAAGAGTACTGGTGTGGACTTCTAGTAGGACTGCAGTTCTCTTGAACCTTTTTCCCTTGGGCTTGCTTACTTTAAAGTTCTCCTCAGTTTCTTAGGCACTCTTATCAACTCCTCTTGCCCAGCATAGCCAGGACTTTCTTCACATGAGAGAGTACATGAGATACATTAATAGCATTTAAATGATACGGGCTATCCATGAATCAAAGCCGGAATCGCTCAAGCTGTTAGGATTTTATGTTCCCTGAAGATTGTTTCAGCAAACACAATGGCACCTTGAACTGTTTAGGAGAATTTTCAAGTGGTCTTCCTGGGCGCAGAGTGGGTAGGAAAAAGGAAGCTGTCTTCAAGGCCAGCTTGATAGGACTTAGAAGTAAGAGAGAAGTCTCTCCAGTGGTGTAAGTCCAGCCATGCCCAGTTGACGGGAAGAGCAGCTCAGTGATCCCCTGGAAGCGGGGGAGCCACCACCATGCCCTCTATTACTCTGGGTAGTGTGGCATCCTCAGAGTAGGAGTTCTGCTCAGGCCAAGAGGAATGTAGGATGGTCTGGTTGTATGAGAGCAGGTAGCCCCTTGCAAAGGACTCTATGGTGGGCCTAAATCCATTTTTTTGTTTGTTGCCTCAGGGCTGTTTATGATAATGAAGCATGCCACCTGCCTGGTTTAGGCAGATCAATAGGATGTTAAAAACACTTGACAGGGTCAGAATGGTTGGGTTCTTTCACTCACCGCTTATCTGATCTTCAGAGTCCTAAGTCTCCTGGGACCTCCGTTTTCTCATCTGTAAAATGAGGATAGCACGTTCTCTGTGGTAAAAGTTTTCTGTATCTTTTTTTTGTTTTAAAGTTTTGAGATAATTGTAGATCCATTTTTTTGGATAAGCACACTGCTGTGGTTATTGGAGTTGTGGGTGTTGTGGTTGTGGGTGGCCCTGGCTATTCATTCCATCTCAGTAAAACTGTCCTTCTCTCCATGTGCCCACAGGATTCCAATGAGAGTAGCTCCTCTGTGCCAGCCACGCAGTTCATCATGTTGCCTCTTCCTGCCTACTCAGTTGTGGAGAACCCCACCTCCATCAAACTGGTCAGTGTGTGGGGAGTTAATGGAGATCAGGGCTCCGTAAGAATTCTCTTCCAGGTAGTTTTCTAAGTCTTAATAACGTTAAGACAGTAGGACTGTCCAAGGTCTCAAATTATCTGCTCTCCAGGTATTCTTTACTGGGGATAGGGGTGTAGGGGGAGGGTCTTTGAATGGAGCTCTGCAGGATCCTTAAACTCCTCAAGGTACATAAAACTTTTCTCTTTAAGAGCATTTACCTGGGATAGGTTCAGTGCCTCTAATCAAATTTTCAGAAGCATACATGATTTAGAAAAATTGAGGGCCATTGATTTGATTCAATTTTATTATTTGTACATATTACAGAAAAAGCCTAGAGAAGAGAAAGGACTTGTTCTCTGTATGATTCAGAGCCACTGGGCTGCGAAACAAGCCAGAACCAGGACCCTGGTCTTTTGATTATCAGTTAATGGTTTTTCCATCACATACTGCAGTATCTGGGCTGAGATTTATCCTTAAATAGTTCATGGGTTTTTTTTTTTATACTAATGTAAATGGTAGTTCAAAACTTTTTTCAATACCTGATTGTTCACTAGTAATATAACATAGTTGATTTTTTTGCATATTAAACTTATATTCTGCAACTTTGTTAAACTCATGTATTCTGGTAGCCTTTTTGTAGTTTCTCTTGCATTTTCTACATAGATGACTGTGTTGTCTGTGAATAAAGGTAGTTTTATTTCTTCCTTTCTGATTTGGATTCCTTATTTCTTAATACACTGTCTGGGACCTCCAGTATAATATTGACTAGAAATGGTGAGAGCAGATATCTTTGTTTTGTTCCTCATCTTAGGAGGAAAGCCCTCAGTCTTTCACCATTAGGTGTAATATTAGCTATAGGTTTTTTGTAGGTGCCCTCTTTAAGTTTAGGAAGTTCTCTTATATTCCTAATTTGCTGGGAGCTTTTATCAGGAATGGATGTTGGATTTTGTCAAGTGTTTTTCCTAGGTCTGTTGAGATGGTTGTAGGAATTTTCCAGTTTGTTAATGTGGTTAATTTCATTGTTTTCAAATGTTAAACCAATCCTGCATTGTTGGAATAAACCCCACTTGGCAATCATGTATTATCTTTCTAGTATATTGTTGGATTTGATTTGCTGAAACTTTGCTCAGGAATTTTGTGTCTATATTCATGAGGTCTCTAATTTTCTTGTATAGTGTTTGGTTTTAGTATCAGGGTAATGTTTATCTAATAGAGTTAGGAAATACTTTTTCTTCTTCATCTTCCAGGAAGAGTTTGTGTGGTATTGGTATTAATTTCTTCCTTAAATGTTTGGTAATTGCCAGTGAGGTCAATCTGGGCCTGGAGATTTCTTTGTGGGATGATTTTTAATTGCAAGTCCACAATTTTTAAAATATGTATAGGACTATTTAGATTATTTTAAAATAATTTTAGATTATTTAGATTTAGGTTATTTTTGAGTGAGCTTTGGTAGTAGTTTGTCTTTCAGGGAATTTGTCCATCTCATCTAAGTTGTCAAATTTATTGACGTAAAATTGTTCAGAACATTCCCTTACTCTTTTTTTAAAAAACTGGTAAAATATGCATAACATAAAATTTACCATTTTAACCATTATTAAGTGTACAATTCAGGGTCGTTAAGTATATTCAGTGTTGTGGAGTCATTGCCAGTACCTATTTCCAGAAGTTTTCATCATCCCAGACAGAAACCTTGTGCCCATTAAACAATAACTCCATTCTTCCCTCCCCCAGCCCCTGGTAACCTCTGTTTTATTTTCCATCTCTGAATTTGCATATTTTAGGTACCTCATAAAACGGAATCATGCAAATATTGTCCTTATGATCTCATTTTTTTCACTTAGCAGGTTTCAGGGTTCAGCTATCTTGTACCATGTATCAGAATTTCATTCCTTTTTATGGCTGAATAATAATCCATTGTGTGTATAGCCTACATTTTGTTTATCCATTCATAGACATTGGTGGACATTTAGTTTGTTTTCACCTTTGGGCTGTTCTGAATATTGCTGCTATGAACTTTAGTAGATACATGTCTGTTTGAGCCCCTGATTTCAGTTTTTTGGGGGGATATACCTGAGTGGAATTGCTGGATCATATGGTAATTCTGTGTTTAAAATTCTGAGGCATGCCTATTCTTTAATATCTGTAGACTTTAGTGATTTTACCTGTCTCATCACTGATAGTGGTAATTTGGGTGTCCTTTCTGTTTTTCCTGACAAGCCTGGCTAGAGGTTATCAATTGTATTGACCTTTGAAGAACCAGGTTTTGGTTTCATTGATTTTCTCTATTGTTTTTCTGTGTTGTATTTCACTGATACTAGCCCAGATCTTTATCTTTCTTCTGCTTACTTTGGGCTTAATTTATTCTTTTCTAGTTTCTTAAGATTAAGATAGAAGCTGAGTCATTGATCTGAGACCTTTCTTTCCTAATACAGCTGCTTAGTGCTATAAATTTCCCTCTAAGGACTACTTTGGGGGGTGCCTGGGTGGCTCAGTTGGTTAAACGACTGCCTTCAGCTCAGGTCATAATCCCGGAGTACCGGGATCGAGTCCCGCATCGGGCTCTCTGCACACGGCGCGGAGTCTGCTTCTCCCTCTGACCCTACCCCCTCTTGTACTCTCTCTCTCACTCTCTCAAATAAATAAAATAAAATCTTTAAAAAAAAAAAGGACTACTTTGGTGGCATCCCACAAATTTTGATATGGTATGTTTTTATTTTTATTTTGTTCAGAATACTTTCTGATTTATTCTTTGACCCGTAAGTTACTTAAAAGTACATTATTTGCTTTCCAAATATTTGGGATTTTCCAGATATCTTCCTTTTATTGATTTCTGATTTAATTCCGTTATAGTCAGAACTTTGTAGTTTATAAGACTTGAATCCTCTTAAATTTATTAAAACTTATTTTATGGCCCAAAATATGATTTGTCTTGGTAAATGTTCTGTGTGCACCTGAAAAGAATGTGTCTTCTGTTGAGTTAGAGTGTTCTATGTGTGTCAGGTTAGGTCAGGTTGATTGATAGTGGTCAGCTCTTTTATATCCTGACTGATTTTCTGTCTGCTTGTTCTGTCAGTTATTGAGAGAAGGCATTACCTGTCACTATAAATAGTATTTGTATTCTCTGTTATTAGTTTTTGTGTCATGTGTTTTGACTCTGTTATTAAGTATTTAAACATTTAAGATGATTATATCTTCTTCTTCTTTTTTTTTTTTTTTAAAGATTTTATTTATTTGAGAGCAGGGGCAGGGGCAGAGGAAGAGGGAGAAGCAGATTCCCGTTGGGCAGGGAGCCCAGCACGCAGGACCCTGAGATCATGACCTGAGCTGAAGGCAGACGCTTAACCATTTGAGCCACCCAGACATCCCAGGATTGTTATGTCTTCTTGATGAATTGGCCCCTTTATTGTTATGAAATGACCTTCTTTATCTCTGGCAGTATTGTCTGCTATGAAATTTACTTTGATAATGAGCTTTCTTTTGATTATTATTATTAGGAAGTTATTTTTTTTCCCAGCATTTTACTTTTAACCTATTTATCTTTATATTTAAGGTACTTTTTTTGTAGGTGGTATATAGTTTGGATCTAAGAGCAAGACCTATGTGACAATCTCTATTTTTAATTGCGGTATTTAGGCCGTATACATTTAACGTATAAATGTGTAGTTAGGTTTAGATCTGTCATTTTACTCTTTGTTTTCTTTTTGTCCTGTGTTATTTTGCTTTCTGTTGAATTGAATATTTCTTATGAATTCATTTTATTTCTCTTATTGGCTTATTAGCTATTAACTGTGTTTTAGCTATTTGGTGGTTTCTTGAGGATTAATAGTGTATGTCTTTAACTTACCACAGTCTATCTTCTAAAACCTATGGATAAACAGTCTATTTTTAGATGAGAAATTTATCATATCTTCAGAAGGAACAGCCATTGCATCCCAATTCATGGAGAAATTACAGGTTTCTCCTGAGCCTTTGCTCTCCTGGAAATTACTCTTTTATGACTTAATAAGTGTCAGCCAGACTCTTCCAGAAAGCCTTTATAAATAATACTGAAGAATGAAACATCAGCCTTGAACACTAGCATTTTTTTCCTAAAATTATTTCTATAAGCTGCTATTTAGGAGTCTTTCCAAGTTCATGGTAATTTATTTATAGAACTGACCTGACTTAAATTTTTATTCTGCTTTCTGGTGGTGTTCAGAATGAATATTCCATGTGGAGCCACAGTCTGAGCAAAGATGAGAGATGTTTTATAGCCCAGTAATAATAGTTTCTCACAAACCTGTAGAATCTTTTACAAGTTACTAAGCAACGTATTTCCTTATTTCTTACCTCATTTGCTCTTTAGGATATAGGAAGGGCAGGTGATTTTACAGAGGAGGAAACCCAGGGCCTAAGAGCTAAAATGACTTTACCTCCAGGTCATCCACTGTGTTAGTGGTAGAGTATGGAACTCAAAGCCGGGTCAGTCTCTTTCCCGGGTGCCACACCACTCACCCTCATCCCTGACTTGCTACCACTATTACAATCACCTTTTCCCTAGGCGTTCTGGTAGTGGTAACCTAGTGGCAGCTTGAGCTTTTTGCTTTTCGGCCAGTCTCAGGAAGGTGGGATTAATATCTGAGTAAACACCCATAAGTGACAGAACAAATCTGACAGGGAAATGTTTTCTTTTCAGCATTAATCAAGAAATGGGGCATGGCTAATTTCTATTTGCAGTTGAAATGTAATAACCCCTTGTAATCATTCTGTTCAAAGGGAAGTCATTGGAGATGGTGAGAGCCAGTAGCTGAATATATTCATATGCAAATAAATTCTGTTGAGTGTAAAAGAACTTGATTTCTATTGGAATTCCCTCCTTTTTTTTTTTTAAGTGGCCATTGTCTATTTTTATATCTCTGAACCCTTAGTCCTTGGTTCTCTGATTTTTTTTTTTACTATGTTTTTGATGTAGTATTCATGATTCATTGGTTGCGTATAACACCCAGTGTTCCATTCAATATGTGCCCTCTTTAATACCCATCACCAGGCTAACCCATCCCCCCACGCCCCTCCCCTCTAGAACCTGCAGTTTGTTTCTCAGAGTCCATAGTCTCTCGTGGTCCGTCTCTCCCTCCGATTTCCCCCCTTCATTTTTCCCTTCCTACTATCTTTTTTTTTTTTTTAATTTTTAACAAGAATGAAGATGAAGCAAATTCTTTGAAGTATTTAGGACTGTGGGTGCAGCTAAGTGCATGGAAGCAATCTTGGACCAAGAATCAAAGACTTCAGGGTTCTAGGTCTAGGTGTGCCCTTGATTCACTATACAATTTGAGGCAAAGCATTTAACCACTTTGAACCTCAGTAGTTAATAATACCTACTTCATAGGATTGCTGAGAGTGTTAAATGAGATATTGGTAGAACATTTTAGCACTATGTGGTATTTGGCTTAATTAGTAGTAATTATTGCTACCTTTATTCTTCTGATACTTATCTGTGTAACCTTGGGCAGCTGTTTTTCCTCATTTGAACCCAGTTTCTCCATTTCTAAATAGTGAATTAATTGTATCTTAGGACCTTTCCAATTCTGACCTTTTTAGATACCATGAATTGACTATTCTTCTACAAGCTGACATCTTCCTGGCATTGTTGTGGTTATAATGGTCATCAGGCTCCGAGAGGGGTTACACTGTGGTGTTGATTCTGACCTGCTCTTTTCCTTACAGACCACTACGTATACCCGCCGGGGCCATGGGACCTGCACCAGCCCAGGTTGCTCCTTTACATACGTCACCAGGCACAAACCACCTAAGTGCCCTACCTGTGGTAACTTCCTTGGAGGGAAGTGGGTCCCAAAGGTAAGTCCAGTGGTCATTGCTGCTTTGGAGGCCCCACAAAGTAGGCTTCCTGGTCCCCTTTAGAGCAGAGGACTTAAAAAATAAATACTCGTTTTTATTTTCTGACTATTCAAGTAAGTTTCATTGTGACTATTTAAAAAAGAGAATAAAATGTTATCCATAATCTTATGCCATCCAAAGAAAAACCATTGTTAATATTTTGGGGTCTTTTCTTTCAGTCTTTTTTCTGTGAATATCCAAGTTCTGTAGCTTGCCTTTTTTTTTTTTTTTTAACTTACCATGCCATTAAATACTCTTCAAGACTATTATCTTTAATTCCTTTATAACTTCCCATGAATGACTACACCATGTTGATTTATTCATTTCCTGTTACAGTTAAATTTTTAACTAATTTTCCACCCTCCACACTGACTGCTTAGTTACTCAGATGCATAACTCACATCTGCTCTCTTCTTAGCTCAAAGTCCTTTCAGTATCCTATAGTTCCCATTTAATGTAGAGGTCCTTAACCTGATATTTAGGTCTTTCATAATTAACTTTCCAAGTGTATACCTGTGTCTGTTTCTCTCTAAGTAAATGATGCTTGATAAATAAATGAGCACCAGAGCTATGCCCCTGTGAAGTTCAGTTCACCATGTTTTTTTGTTACTTGTTTTATGCTTTGCACTGATTATATAAATCATACATACTTGCCACATTTTTTATATGAGACTATAAAGTAGGGTCAAAAGAACTAGAGTAGTCAAGGATGGGTTATAGAGGAGATGGTCTTGAAGGATTAGTAGAATTTGGGTAGGTAGAAAAGGAAAGAGAGTGCTTTGTTTTTGCGAAAATCCTTAGGCTAGGTTTGTGTTTGTTAGGTGTCTAACTCAGCATGGTCCAGATTTATCCATGTAGAGAAAATTTATGTAGTGGCATACTTGTTAAGTTTCTTGGGGGCAGTTTCCATAGAACATCTCTGAAAAACACTGGGATGGTGACTTTTGCCTTCTGGCTGAGTGTTGGGGGTTCAGGGCATCACTAGTTCCAGAAGACAGAATAGGTTAATAATTAAGAATACACTTCCGGGGGGGCGCCTGGGTGGCTCAGTCGTTAAGCGTCTGCTTTCGGCTCAGGTCATGATCCCGGGGTCCTGGGATTGAGCCCCACATCGGGCGCCCTGCTCAGCGGGAAGCCTGCTTCTCCCTCTCCCACTCCCCCTGCTTGTGTTCCCTCTCTCGCTGTGTCTCTTTCTGTCAAAAAAATAAATAAAATCTTAAAAAATAATAATAATAATAACTTCTGCGGGTGCCTGACTGGCTGAGTCGGGAGAGCCTGAGACTCTTGATCTCAGGGTTGTGGGTTGGAGCTCCACATTGAGTGTGGAGATTACATACATACAGATAGACATACACAAACAAATATGAAAGAAAGAAAGGAAAGGAAAAAGAAAAGAAACGTGTGCTTGGTCTCTGCACCAGGTTCCTGGCACTGAGTTCCTAAAACCCTAGAAATTTCCTGAGTGATAGAAGAGAAAGGAGCATCCTTGGGGGTAGGAGGAAGTACACTTCTGGAATCAGCTTTCCTCAGTTTAAACTTGCCTCCCAGGGATTTTAGCTGTGAAACCTTGGCCAAATCACTTTATGTCTATTCTTTATTTGGTTTATCTTTCATTTGTAAATGGAAATTAACAATAGTGCCTACCTCTTTAGGGTTGGTGGAGGGATCAAATGAGATTATCCCTGTAAAGTGGATGGCACATTCCTAGTATAGATTAAATCCTCAGTCAGGGGTCACTGCTGTTGCTGTTGGCAGCAGTGGAATTGTCTCTCTTATTGCTCTTCACGCTTTTACTTCAAGGGGCAGGAAGGACCCAGTGCTAGTGTGTTTCAGGAAATTTTGTTGAGTTTCTTGTGCTCACCATCTCTGTTGGGCTGCTGTGCAGCCATTCGGTTTCCTCCCACTCTAATTATTCTCCCCAAAATGTACTTCCTCAGCTGCAGTAGAGAGATTGAATAGGACAGTCAGGATCCTCCTTGGCTCTTCTTCACAGATGCACGCTGCTGTCAGGTCTGTCAAATGACCTTATTTCTTGTGCTTTTGCATGGAAGAGTTCTAACGGATCCTGTGGCCTTGTCTCCTTCAGGTTCTGTTTTTACTTTGGCTTTCTTTTCTTCTTCATTTATGTCCATTTTCCCCTTTGATTGAAATAACTTCTGAGCCATGGTTCTTTTTCTAAGATCAAACTTATAATGTGAAATCAATTTTTTTCTTAGCTACTTGTCCCCCATCTTGACTTGCTAAGTCAGATTTTTTTCTCCAAAGGTTTTTATAAGAACTGCCATGTAAAGAGTCGGTGCTGTGATTTCTAAATCTCATAGGATCAGAATAAGTCCGTGTAAGAAGAAAAAGGATAACATTTTAGCATCATTGCACTTGGAATTTTAGATATAAAAGTGACACTGGTTTTTAGATAGTCCAGGTCTCTTGCTGAAGAAAAATACATTCAAGAGAAGTAACTTGTTAAGTTCACATGGCTAATTATGTCTAAATCACACTTCTTAGGCATTGCTGTGCTGTTTAGCTGCAGAATCTTAAGATTTCTGGAGTTCTGGCTTTTGAAGCAAGCATAAATGGTTCCTAAAAGCTCCAGATGTGTTCGTGCCCGTCAGGACATGACTCACCTTTCTTGTATTGTTCCAGAGTTCATCCTGGCTAAAATCAGCCCAAGAAAGTTTGGCACTGTTCCCAGTGAATTGGATGGAACAAAAGATGGGGTCTAAAGCTCTGTAGCCCAAAGCCTCACTCCTTTGGCTCTCTGATAGTGGTAATTGAGGTCTCTGGAAGCGGGCAACTGGTAGTGTTTACCTTCCATCTTAAAAAGAAAGTGACATCTAAAAGGGTAGGCTGAGTTAAGGAAATGTGAGCTCACTAGCTAGCTTTTTGCTCTGATTCCTTAAATTATTCAGTCTCCCTGCAAAGGATTTTTATCTAAAATAGCCCACTTAGTGGGCAGTGCTTTGCTCAGAGATTTCATTGCAGGGATTTAGTTTAACTTGTCTCCTGTTTTCTGCTGACTTTTCCCTCTCCCGCAGTCAGTGGGCTCTGTGCAGTTGGAATTTTTCTCTGTATTTACTTGTCTTTGTGGATTATTATTGTGTGTTAGAATCTGGGAATGCTTTACTGGAGATTTTTTTTAAGGTCATCCATATTGGTTCTTAATCAGAGGCAATGTGCTGCCCAGGTGGCTTTGGAAAAGTGAGGGGTTTTGGTAGTCAGTGACTGGGTGAGAATACTGAAATTTAATAACATTAGCCACAGATGGTAATCTTCTGCAATGTGCAGGGGAATCCTGCACCATGAATTGGGCTACCCAAAAGGCTATTGGACTGCTGTTGATGAACACTGAAAGCCTGACTCTTCTTATTTCATGGTGGCAAAATGAGGGTTCTAATGAAGTTTGTCTTAGGTGACGTAAGTAATTAGATGTGAAGCACAGCCTAGATAGAACCCAGCTTTTATCCTTGTTTATAGTGCCTTTCGCTATTCCCATGGCATCCTTAAAAACTTTCCTGAGACCTGTTCTGGAGACGACACTGTTTTAAAAAAAAAAAAAATTGTTTATGCGTATCTATATAAATATACCTATATTTAGATGTTTATGTGTACAGGTGTGTGCATAAATAATAGTATATTTCCACAGCAATGCTGATGGGATAAAAGCTACCGCACCAAGGAATTTTTTAAAGTAAGCCGATCTGAAATAGCAGCTGGTATTTTTAGTGAGTTTAAGTATTTTCTAGTAAGTAATTAATATGTTTGAGTTAATTTGACCAAGGGAGAAGTTTGTGGCATGGGTGTAGGTCAGCCTTAAGATTCACCTGAAAGAATCTGGGACAGAAGAGTTTTCCCCAATAGAATTGGAAGCTTTCAGTCTCTCCGTGTGAGATTTGACCACATTGGGATTAACTGAATCTCATAAAGGGACCACCAAAACAATCTAGAACTTTTAGGCCCAGTATGGCAATATGTCAGCTTCTACCTAGACGTAGAGAAGCAGGCTTTGAAGAAAGGTCAGGTCCAAAATGCCAGCGTTTGTTTGCTGAAACTTAAAGAAGCTATCAATGAGAAATTTGTTAGGAGGAGAACAGCTTTATCCTAAGTGGGGTGTTGAATACTGTGGTGAAAAGGACCCGAAGTCAGAAGACTTAAATTCAGGCCAGTTTTGTACTTGGGCCCTTAAGTTAGCCTATTACTCTCTCTGGGTCTCTGTCTCCTAATCTGTTACCCATACATTTTTGTTGTGAGGATCGAATGAGAGAATACTTGTGATGTGGTGTCCGCTGTAAAATGCTGTATGCATACAGGCATTCTTTTTTTTTTTTCTAGGAAAAGCCAGCCAAAGTCAAAGTGGAATTGGCTCCTGGTAGCTCCTCCAGAGGCTCGGTGGTTAAAAGAAATCAGCAGCCTGTCAACACTGAGCAAAACTCCCCTAAGGAAAACGCCTCCAAACTGACTCTGGAGAACTCGGAAGCTGTAAGCCAGCTCCTAAGTGTAGCTCCTCCAAGAGAAGTGGGTGAGGAGAATGAGTGGGAGGAAGTGATCATCTCAGATGCCCATGTTTTGGTCAAGGAAGCTCCTGGGAATCGTGGTACAGCAGCCACGAAGACGCCGATGGTCAAGAGTGGTGTGCAGCCTGAGGTCTCTCTGGGGACAACTGAGAATGACAGTCCTGGACCAGACATACCACCACCAGCTGAGAGGACCAGCACCTCCAGTCCTCTCCCTGCTCCTAAGAAGCCTACAGGGTAAATTAATGTGCTCATATATTATAGGATTGTATTTAGAATAGCAGGTTGGGAAATGCTCCTTGTTTTATCCTGTGTTCTTAGAGCATTCCTAAGAGGGAGGAGTTAACCTAGTTAACGGTTCCTATTTTAGAGATACAGAAACCAAGGCCTAGAGCCACGGAATGATTTGTCTTTCCTCTTACACTCAGCTATCCCTGCTTTGCTGTTAAATTCCTGTACATATTTTCTTGTCATTTTCTCTGAAGCAGTTATTAGGGTCCTGCTGGTACAGGCTGAGGGTGGTGTTACAAACTAGTATCCAATCGTGGATACTAGATTTGGAAAAAAAAAAAACCACCTTATTAAGACATCTTATAGCATGATCCCTGTCCTGGTGGTCAGAGAATTCAGTTTTGGTTGTGATCTGTCTCTGACTTTGGGCATTGTCCCTTCATGCCCGTTTGATCTTGGGCATTGTCCCTTCATGCCCATTCTCTCCTGAAAAATCTTGAGTTGGGTATTGAAAAATATCTAAAATTTAATGGCTGACCTTAACAGCCTGAACAAGATTGTGTGTAAAGCATGCATAGCCCAGTGCCTTGCAGATAGGAGGAGGCCCATAAATATGGGCTATTTTTCCTCCCCTTCTCTCCTTAAAGGCCTGACCAGATTTTTCATGTGGCCCCTTCCCAGAGGCGATTGTGGTCTTATGACTAATGGCCCTTATGGCCCTTATTTGTTTATATCGGTGGTTCTCGACAGGGAACACTTCTGCCCCCAGGGGACATTGAGGCAATGTTTAGAGGCATTTGCGGTTGTGACAGCTGTGGGGGAGGAGGTGCTGCAGGTATCTGGTGGGCAGAGGCCAGATGTGCTGCTGAACATCCTGCGGCGCACAGGACAGGCCCCGACAAAGAATTAGCCTGCGCAAAATGTCAGTAGTGCCAAGGCTTAGAAATTCTGGTGTATATTATTTGACTTAAAGCATTTTATTGTTGAATAGGAAATATATTCACACGGTTCACACTCAAGAGATAAAAACTGAAACAAATCTCTCTTCTAGCCCGTCCTTCACTCCCCATTTCCATTTTCCAGACACAGCATTCCCACCTTCCTGTGTTTCTAGACATAGTTTTACACACATACTACATATGTGTGTATGTATAGATGTGTATGTGTATATATATTTTTTCTTGCTGCCTTTTTTTTACACAAATGGTAGCATAACTTACATCCTTCTACATCTTGCCTGTTTTTATTTAACAGTATACTTCAGGATGGTTCTGTATCCTTAGAAAATGAAGCCATGCAGTTTAGACCTTTTGTTTTGGGCAAGTGAGTCACTTGGCAAATGTGTACTGAGGCCCTTTATGATGTAGCCTGTGCTCAGCACCGGGGCTACAGAAAAAAAGTGTGGATTTTGTTCTGCAGGGTCTCTTAGTCGCCCTCACAAGGGAGACTGATAAACTTTAAATAATAATTGGAGGCAGATCAGATAGTATAACTACAATAGCTGTTGGTATTCTGCATTGTGGGTACTATTTTGTGCTTTTTTATCTTCATAATGACCCCATGAAATATCTGTCTAAAGCCTGACAGTTTACTACACTATCCCTTTACTAAAATGCTATTCGGAGATTGTACTTCGGTTTTCTTCCCCTTGGTCTGGAATTTTTAGATTTGCCTTCTTGTTTTTTTTCAGAGTTGACCTGCTCACCCCTGGGGCCAGAGTCCCGGAGCTTAAAGGCAAAGCTCGGGTCAGACCCTCATTACTGGCTGCAGCAAGACCCATGAGAGCAATTCTCCCAGCCCCATCTAATGTGGGCCGAGGCAGCGGCATGGGACTGCCCAGGGCCAGGCAGGCCTTTCCCCTGAGTGGTAAGGGGCTGGGACAAACCTGGGAGTGGAGAGCTGTCCAATGGGAAGGGGACAGGAGTGGGAGTTGTTGAGAATGGACTTGAGAGACTTAGGGAGACTCTGAATGCACTTAAGTCACCAGTTTGGCTCCTGATTGTCTCAGATAAAACCCCTTCTGTGAGGACTTGTGGCCTGAAGCCAAGCACGCTGAAGCAGCTGGGCCAGCCGATCCAACAGCCATCTAACACCAGTGAGGTGAAGGTAAGACCCGTTCTCCAGAGGTGGGGCTTTCTGGGAGGCCTGCTGCTCTGAGAACAGGACTTCTATTTAGTGTCTCAAAGCCATAGGCAAAAAGCCTGTTCTTACACTGTTAGACTTCTGGAATGAAGTTGAGCATGAATGAGTTATTTATTTTCAGTTAAATTTCTTTTCTTGTTATAAAATGAATGCGTGTTTTTAAACTTTTTTTAGAAATAATTTTGAGGGGCACCTGGGTGGCTCATTCGGTTAAGCGTCTGCCTTCGGCTCAGGTCATGATCCTGGGGTCTTGGGATCGAGCCCTGCGTCAGGCTCCCTGCTCAGTGGAGAGCCTGTTTTTCCCTCTGTCTGCTTCCTCCACTTGTTCTCTCCCTCACTCTCTTAAATAAATAAAATCTTAAAAAAAAAAAAAATTTTGAAACTTAGGGAACAAATTGCATTGCAAGAGTAAAGATAGTACAAAGAGCAACCATGTATTTTTTATCCATAGTCACTTATTGTTATCGCCCATTTTGCTTTGTCATTTGTCCTCCTCTGTGCTTCTAAATACAGGTAGTTTAAGGGGAAGTTACATGTCCTTTGGCTTCTTAATACCTCAGTGTGTATTTCCTAAGAAGGGTACTCTGTTACTGACACGTTGATACAATACGTCAGTCTGTCATTTGCATTCCCATTTCATCAGTTTTACCCAGTTATGGCCTTTATAGCATTTTTCCACTGCAGTACAGGATTCAGTCTAGGATTAGATAATTGCATTGAGTTGTCTTATTTCTTTAGCCTCTTTTAAAAAAAATGAATGCATGGTGGTTATAGAAAATTCAGGTAAGGCAGAAAGAAAGTCCCTTGTAATCCTGTCACCCAGAACTAACTACTATTGGCAGTCTGCGCCCATTCAGCCTTTAAGTCCTTTCCTGTATTTGTGTGTGTTTTTTAATAGGATTTTTTAAAACCAAAAAACATGGCTCTTACTCCACATTCTGGTTTGTAGCCAGTATATAATCCATTCAACTTAATGACAGAGTTATTAGAGGCTTTCCAGGTGCCAGAAATTCAGTGTATTCAAGCACACTTGCTCTTAGGTTTTTTGTTTTTTTAGTTCTTTTTCCATATGTGACTAGAATAGTTATGATCAAAATTCCCTAAATCAGCATTTTATTTACTAGACCTCTTTTTTTGGGTCATGACCCTCAATAACACATTTTTACATCATAGCCCAGTAAACTTATCCATACCTGTATACATAAAAAGTATAAGGAAGCTATCTATGCCTTTATATATATGTAGTCACTTTGCTATTTTCCATTTTGCAAAATGCTCGTTTCAACTCATTAATTTCACAACCCCTCAGTGGGTTGCGACCTGTAGTTCGGAAACCCTGTTAGACCAAATTGAAATAGGAAAATCAGGCTGAGGGCAGCTGCTTAACCAACTGAGCCACCCAGGCGCCCCAAACACTGGAAAATTTCATAGATGGTGGTAAAAGGGAAAACAGTCATGATCTTCCTCTCACCCTGTGACATTTTAGTGAACAGTCTCTCAGACTTCATTCTGTGCCAGCATTATTCAACCACATATTTGCATGTATAACCATCATGAGCTTTTCTCACTTTGTATTAGTTGTCCATCTGATTCACAGTGTTTCTAACATGCAGTGTTAGAAGCTGCACAGAAGAGTGTGGCAGCCCTGGACTTGGAAGTGATACTCAACCTTTGGTGGGCTGGTGATGCTGGCTAGCATCCTAGAAGGCTCACATGGAGCATAGCTCTACACATTCCCTTGGGAAACTATCTCCTCAAGCTGTTTCAGGACACAGGACCTCAACAGTTTGAGGTTTTAGATAAACCTCAATTAGATAAACTATCTAAACTCTTAGATAAACTAAATCACTTGTTCTGATCCACAGCTCTCAAACAGTCCGGCCAGTAGGACATCTCAGGTGAAAGTTGTAGAGGTCAAGCCAGATATGTTTCCTCCATACAAGTACAGCTGCACCGTAACGCTGGTAAGTGGAGCCAGGTGATGGGCTGACATGGAAGTGGTTTTGGTTTTCTGGCGGAGGGTGAGTAGAAGTCTGAGGGAGGTGGGGAGTAGTAGTTGGGAGTGATAGTAGGGTCAGGGATAGATCATTGGTCCTGAAGAGGCCATCACTGATACCACCAGTGATAGCTGCTGGGTGAATCAGCTGGGTTTTTCCCAGACGAGATCTATAGAGTGTAGGCCAGCTGAGACCTGGATATTGCTTGGAGAGTAATTGGAGATGAGAATCTCGTCCAGCTTTAGCATTCAACAGTCTTTGGACCTTCTATCCTCAGAAGTGTTTTCCACAGATAAGCTTGAGAAAATTGTATTTATCCTCCTTAACACAGTCACATTCAGTACTGGTATCTGAAAGCATTTGAGAAGTGCTTTGGTAAAACAACTTTGTTTCGCTTGGCATTTCCTACCAAGGTTTTCCCTTCCTACCCACCTTTTATTTTTAACACTACATATATTATCCCAGTAAACAAATGTGTGACTCTGGGGTCATCCTTTAGCAGGGTAAGCCACATGGAACAGTAGAATAAACACTCGAAGGACTTAGTCCAAAAGTGGTTCTGGCTCTGCTGCCAACATGCCACATGACCTTGGGCAAGGCTCTTTGCTTCTCTGGTCCTTAGTTTTCACATCTATAAAGTGCTGCATCATTTTGGATATCATGTTGGGGCTTTTCTTGCTCTTAATATTCTCTAATTTTGTTGATCTTTAAGGTACCAGTTAGCCAGGTACCTTTTGGCAGGTTCTCTGGCAGAGCTGAGTAACACACAGATTTTGAGAGAGCAGCTGGATTTTTGAAAATTTTTACCAGATAAAGGCAGACAGGTGCAGAACCATTCATTCATTCAAAAAATATTTCCTGAGCACCTGCCCTGGCCAGGCCCTTTGCTGGGGATTCCGTAGTAACAAGACAGCACAGTATGGTGGATTAGTGCATAGTCTGGCCTGATCCTTAAGGAGAATATCTCCTTTATCCTGGATACCTGCTCAGTTTTCTTTCCCCAGAGACCTAATTACTATTACCTTCTCCATGCCGTCTGTACCTTTACTTCCCTGTCCCTTTGGCTACAGGAGGCACTAGGGTTACCATCTGGGGGAACTTTCAGGACCTTTCTCTTTGGCTGATTAGATAGCAGCTTGTCGTAGGAGCCTAGATGTCGTAGGAGCCTAGGGTAGTGCAGAGGTCATGGTTGTCTTCATGCAGGGCATGGACTCTTTAGTTCACCACAGTATCCAGCACTCTGTTAGAAAAGGCCTGCTGGTGGCCTGGACCCTGAAGGCATTTGAATTTCTGACCCTTAAAAGTCCACTCGTTTCACAGATGGGGAGGAGGGACTTTCCAAAATTACACAGGCTGTAGTAAGTTGAAAGGGCATAACCGCAGAAAAAGGATCTTGTTTCAAGGCTTTTTGGAAGTTAGTCTACATGTACTTTTGCAGTTGTCACTCTCACCTTTGACTGATAGCTGGTCATCCTGGTTTTTTACTCTGCCCAGGTATAACTTTTGTGGAATTAAATATTGGTCTTACTTTTTTAGGATTTGGGCCTGGCTACTTCAAGAGGCAGGGGAAAGTGCAAGAATCCCTCTTGTAACTACGTCTACACCAACAGGCATAAACCACGGATTTGTCCCAGTTGTGGTTTTAACCTTGCCAAAGACCGAACTGAGAAAACCACCAAGGCTCTCGTGAGTTCCTTCCCTAAACACATCCGTCACCTTGTGTGAGCTCTGTTGGTGCACCTGTTTTAGTAGAAATAGAAAATGATTTCTTAGTACATGATAGTGGTTTGAACACCAGAACTGTAACCAGTTGTTAAGTTCTTAACCTAGCCTCCTTCTCTCTGGGCTCCCTTGTCTTCATTGTTAAGTTGAGAAGGTTGGCTAGGTACCTTAATCTCTGAAAACCTTCTAGCCCAGTGGACCAAGAGTTCATTCCCCAAGGTGAATGGGAACACAGGCTTTAAAGAGAATTCTGAAGAAGAGAGGGATGGAAGGGGGGTTACATTCTTTTAGATCTGAGACCTGGTGGAGGACCTGTAAATAGTGTCGTGGTATGTAGAGAATGCCAACCCTCAGACTTTGTAGATTAGATCACTGCTTCTCAGTTTCCTTGCAGAGCTTTTGGCTCAACACAAAGCTTTACTTCTAGCAGTCTTGGCAAATCTCTCTGAAGTTGGACCAAGCTATTTGGATAGTAAAACACATTCCACTTGGCTCTTTAGGACTTGTTTTTTATTTATTAGAACCAGGAAAAATGGGTATCTTTAGAGGTCCTGTGAATTTCTTTAAGCGAGCAGAAAGGTACAGCACCTGAGGCAGCAGATGGAATGACTAGGATGAGGGTAAGAAGACAGATCTCCCTGATCTGCCTTGGGGGAAAAGAGGATGGCATCCAGAATAGGTCAGGATCCGAGGTGGAGCCTGGCCACTCCAGGTCTAAGCTGGACTTTGCAAGGTGGGCAGGATTTGGATGGAAGGGGAAGGCATTCCATACTCCAGGATAAGCAATGGCAAAAGCAAAGAGCTTTTGAGGGTGTTCCAGTCACCTAAAAGAGAAGGGTATGTAGGGAGGAATACAGAAAATAAGGCACAAAAGGCACATTGGGGCTGTACTGTGGAAGATCTTTAATGCTAAACCGGGCAATTTGTTTTTTAGGCCGTAGGGTCACATTGAGGCCCATGATTTGACAACATTCTGTCTTGACTCCCGGTGACACCACAATCTCTTTTAGGGCAGGTGTATCTATTTTGCCATACCATCTGACCCTGGAGTGTGCATAATCAATGTGTTGATCAGTGATTATAGAATGGAATTGAGTTCCGTATAGGTAGAGGCTCTGAACATTCCTTTCTCCTATTTGATTGTAGCTGTTGGTGTGGTTTGCAGTATGGAAATGGATGTTGGTCCCTAGATTTAGGATAATGAAGTGACCTAATTTTCCAGGTCAGACAGGAATGGTCTGGGGATTTCTAGCCAATTGATTTCAAATCCTAGTCTTTGAAATTTAAATTTATATTCTTCTGTCTTTGGCTGATAGCTGCCTACCCACGGGACACTTATCTTCTGACATTCTGTCACCTTTAACTTCCTAAATTTTAGAGAAATAAAATGTAATTACTGTTTTTCATAAACTGAAACACTGGTCAGAGACCCTGGGGACCTTTGTGTGTGGTGCTCTTTGGGGCCCCCTGGTGGCCATATGTTTCCTGTGCCGCTTGTCCTTGGCTATAATTAAGACTGTCACTTCTCTGGGCAGGAATGGTCTTCGTTCCTTTCCATCTTTCATCTGTGGCTCAGAGCAAAAGGATATAGTATTCCTGTCAACTCTTCTTCCAGTCCATGGTTCAACATAGTCATGACTGGGAACACACTATCTACGAGGGCAAATCCTAGTGTCAGTCAGCTCTCTGCAGCCATTCATTCATTCTTTCAGCAAGCATACATTGAACGCCTACCATAGGTCAGGTCTTTGGAGATACAAAGATAAATAGGACATGGTCCCTTCCCTTGAGGCGCTCACAGTCTAGTGGGGGAGAAAGATAGGTAGCCAAACTTACAGATAATGAGACCTAGAGTTGTTGCAGGTGTGCAGAGTTACTAGAAAGTTCCTTTTTGTTATTTAGCAGTTAACTTCTGCAAAGCAACATGTAATATGTCCAGCAAATATGAATTAGCATTTTTGTGTGCCCTTATGCTGGTATTGGGAATCTGTAAATAAGCAGGGACCTTATCCTCACCAGAGATGGGGGAATAGTCTGACCAACTGTGAGTCAGTGAATTCTGCAGTAAAAGAATGGACTCTGGGAGCATGAGGGAGGGAGGGATTCCTGCTGCATTTGTACAGGGATTGTAAAGGATCTGTTTTTAATGAGCGTTTCAGAACCGTGTTCCTGAAAGCCTCTGACTGGTGTCTAATATAGTTCCCTTGTACCCAGAAGATAAAAGTGTTAAAGAGAAATACTTGAAGCAGTACAGATCGTTGTTTACATATCAAAACTACCATTGATAGAGCTTTCATTGCATCCCCAGAACTGTGCTAAGTGCTTTACTTGCAATATTTTATTGACTCTGTACAACAACTCTAGGGGATCACTAGTATTTCATTCTTTATTTCATAGGTGAGGAAACTGAGGCTCAGAAAGATAACTAAATCGCTTTGGTTCACACATGTATAGTTGTTACATGGCATGTCCAAAATTGAGACCTGGGTGTGTTATTCTCCAAATCCCATCCCTGGTGAATGGAAGCTGACTCTTGAAACTATTACCAAGCAGTGTGTGTCATCCTCTCGTTTCACTGAGAGAGAACCTGGCACCAGAGAGAGAAAGCACCTGCGTTGAGTCACACAACGAGTTACTAACTGAGCTGGTTGAAAGCCTAGGTTTCCCCCCACTGTACCATGGCTGGGCCCATCCCTCTGTCACTTGCAGCCTCTCCGTGTTTTAGCCCGAGGCTGGTGGTACCCTAGGTGCTGGCTGATCCTTCAGTCCGCTCTCTTCCCAGGAGGTCAACTCACCTCTCCCAGATGTGCTGAGTGCCACAGAGCCGCTGAGCCTGGCCCAGAGAGAGATCCAGCGCCAGTCCACGCTGCAGCTGCTGCGCAAAGTCCTGCAGATTCCTGAGAACGAGTCAGAGCTGGCCGAGGTCTTCGCCCTGATTCACGAACTCAACAGCTCTCGACTCATTCTGTCCAACGTGAGTGAAGAGACAGTCACCATCGAGCAGACCTCTTGGTCGAATTATTATGAGTCTCCGTCCACGCAGTGCCTACTCTGTAGCAGCCCATTATTCAAAGGGGGACAAAAGTAAGCACCCCTTTGAGATTTACCCCGTCCCCAGCTGCCCTGTCCTCCTCGGCCCATATTGCCCCTTTCAGACAGCTATAAAGCTATAGCCTTTGAAGGTGTTCTTCTCTGCTTCTCGTAGGTTTCCTTTGCTTTTGAACTGCTAAAGTAAAATAATAATAATTCGTAATCGTCTATTATTTTTAATGAAAAATGCCTGAAAGTTATTGTCACCAAGTTAGGATTTTATTTACATCTGGACTGCCCAGCATAATGCTTGGATTTGGGAGTTCAGGGGGATTGGTTAAATTGGGTAATAAATTAAGAGTTACGTTAACTTCAGGGGTGATTCCACAGACCTCATTCCAACAGAGTGGGAACACGCACCTAGAAAACCCTGGAACGGAGCCCCAGCACCTTCATTTGCCTACTGCATTAGTCTTGAGAATTTTGCCATTGATCACTGAGCCCTGGGACTGCATTAAGTTGATTTCCCTTCTGTTTTTCTGTTGGTGATGTTTTGGTACTAGCTCCCTGGCTGGGCCCCAGGAGTGCTGGCTGCTGACAGCCAGCCGGCTGCAGGTGGTGACTGCCCAAGTGAAGATGTGCCTGAACCCTCATTGTCTGGCCCTGCACAGCTTCGTGGACATCCATACAGGTGCGTGTCAGCCTTTCTTCCCTCGGAGGGCCCCAAAGCAGGCTTGGGCACAGCCTCTGGGGGTTAGACCTTGCTCCTTTGAGCACTGGGCCTTCTCTCAGATGGGGCTTCTGAGAAAGTGGCAGTTTTTCCTTCTGGATATCTTAGCCCCAGAAGATGATGTTTATCTATCAAGTGTTAGGACTCTCATATCTGGGATCTTTAAACAAAGTTCATTGCTAAATAACAAATCCTCATTGTGGAAGAAATGGAACATGCTGACAAGTATAAAGAAGAAACTGAAACCGGTAGTAATCGTGCTGCCATGAGATAAACACTTAGCATTCTGCTCTTTAATCTTTCAAATGTGTTTTCATCCATACAGAATATAAGGCTGTAGGAAGTTTATGGGTTTATAGTTTTTCTTTCGACAGAAGTGGGATTATGCTGGGTGTTATTTTCAAATATTCTTTTTAAGTTTAGCAGTGTATCATGGGCATCTTCCTGTGCCAGCAAGTGGAGAAATACATGACCTTTTTTTTTTTTTTTAGTTTTTATTTATTTGACAGAGAGCAACAGTAGGAACACAAGCAGGGGGAGTGGGAGAGGGAGAAGCAGGCTTCCTGACGAGCAGGGAGCCCGATGTGGGACTCAATCCCGGGACTCCGGGATCATGACCTGGGCCGAAGGCAGACGCTTAACGACTGAGCCACCCAGGCGCCCTTTTATTTTTTTGTTTTTAATACATGACCATTTTTAAGGGTTGCATGGGACTCCATTTTAGAATCCTCCTTGTAATTAACTCATGGTGTGCAGGCCTTAATTATTTCCTTTGGGCACGTGCTCCACACGGAATTGCTGCATGTTCACCCATCCCCCCTAAACATTCATCAACGCCAAACACTATGGAGCATTCACCATGTGCCAACAGTGTCAGAATTTGGATCTTGAATTTCACATGTAGAATTGAGTGCTGAAGATTAAAGAGTATCTGTTACTCTCTTTGTCTTCAGAACCTTATGGTGCCTTGTTTTGAATTCATGCTCTTAATGTCTTGTATTGCCCAATTGAATTTGTCCTATTTTATGGTCTTGCCAGTAGTTAATGAGAATGCCATTTCCCTAGGCCAGTAGTACTTAGGATTAATATATTTTTTTAAATTTTACTTTTAAGTTTACATACAGCAAAATTTACTTTGTTGTTTGACAGTTACGTGAGTTCTGACAAATGCACTGAGATGTTTAACTGCCACCGCAATCAATAGAACAGTTCCATTGCCCAAAACCTTTCTCCGTACTGTGCCCTTGTAATCAAACCCACCCCACGCCCCTAGCCTCTAGCAACCGTTTGATAATGTTCTTCATTCCTATAGCTCCATCTTTCCGGAATGTCACTCATGTCACAGTATGTAGCATTTTTACAAAATCATTTTTAAAAATGAGGGTTTTTTTTTAAAATTTAAGTATAGTTGATACCAGTGTTTGTAGCATTTTTTTTTTTTTTTTTAAGATTTTATTTATTTATTTGATAGAGACAGCAAGAGAGGGAAAACACAAGTAGGGGGATTGGGAAAGCGAGAAGCAGGCTTCCCGCTGAGCAGGGAGCCTGATGCGGGGCTTGATCCCAGGACCCTGGGATCATGACCTGAGCCGAAGGCAGACGCCTAACTGAGCCACCCAGGCGCCCCTGTTTGTAGCATTTTAAGTGAGTCTGGCTTCTTCCATTACACGTCATGCCTTTGAAAGTCATCCATATTGGGAGCACCTGGGTGGCTCAGTCCATTGAGCGTCTGACTCTTGGTTTTGGCTCAGGTCATGATCTCAGGATCCTGGGATCAAGCCCCATGTCAGGTTCCGGGTTCAGCATGTAGTCTGCTTGGCATTCTGCCCCTCTCTCTGTGCCTCCTCCCACTCACGTGCACTCACTCACTCTCTAAAAAAAAAAAAGAAAGAAAAAGTCAAGTCATCCATATTGTTGCATGTATCAATAGTTCCTTCTTCATGTTGAGTAGTTTCCCATTGTGTGGAGTACCACAATTTGCTTATCTGTTCACTTGTTGAAGGACATACATGTTGTTAGGTTTTGACACTTAAGAATAGACCTGCTATAAACATTCACATACAGGCTTTTGTGTGAACACAAATTTTCATTTCTCTCGGGTGAATACTGAAGAGTCAAATTGCTGGGCTGTATGCTAAGTGTAGGTTGGTTGGTTGGTTGGTTGGTTGATTTATTTATTTATTTATTTAAAGGAATTGCCAGACTGTTAGGTAAATGTTTGTACCATTTGCAGTACCTCCAACAGTGAGTGAGAGTTCTGTTTTGCTCCATTTGTGAGCACTTGGTACTGTTTATTTTTTTCGTTCTTGTTTTTCTTTCTGATGCTCCATTCTGATGGTTTTATGAAGTGGTACCTCATTGTGGTTCTGATTTGTATTTCCTCGGTGACTCATGATATTGGGCATCATTTCATGGGTTTATTTGCCACCCATGTGTCGTCTTTGGTGAAATATCTATTCCATCTTTGGCCTGTTGAATTGGATTGTTTTCTTACTGTTGAATTTTGAGATTTTTTTTTTTTGAGAATTCTTTATATATTCTGGATCCATAAGTCCTTTGTCAGGTGATTTACAGATGTTTTCTTACGGTCTCTGGCTTGACTCTTCATTCTCTAAGTGGAATCTTCCACAGAGCAGAAATTCTTAGGACAAAGACCACTTCATCAGTTGTTTCTTCTAGGGATTATGCTTTTGATGGTCTAAGGTGTCTCTGTCTAGGTGAAGATCATAAATATTTTTTCTATTTTTTTCTAGTTTTATGATTTTATGGCTTATATTTAGGTCTCTGATTCATTTTGAATTCATTATTATATAAAGTGGGAGGGCCAGGGGCGCCTGGGTGGCTCAGTCGTTAAGCGTCTGCCTTCGGCTCAGGTCATGGTCCCAGGGTCCTGGGATCGAGCCCCGCATCGGGCTCCCTGCTCCGCGGGAAGCCTGCTTCTCCCTCTCCCACTCCCCCTGCTTGTATTTCCTCTCTCGCTGTGTCTCTCTCTGTCAAATAAATAAATAAAATCTTAAAAAATAAATAAATAAATAAAGTGGGAGGACCAGATTGAGTTCTTTCTTTTCTTCTTTTGCATATGGACATCCAGTTGTACCACCATTTGTTGAAAGGTAGTCTCTTCTCCATTGAATTGCTTTGGCTCCTTTGTTGAAAAATAGCTGATCATATACGTGTGGGTATACTTCTGTGGTCTACGCTGTCCCATTGGTTTATGTTGTCTGTTCTTTTGCCAATACCACACTGGTCTTGATTACTACAGCCCGGATAGTAGGTCTTTAAGTCAGCTAGTGTCTCACTCCTCCAACCTTGTTTTTCCTGAATTGTTTTGGCTCTTTTAGTTCCTTTCCATTTCCATATAAATTTTAAAATCAGCTTCTCAGTATCTGCAGAATCCTGTTAGAATTTTAATTGGGATTACGTTGACTCTATATAGATCAATTTGTGAAAGCTTGACATGCTTAGAAATACTGAGTCTTCTAATCCCTAAACCTGTCCATCTTTCCATTTTATTAGGGTTTCCTTTATTTCTTTCATCAGTGTTTTGTAGTTTTCAGCATATAGATCCTGCACATATTTTGTTAGATTCATACCTAAGTTATTTCGTTTTGTTCCATGGTAAATAACGTGGTTCAATTTCTAACTGTTCAGTGTTAGCGTAGAAACATGATTGGGTAGACAAAACCCATTTTTATCCAGTGACCGTGCTAAACTCACTTACCAGCTTAAGGAACTTTTTGTAGATCAATATTACAATTTTTTTAAAGTTTGCCAATTTGGTAGGTGAAAACTAGTGTATTATTTCTTAATTTGCATTTCTTTGATTACCAGGAGGATTTTATGGTTTTTGTTTTTTAATATCTTCTGTGAGTTTTGTGAACATTTCCATTCTTCATTGGAATATTGACTGAGTTCTTCCCTAGTTTATTCATTGTCTTTTACTTTGTGATTTTTTTTTTTTCTGGATACAAAGGTATTTTTCTGTTTTTTTTTGTGTGGGGGGGGTTGTTTGTCTTTTGTTTTTATTTTAATTTTTATGTAATCATACTTAATCATCTCCTTTATTGGTTTCAGCATTTGGTATCATGCTCAGAAAGGCCTTCCCCACTCCTCTATACTCTCCTTTCATGGGAGCACATATTCTAGAGCTCGATTTTATGCAAATTTGTGCATTATACTTTGTGCAAATATAAAATTGCCCTCTTTTTTTCGTCTTAAATTGACTGCATCTAAATCCCTCCAAGTCTTTTATCTCAGGATTTGGTTAGGGGTGGCTGATTTTGTTGCTTTTGTTACATCTCCTACACATCCCTGGACTAGAGGGTGTTCCTGGCCTTTACCCACGGTGCAGTTGTTGAGAAGTAGAGGAAGAGTGGGCCCTGGTGGTCATGAGCACTGAGCTGGGCGGTACGGAGGCTTTTGGGTTTTTTGTTTGTTTGTTTTAATTAAAAATTCCTGTACGGATTTCATTGCTTGCTTTTTTCATTTAACAGTGTATTATGGACAGCTCCACGCCAGAGCATTTAGGTCTATGTTACTTTTTTTAATGAGGTATAATTTTCTATTTTAGGAATGTACCATAATTAACTATTCCCCTGTTGCTGGATACTTAGTTTGTTTCTAATTTTTTCCATTGTGGATGTTTTACAGTGAGTTTCTCTGTTGCCTCTTTTTAACTTTGCAGGTCTCTTTAATGTGGGGAACAAGCTACTAGTGAGCCTGGACTTGCTTTTTGCAATCCGGAACCAGATCAAGCTGGGAGAGGACCCCAGAGTGTCCATCAGCGCTGTTCTGAAGTCGGTGCAGGAGCAGACAGGTACAGGTTGGCTTCTTCCCTTTCCCATAGTCTAGTCCTGAGTTCCCTGGGAATTTTCAGCGATGGGCTTTGGTTGAAAAAATCATCTTAGAGAAGAATCTGATAGTTTGAAAAAGAGACATTCTTGACTTCCCTGATGCACTCCTCTTTTTTAATTTTACAAATACCAAAAGCGTGAGTCTTTCCATCCATCCAGGGACCTTCAGCACAAGGTTAAGCTGACTCTTTAGAAGTTGATCCTTTGATGATAGGTAGAGGTGGCCTCGCTGCATGTTAATTGGACTCATTCTGAATACACAGCTTCTGGAGGTCTGCTACCAGCCCCAAGGCTCATATTGAGACTTGAAGATGGGGATCACCCTCCTTAATATTAGAAATTCTTTTTCTCCTTGCTTTCCTTCTTTCTTTTGATGCTTTTCCCTTCCTATCCCTATAGACTTCAGTTCCCTTGCACCTTGCCTGCTGTGAGGTCAGATGGAATAGGGCAAAGGTTCTAAGGTCAGAGAGGCCTGTGTTTGAGTCTTGGCTCTGCCAGTTAGTGGCAGCGTGATTTTTGAGCCAGTTATCCTCTGTGTCTCAGTTTCTCCAGTTGTAAAATGGGGATGAGACTAGCTTCGGTTTCTTAAAGACGTGAGAGTTAAATGAAATAATGTATTTGAAGCTGTCAGCACATGGTCTGGTGCCTAGTAGGTGCTAGCGCAAGGCAGTTTTAATAACTCCGGAATTGCCCTTTGGGGTTGCCACCCGAGCCCCCGAAGGCCAGGGTGCTTGACCCTAGGGGTGGTAAGTGCTCTTGGGTGTCCTTAGGGCAGCAGTCTTGCCGAGTCGCTTTTCTTGCTGGCCACTGGCTCATCCCCAGGGGCCGCGGGGTCTTTTTTGTGACCTTCTCAGAGCTCTTGCTCTCCTTGCAGAGAAGACTCTGACCTCTGAGGAGCTGAGCCAGCTGCAGGAGCTGCTGTGCAACGGCTATTGGGCTTTCGAGTGCCTCACTGTCCGAGACTACAATGACATGATCTGTGGCATCTGTGGTGTGGCTCCCAAAGTGGAAATGGCCCAGAGGAATGAAGAAAATGTGTTGGCACTGAAGAGTGTGGAAGTAAGTGCCTCCTGGCCACCTTTAGAACCGTCCTCACACTTCTGGCAGCCACCTTCCTGCGTGCTGTCCCAGGAGCAGAATGGCTCCTGTCCTGCCTGGGAGAGCCGAGTGGCTTTTTCATCTAAGGAAGGCTGGTTGGAAATACAGGCATTTGTTATTTTTCAATGAATTTATTAAACATGAAGCAGGTGCACTTTTTAGACACTTGGGACAGGGCGGTAAAAAACCTATAAAGTTTCTATGTTCATGGGGCTTGAATTCTGGTTTGGGAAGACAGGAAGCAAACATCATTATTATTATTTTTTTAAAGATTTTATTTATTTATTTATTTATTTGACAGAAAGACACAGCGAGAGAGGGAACACAAGCAGGGGGAGAGGGAGAAGCAGACTCCCTGCTGAGCAGGGAGTCCGATGTGGGGCTCGATCCCAGGACCCTGGGATCATGACCTGAGCTGAAGGTAGATGCTTAACGACTGAGCCACCCAGGCGCCCCGGAAACAAACATTAATAATTGCATATGTTATATTAATGTTTATCGTATAGGCAGTATGTAGTAATTAAAAGTAGCATAGTAATAGTAAAGCAGGAAAGGAGAGAACAGCGTGGTGGAGAGGGGGATTCCTGTTTTCTAGAGGGTAGTCAGGGGGAGGCCTCTCTGACATGGAGGCATTTGAGAAGAGATCTGAAGTGCACGTAGCTTTCAGGGGAGGAGTATTCTAGGCAGCGAGAGCAGCAAAACGGTCTCAGGTGGGCTTACTGTGCTTGGTTAAGGAACAGTAAGGAGGCCAGTGTGGCTGGAGCACGTGAGCAGTGGCAAGAGTGGTAGGACGTGTGAGGTGCAAGTGGCTGTGGGGGGCCACTGGGAGGACTTAACACCAAGTGAGATGGAGAGCCGTGGGCAGGTTTTGAGGAAGAGTGACCTGATCTGTGACTTGGTTCTTAACTAAAAAGTGTTCTCATAAAGATAATACCAAATTCAGATGGCTTCATACATTAATTCTAACAGATAGCCAAGAAATAAATTATTCCGATCATAAAAGAATGGCGAAAGCAGATATGTTTCCCTACCTCATTGAATAAGGCCAGATAACCTTGAAAATAAAGCCAGACATTTAATATAAGAGAACAAATTGGGGCTGGTTGTACTCATAAATATAGATGCCACTGTGCTGAATAAGATAATGGCCAGTCATATCTAACAGTGAAGGAAGTAACCCACCATGACAAGCTTATCCCAGGAAAGCAAGATTGTTTCAGCATTAGAAAATATACTAATGTAATTTGCTTCTGTACAGTTTAAAGGGAAAAAACCCATGTGATTATTTCAATAGATGTAAAAAGGGCTTTCATTATCATTCAACACCCTTTTATAATAAAACTCTTAGTAAACTGAGAAAATAGGAATCTTTCTTGACCTGGTACACACTGTTTTTAAAAAATCACATAGATTGCTGCACTCTCTCCCATGATCATGCTGAGAGGTCTCGTCTGCATGCATAGGCATGGAGTGCCCCGTGAGTATGTCATAGTAGCGGGGGGGGGGGGGGGGCCTGGGGTCGGTGAGCTTTCCACCCCTCAACTCCAGCACAGTGACTGAGAGAGGACTGAAACATCAAGTGTCTCTTTAGGCACTGGACCTGCAGCTCACCTGTTCACCACCGGGGGTGGTGCAGGCCCTCTAGAGAAAAGCTTGGATTTTCTCTGCAAAAAGATGCATTTTGGCATGGCCAGCTGAGCCTCTTAGGGATTTAATGCATAATCCTCCTTTTCTTCCCAATTAAAAAAAAATATATATGTACATTTTGATCACATAGCCCATTTGAAGGATGGTGGTGCGTAACAAGATCTATGAAAGTAAGCATAATGCTTTCTGGAGTCTTCTAGGTGTTCTTTGTAGGTAAAATGACCAATAAAAAATTTTGGTTTTGTGTGTTATCTCACCAAGAGGCTATTACTACCCTCATTCAGATCTGCTTATCTAATAGTAATCTAATGGCAGTGGTTTTTTATTTTTTAAGATTTTATTTATTTGACAGATAGCACAAGCAGACAGAGTGGCAGGCAGAGGGAGGCAAAGGGAGAGGGAGAAGCAAACTCCCCACTGAGCAGAGAGCCCGACGCGGAGCTCCATCCCAGGACTCTGGGATCGTGACCTGAGTTGAAGGCAGACGCTTAACCAACTGAGCCACCCAGGCGTCCCTAATGGCAGTATTACTAGTGACCCAGCTAGAGTTCATTGAGCATGTTACTACATATGCCAAGTTCTTACGATGGGCTCGGTGCTTGACTGACGTCTCACCCCATCCCTGTGAGATTTTTGTAGATGAAGGGACTGAAGCCCAGGGGTTTTGTTCACGCTTACCCAGCCAGGAGGGGTAGAGCTGGGGCTTGACCTTGGTCTCTCTGACTCCAGAATCTGAGCTCATAAGCACTGCCATGCTCGCTAGCAACTCCTGGGACTCTGAGCCCAAGTTTTTTTTTTTTTTTTTTTTTTTAAAAAGACGTCTAGCTGCAGAGACCATTTGGTTTCCAGAAGTAAACAGATGCCCACCCTCCTGCAAAAGCTCATGTCTCCTAGTGCTACCTGGCATCTGCCTTGTCCGATCAAGGCTCTTTCTCACAGAATGGAGTAGAATTCCCTTCACTCTCGGTATGCATGTCTCTTCTCTTCTACGGTACTGGGTATATCTTTCTAGAGACCAGGGCCTACTTTATTTTCTCCCTTTTGTGTGTGCAGCGTGGTGTGCATGGGCGGAGAAGCAGGTAGAGGGTATTCTGAAGTCAGTGAGAGGAAACAAGAAGTTACTTTTAACAAAACTCACATTGGCAGTTGTCCAGGAGGAGACTGTCTGGTGGCCTCTCCCCTCAGGGACTGTATAGAGGGGGACCCTCTAGCCTGATGACCGTCAGCACATCAGTCGGTGTGCCCAGCGGCACACGCGGCTGGCATTCCTTGTCCCCGTGTTTTGTGGGGAGGGCGGGCTCAGGAGCTGGGAAGCGTGGCGGGAGGGTTGTGCTGTGTACTCACAGTGCGTACTAGCGTCACACGTGGTGGGGAGCACGGCTTGGCCTTTGGGACTAGACTTTAGTTCGAGTTCTTACTCTGCCCCTTCCTGTGGTAGTCTCGCCCCAGCCCCCCAGACTTGTGCAGTAGTTACGCAGTGTCCGACATGTAACAGGTATTCCGCGGTAGCTCCCCTTTCCTGGCAGGTCAGGGAAAGGACTTGACCAGAGGCAGATGCAGAAGGGACTGAGCGCTCTTCATGTATTGGGGCGAGCTGAGGTATGGGGGAGAGGAATGTGGCCAAAAGGCCGTCGGGTACTAAGATGTCAGAATTGGGGGCGGGCACCCTGGTGGTGCATGGCTGTCTGATACCTGCCCCACTTTGTTGTCCCGAGTGGATCAAGAAGGTGGGCTCTTGTGTTGCTAATACTCTGTGGCTCCTACAGTTTGATCTTTTTTATCCTGACCTTTTAGTTCACCTGGCCTGAGTTCTTGGGCCCTAGTGAGGTAAACGTGGAGGACTTTTGGGCCACGATGGAGACAGAGGTGATTGAGCAGGTGGCCTTCCCTGCCAGCATCCCTATCACCAAGTTTGATGCCTCTGTTATTGCCCCCTTCTTCCCACCACTCATGAGAGGAGCTGTGGTCGTCAACACTGAGAAGGACAAAAACCTGGATGTGCAGCCAGTACCTGGTAAGACCACCTGGTGGCTGACTTGGGTCAGGGAAGGGCCCAGGCCAGAGTTGGGAACATTTCCATGGCCAGCCAGTATGAGTGGCAGAGCGGGGCGGGGGCAGGGCAGGCTCACGGAGAGGGCTCTTTCTAGAAGGATAATGACACGGTGTGACAAAATGCCCTAGAGGTTAAAGTCAAGGTGTAGAGTTTTGAAGAGCTGCCAGCCAACTTTCACAAAACAATACCTTTCCTTACCAAGTGGAATATATTTTGTTTTATTTCATTTTTAAAATCCTGGATATGACCCACTGAGATGATTTTATAAGTATTTAATATGTTGTGATCCACTGGTTCTCAGGCAGTGCTTCCTAACATGAGATGCTGAGGTCCTACTTCATTCTTGCTGTTTCAAGGCCCAGAAGTTGGTTTTCTTTTTTAAGGCCCCCACATAGTTCACTGTGGTTAGGCAGGTTCAGGAGCACAGTGTAAAGAGAGCGTTTTTGAAATGAGACCTACTCCTCCTCGTGTTGCTGCCCTTGTGGTAAGCCTCTGAGATCTTGGTTCTGAAAAACCTTAAAAGATTAAAACCTTACTCATTTTGAGGTTCTTTGCAAGGGGGTTCTGCTGGATCTCTCCCCTAGATGGTCAGGGGCAGAAAGCCAGTTCTGAGAGACTTCATATATCTGCAGAAGTTATAAGACCTGCCTCGAGTCCACCTCCCTCAGCACATAGGGCAGTGCTCAGGGCAGAGCCTGCTTGCACTGCTTGCCGGACTTAGGCCTCGTCCCCTGGTTCTCACCCTCACACACGGACTCCCTGTGACCTCTGTTGCCTGGTGGCAGTGCCCTCCCTTCAGCAGGGTCATCTCTTGCAGGCCATGGCAGTGCCCTGGTGAGGCTGCTCCACGAGGGCACCTGCAAGCTCGAGGAGATTGGCTCATACAGTGAGGAGGAACTGCGGCACCTGTTGAGACAGTGTGGCATCCCCTTTGGGACAGAAGACTCCAAGGTGAGTGGCGGGGGCAGCAGTGCAGATAGGGACTTAGGGAGCAGGCTGGTGGTCTGCTTTCTGGGCGAGATGAGCCACCTGTGACAAGTGCCTGTGTTGGACACAAGGTGCTAGCAGTCAGGGGCCTGGGAGATCGTCCACAGCCAGGTCACGATAGGTATGCGAGGCCTTTCCCTCCAGTCAGTTCCTCTGGTGAAGGTAGTGGGTCTGGACTCTGGGGTCAGGAATCCTGGCTCTCCCACTGACTGGGCGTGACCATGCTAAGCTACCTTTCATTTCTCAGCCTCATTTTCCTGGTTTACAAAGTGGAAATAACCAAAATACTGACCCGATGAGGTTGTTGTAAGGAAGGAAGGCACTTTGCAGTGTGTGGTTATCACCTCTCCAGGCCCTTAGAGAAGGAGTGTCGTTACATCCGGGGGGTGGGGGGGGTGGGGAGTGGGATGGGGGGTGTGTGTGTGATTTACATTATTTACTTTTCTTCATACTAACGTCCTATCGAAAATTTCATGCCTCCTTCAAGTTCAGATCAAATACTAGCTTATCTTTGAAGCATCCGCTGCCCTGTGAAAAGTAGGAAGACCCCCCCCCCCCCGCCCCGCCCAGGCCTCAGAAGTCTGGCACCTTGGTCACTGTGGCTGGCTATCTCTGGGACCTGGTCCTTGCAGGGCCTCAGAATCCCCATCTGTACCTGGAGGACATTAAGCTAGTGAGGCTCCAAGGCAACTCTGGCCTTGATGGTTTATTCTTTCTCTTTGGGTGCTGAAGTGAGCGTTTGGTGCTGGACACCAGGCCTGGTTTCTTAGCATTTACTGCTTTGTTTTTAATCTTGTCCTGTTCCAGGAACAGCTCTGCTTCTCCTTGTTGGCCCTCTATGAATCTGTACAGAATGGAACCAGAGCTAGACAGCCCCCACCTCATCTCACAGGGGGTAAAATCTATAAGGTGTGCCCCCATCAGGTAAGGGGATAATAAGGAGTAGCTTGGGGTGAATTTGTCCATGTCAGATTGCCCATACAGATAATCTGGCTGATCCAGCTCATTCTGTGGGAATTGGCACTTAGGTCACTGGGCGGCCTGTGGAGTAGCTCCTTATGGGTCAGATGCCACCCTTTGGACTAGGAAGGGAGCCTGGGTCATCACCAATGAGTATTAGGCACCCTTTCACATCCTGGCCCTGCGTCAGCTGTTGAGGGTACAGAGGTGAGCAGTGAAGATTCATTCTTTTCTAGTTGATCTCATTTTAGAGGGAAAATAGAGCCACCGTGGCTTAGGGCACTAGCTTTGAAGGAACTAGACAAAGCCTTGAGATAGAAGGCAACAGAGAGGGACCTGCTGTCTGGGGCAGCGAGAGAAGGCTGAGAGCCCAGTGATGAGTTATGGAAAGAATGTTCCAGCAGAGGGAAGGGTGACCACTAAGTCTTGAGTGGGGAAGCCTGGTGAGCCCAAAAGAGGAAGGTTGGAGGGGTGAGCAGAGACCAGATCATGCAGAGCTTTGTAGGCCACAGTAGCAGTCTGGGTTCCCCACTGAGGGTAGTAAGGGGCCTAGTGGACAGTTCTCAGTGGGAATTGGGGAGGACGTAGTTCTGATTTTGGCTTAAGGAGAGCATGCTTCACATCTGTAGAGTGCAGACAGGGCAGGCACTGGGATAGCTCTGGGAAGGTTGTGCACTATATGACAAAGCCGGCCCAGGAAGATACTGGGGTCGAAAACCCCCCGAACAGGTACTGAATGGGGGAGGGATTGCTAGCAGAGTTCACTCAGGTGCATGAGGGGGCATGACAACTGGCTGTCAAAAGAGAATCCGATTTTCAACTTCTTTAGCCAAAGCTGTGTTTGAGGGACAGACTGGATGCCTTTCCTCTGGCAGAACAGAGCCTGCTCAGAGGACTGTGTTCATGTGACTGGGGACCATCTTGTGAGAAGCACTTGACCACGTGGGGCCATGAGAGTTACAGAGCCTCCGGGCTGTGATGGGCAAGCCAAATTACTAGGAGGTGATAGCTAAGACTGGTGGGGGTGAACACGGTAGGGAGATGGAGACAGATGCAGGATCCCCCACTAAACCCAGAGCCCCCCCTCCCCAGCCACAAAGTGGCACCTGGGGGGCACTGTCAGTGGAGGTGTTTACTAGTCTACATTGAGGTTCCCATCTGGGCAGCCTGTCCGGGTCTGGTGGGGAGCTGCTCAAAATACAGATGCTCAGACCCCACGCCAGAGGCTAATTCCCTGGGTGTGGGGTAGGGCCCAGGAACCTCCGTCTCTAACCAGCTGTGGGCTGCCAGTGCTGTGTGGCTGGGAGTTGGAGCCCCTGGACTGGAGGGTGCTTGGTGGGGCAGTGTGGAGGGTGGGGTTGGGAATAGATGCCCTTGGGGGCCTCTCAGCCTCCACTGAAGACCAGATGCCCCCAGCTGTATTCTCTCAGGAAGTCAGGGATGAGCTGGCGACTTCATTTCGGGACAGAACTAGGAAGCAGAATGGGATGGGCTCTGGCAGGATGGCCATGGCTTTAGTCACGAAACCTGACTATTCATCTTTATGGGAAGCAGACGCAGCTCTGTGTGCTGTTTGGCTTCTTAACCCTCTGCTGTGCTCTCCACCTCCCTGCCCAGGTGGTCTGTGGCTCCAAGTACCTTGTGCGGGGCGAGAGTGCCCGCGACCATGTGGATCTGCTGGTCTCTTCCCGCCATTGGCCACCTGTCTACGTGGTAGACATGGCCACACCAGTGGCCCTGTGTGCTGACCTCTGCTACCCAGAGCTGACCAGCCAGATGTGGGGGAGGAACCAGGGCTGTTTCTCTAGCCCCGCAGAGCCACCTGTGGTGAGTTCCCTTCTGAGGAACTGGAAACAGTCCCACTTACTGACCACGTCCCTCCTCCTGGTTGTTTGGGAAGGCCTTCTGGGAACCATCTCCAGCATCCTTTGTCTCCACTAATATTTTGTCTTGATGCTGTGCGCCAGCATTTCCTCCACAAATGTTTACTGATCAAGCCCTGTGTGTGTAAGGCCCCAGCATGTCACTTAGGAGTGCCCAGGGTGTCCCAAACACGGGTATTTTGGAGTCACAGGGGGCGCCTTCCAGAAAAGCCTACGAAATTGCTGCACACTGGTGTACCAAAGGCCCGGACCGTCAGATCTTGGGTCTGACCCCGAACGTACTGTCTGGCATACCTGTTGTGATCTAGAGGCACAGAGGCTTAGAAAACACCACTGTATCCGACCCTCTCCTTTTAGTAAAAGGTAAAGTAAGGTCCAGAGAGGGGACGTGGACTTAGCCAGTGTCGCACAGCAGGTAAGGGGCAGAGCCCTTGTCTCTGTATTTTGGTGCTTTGTACCAGACTGTGATTCCTACCAGACACATGTGCCCTTTGCTGGTAAGAAATGTTAGGCCTGGCAACAGGAAGGAGGCGTCATTGTCATCACTCAACCTTTTCCTTATTCGCTGGACTCACTGGCTCTGTGAGTTTGTGCCCGGCACTGGCAAAAGGCAACTGAGCCTCAGCGAGAGCCCCGCTCCCCACTCCCCTGCAGCCCCGGCCAGAATTGCCTAGGCATGGTAATAAGCAGTAGCAGCTCAGGCGATCCAGCATCTGTTCTGGGAGGTGGCCACTGTGACTGTCCCCGTCTTCACGAGGAGAGGGGACTTGCCCCAGGAGATGTGAGCATATGTGGTGATGTGAGGGTTTAAATGGGGCTGACTGACACGCCCCCCCCCCCCTTCACTCTCACCCACCCCACAGCTTCTACCTTAGTCATTCCCTCATGTCAGAGTGGTTTCTTATCTCTCCTCTAGAGTGTATCCTGCCCAGAACTCTTGGACCAGCATTATACTGTGGACATGATGGAGGCTGAGCACTCTGTCCAGCACCCAGTCACCAAGACTGCCACACGTCACATCGTCCATGTAGACACACAGCCCAGTCCTGGTGACCCCAGTACTGGGCACCACTCTTCAGCCCTGTGCCCTGAGTTGGCGCCCTACGCAACCATCCTGGCCTCCATCGCAGACAGCAAACCAAACAGTGTCCGCCAGCGGCCCATTGCCTTTGACAATGCCACCCACTATTACCTCTACAACCGCCTCATGGACTTCCTCACCAGCCGTGAAATAGTCAACCGGCAGATCCATGACATTGTGCAGAGCTGCCAGCCTGGCGAGGTGGTCATCCGAGACACCCTCTACCGCCTCGGGGTAGCTCAGATCAAGACAGAGGCAGAGGAGGAGGGTGAGGAAGAGGAGGTGGCTGCAGTGACAGTCTAAGCCAGGCTCTTGCACAGGGACTGCACCATCTCAAGCCATAGTGAGGCCCTTACCCGAGGCAGATCCATCCAGGGGACCGGCGGGAGCGTTCACCTTTGGGGAGGCCTCTGATGCTGGGACTGACCAAAGAGCTTCCATTTCCTGAGCACGGTGGGGCCCCGGGTCCGTGGTTCTCAACCTTCTGGGGGTTAGGAGAAGCACCAGGACACTCCTTACTGGCCCTGAGAGAGCACTTGGGGGACATAGAATGTTCAGCAAAGGGGACGGGAGGCCAAGGGAATGCTGGTAGCTGGTGGCTTCCCTGGGGCCTCCTGCGGGTCAGGGTGGAGGTCCTGGGGTAGGGGAAGGCAGAGTCCGGCGCTAGGTGGGAAGGCTGCTGAGGTATCTCTTCCCACCCCTGGGGAACACTCTTTCCAGCCCCTGTAGCCACACGACTTCCTTAGCCTGTTGCCTTTGACTTGGGGCCTTAGGGGCCTCATTAGCTCTAGGGGTCCCTTTGGGCTCTTGATTTTCCCAGAGGAGGGATGCGTTTCCCTCTTGCTCTTCCTGCACCCAAATTTGGGGGAAGCTGAGGAGGGAGAAACAGCCACAGCTTTCTTCCAGGACTGTCTTCTCTGCCCTGAGCTTTGAGGAAGAGGATCCCCTTCCTCCTTTTCCCTGGCCACTGCTGCTGCACTTTACATCCTTTCTGGGCCCTGGACCCTCACCACAGAGGGGATGTGGCCCGTTGGCATGACATAACCTGGCGGCAGTAGGAAAAACTCCCTTCTGTGAAGGGGAAGCAGACTGGGCCATAAGGAAACAGCGGGACTGGCTCAAGTGCCTAAGGTTTGCTTAGGGCACGGGAATTGGCCGTGTTATTTAATTTATTGAGAGGAGTGGAGTAGGTGGCTTTTTTCCCCTCCTTCTTCCCCCACCAAGAATAAAATTTATTAAATTATCTGTTTTGGTGAAGCAAGAGTCAATTCCATGCTCATTGTGTGGGGCACGGTGTGGTTGAGCACCCGAGATGCTGAGTTGGTCACTCAGCATGAAGGAGGATGGAAGAGGCCCCAGGGAATCCGCAGGCCCCCAAGTGGCACAGAGAATCGGAGGCCAGCTGTGTTAATGCTGTTAGTTTAATGACCGAGACATCCCGCAGAGCGACTGTTAGTTACGGGGGGTCAGCTTGGTGGAGTGCATGCTGCTCGCTTGGTGTGGCCAGCCACACAGGCCCCCTGCCTTCCAACTCAGAATGACAGGGGACTGGGCAGAACCCCGAACTTGTAGCTGCCACCTGGCTCATTGTAGCGACCAGATCCAGGGTGGGTGGGGCTGTAGAGAGAAGGCCAGAGGGTGGGGAGTAGGAGGTACAGTTCATTCCTAGAAAGGGGCCACCCTGCTCTGAGGTCCCTGAGCCAGGCACAGTGTCTGAGCACCTGTTTGCTCTTGCCATTTCACTCAGCTACAGAGGGGGTCCTTCTACTCTGCCAAGGCCCAAGGAGCTTGGTCTCAATACTGGGGCACTTGGTAGGCACAAAACCGGTCCATTTCCAACGAGATAACGGGGAGTAGGGAAAGGGGTGCCTGGAAGTGGGAATGAGGTTGAGAGTGAGCTGGGGTTCTTCCAGTTGGCATAGCGAACATGAGGCCATAGCATTGAGAACAGTGGGTGGGGGGCTCAGCCCTAGCCCCTGACTGGCAGTGATGGCCCAGGCCGCGGAAGCGGGGTCCTCCCCAAACTCCCGTGGGTCTCACATCCCTGAGTTTCAGAGCTGGGCCGGGCTGTTGAGTGAAATGACCAAGGGCAGAGTCTGTAGGTTCTCCCCGTGGTGCCCCATCCACGGTGGAGCTGAAGCTTGGAGGAAGGGGAAAGCGGAGCTTCCTGGCCGTCTCCTCAGCAGAACTGGTAGTTGTTGGGCTGCAGCAGGGGCTGGGCAATATCCCCTTGCTCACAGCAGGCCAGGTGCTCGCTGGAGCTCTCCTCTGGCTCACTGCTGCCGCCGCTGCTTGACAAGTTGGTGTAGTCCTGAGGGTGAGAGGCCGGGCGTGGTTGGTCCTGATGGCTCAGGCCCCGCCCAGCCTGCTGGAGCCAGCCACCCGCCCCGAGGCTGGCCCCACTCACCGGCTCTCTCCTGTGCACTTGGGCCTGCTCCTGGAGGAGGGAGCAAATCTGCTGGAAGGTGGGTCTGCGGGTGGGCTCCAGGGCCCAGCAGGCCTGCATGATGCTGTATCTGAGACAGAACAGAAGCGGCCTGTGGGCCTGGGGACCGTGACCCATTCCCCTGTGCACATGCACACACAGCCCCTCAGTCTTGCCCAGCAGAGGGCCTGAAGCCTAGTGAGAAGTGAGCCTGACACGAGACCTGTGCTAAGTCCTTGACATGCTTGTCTTACTTAATCTCCCCAGTAGCCCTTGGAAGGTATTTCTATCACGCCCATTTGACAGCTGAAAGGAGAAAAAGTTGAGGGATGCTCTCGCCCAAGCTCCTAGAACCAAGAAGGGGCGCCCTTGCTGCCCGCAGGTCGGTTTGCCAGGTGGGCTGAGATGAGCAAGCGGCCGACTGTAGCAAGAGACTTAACGGGGCAGGGGGGCTGCAGGGCTGTGGAGCTGGTGGGCCGGCAGGCCGCGAGGGCCTGGCTGGGCACCGGGAGCGGCCGCGTTGAGAGTGGCGGGGAAAGATGTGGTGGGTGAATGCATGGCCCGCTGGCCCGCGCAGAGGCCGTGGTGAGGGGAGGGAGTCGGCGGCTCGCGGTGGGCCGGCTGTCATGAGGCAGTGGAGAGGCTGCCGTGGCTGGCTGGCCCACACCCCAGAGTGCCAGGACAGAAGAGATGGCAGGAGCCTTCCTTGAGGTCGTAGTACGAGAGTCTGACTTAAAAACCTGTCATTTGAGTTAGGACCAGTCCCAGTTGGAGTCCTAGGAGCACATCCTCTAGGCTACCTGGGAAACCAGTGGAAACCCTGACCTCACTCGGAAAAGGGCTTGGTTTGGCCCACGGGGGGGGAGGTAAAGCCTGGTTCTGGAACACTGGGCAGGGAGACTGGGACCACACACACACTTCCGTCCCCTTCAACCAAAGCCTGGGGTGTCCGCTTTCCTCCCTGGGGTCCTTCACTTACATGTTCTCTGGGGCAAATGCAGGCTGGGCCATTTGGTATCCGTCCTTCACCAGTTTATAGAACTTGCTGTTCACCAGGATGCCAGGGTAGGGGTTCAGCCCTGCAAAGGCCAAGATCAGGTAGGAGACCATGCTCAGTGCTCACCTTCACCTGCCCCCACACCCACATTACATCGTGGCGAGGCTGGGGTGTGAAGAGTTACAAAGGAGCGTAGGCTTCAGTGGAACTGGGGAGCCTTCACCCAGGCCTCATCACACCCCACAGAGAATTCCGGCACAGGCTTTGGAATAAAAGGTTAGAGGAGCTCGTTGAAGGGCTTAGCCCAAGTCCCTGTGCCTAGAGCTCCAGAAGCGGGATACACACAGTATGAGAGAAAACCATTCAAGGAAGCAGCAACCGCTCGGGCAGGCACACGAGGGAAGAGCCTGGACGGAATGCCTGGTGGCGTGGAGCGTCCGCCCAGCCCATGCAGGAGGTGCACTGCTTGGTTTTCACTCCCAGCAGCCTTTGCCGTGCCCTGGGCACCAAGTATCCTTGACTGGCATCCTCCATGAGGTATAGGACACCATGGTAACCGAACACGAGTCAGCCCCAGGCCAAGCCTGCCCTGAGCCAGCGGCTTACCTAGTGAGAAGATTTCCCAGAGCAGGATGCCATAGGACCAGACGTCGCTCTGAACCGTGTAGACACAGTCGAAGATGCTCTCTGGAGCCATCCACTTCACGGGCAGGCGGGCCTGGCACAGCAGACCCCAGTCACCTCGGACCCTGGCTCACCGCCCCCTCCCCAGCCCGGCCTACCCTCCCCAGTACTCACATTGCCCTTGACGATGTAGTTGGAGTCATTCATGATGTCCCTGGCCAGCCCAAAGTCCCCGATCTTGGCCACACGCCCACTGGTCAGCAGGACGTTTCGTGCTGCCACGTCCCGGTGGATGCACTGGAGGGAAGGGCTTGCAGAGTTAGTCTCAGCCCCTGCCCTACTTGAGCCTGAGGTGCAGGGGGAGCAGCCAGGGCCCCAGAAGGCCTTGGGCTCCTCATTGAGGGGGTGGGCATCCGTTTTGGCCCTCTATTCTGGCTCCTGTCCCTACCTTCTACCAAGACCCAGGTCTGAGGAAATTCAATGTGGTCGGACGGTTCAGTACTTAAAAAGCACCATCACTGTGGCCCTCTGGCCCTGAGCAGCGGCTGCTGCCTTAGAGTTCGGGCAGTCCGCTTGGGCAAGGAGCAGTGAGCCCTGGTGCTGGGAACAGCCTCTGCGCCCCGTCCCCCGGGTACTAGTAACAGCAGCTGCTACCTCCAGGGCCCTCCCGTGCCAGGCTCTTCTCTAAGCATCTGCCCACATTATTACCCTGTTTTGCCCTTAAGACAACCCTGTGATTGTGCCCATTTTTCCAGGTATAGAAACCGAGGCTCAGAGAATTGCAATAGTTGCTCAAAGTCACCCAGCAAATGGCTGAGCCACCAATCAAACTCTGGACTCCCAAATCTGCTGTAAGGAGGACGGTCACAGCTCCCGCTCGCTGGGAACTTCGTGGGTTGAGTGTGTTGCACATGTCTTCTCGTACCCTCACAACAACTCAGGGAGGTTCCCTTATTAGCCCCACGAGACCGGGGGCTTCACAAAAGGACACAATGGTTGTCTTGTTCACACTGTCGGCCAAAACCGAAGGAATAAAGCCTGTTCTTGGACATGGGGTCCTCCACGGCCTGCTGCACACCAGGGAAACGGGTCTGCTCAGGCCTGGGCTCCCACCGTCCCGTGGTGGAGGAACTCTCAGCCGTAGGTCTCTCCCGCTCACTCCTAGAGGCCGTGTGGCCGCTGCCCACCTGCTCTCTGGCATGCTGGCTCCTCCTTGGCTCCATCATATGCTCTCCTTTCCTCCCCATCGTCATCCAGACTTACGTGGCGGGGGGGCGGGGGGGGCGGGGCTCAGCTGCCTCCCATCCCCCTGGGTGACCACACTCAGACCCAGTTTACAACTCACGTTCTTGGAAGCAAGGAAGGCCATGCCCTGGGCCACCTGGCTCGAGAAGCGGAGCAGGTCCCGCAACTCCAGTGGTCGCCCATCCTCCTTGTCCAGGTCTGGTGTGGGAAGAGGCGTCAGCACAGCCCTACCTCATCCCTGCCCCTCCCTGCCCAGCCCCCAGTCGCCCCTCTCTGCCCTTCCCACACCTGAAACCCAGTACCTCCTCACCTTGTTCAGAGAAGGAGTCGTTTGAAGAAGAAGTAGAGACAGGCCTCATCTCCACATAGGTGTCTACACCCTGGCTGGAGAAGCCGCTGTCCCTATATAAATGGTTGGGGGGCGGGTGAGTCCCTCTTGCTAAACTGCCCAGCTCAGGCCTTGACCTCTAGCTCCCCATGGCCTCTCCAATCGGCAGGGAAGGACGGGGACCTCAAGGTCCACTCAAACATCCCTTTCTGACAGGGAATTCCCCTGCCGCATTCTGTGTGAGTGATCATTGATCTCAGCATGGCCATCCAGGGAAGAAGCTTACAATTTGTTCTATCGTTGGGCAGCTCTCTGCCTGTTAGAAAGTTCTTCACTGTTCCTAATGCCAACCTGCCCCTTGGATTTTCCTCCAGCTGGTCCTTGCTCTGCCCTCAAAGGCCACAGAGAATGAGGCTCCCTTTCCCCCTAACAGCCCTACAGGGATTTGAGCATATTCTAAGGCCCCATCTTTGAGCCTTCTCTGTCTGGACAGTGGTTCTCACCGCTGGCTTCACATTCAGCCACGTGGGGAATTGTCGACTCTCCCTGTGCCCGGACCACCTCAGAAATTAGGGGGCAAAACCCAGTCGTTCGCACTTTGCGCTCTCTCCAGGCGATTCCAGTGTGCAGCCTGGCTAAAGGCCACTGGTCTAGAGGAGTGCTTCTTAAACTAATTCAAGAGCATATGATTCGCCTGGGGGGTCTTACTGAAATGCTGATTCTGACTCAGCAGGTCTGGTGGCCTGAGCTCCTGCATTTCTAACAGCTTTCAGGTGATGCCTATGAGCTCACGCTTTGAGTCACAGTTGGAGAAAGCACTTCTCTAGATTGAATAGCTACTACTGCTTCTAATATTACAACTAGGTATGATTTCTGCACTCCCTCCCACCCCCCCCATCCCTGCCCCCTCTGTGATGGAGACGTGCACCTTGACAATGCCCATACTAGATCTAGTGTTCCCAGAAAGAGAAGGGAGTGTCTTATTTAGGCTTTGACCATGGCAAAACCATCCCCTCCCTTGGTTTAGAAACTATACTTCCATTAATGTAGCCTGGGAACCCACTGGCAGGATTGGATCACATGCCATTTGCCCTTGAAGTCACCTCACTGAATCCTTACCCCATGTGCACATTTGAAGATAAGAAGTTAGTACTTTACTTCAGTTCTCATTTTGATTTGACTTGGCCTGAGGTTCTAGCCTGAGGAGGCCCAGTGTGAGCTGCCCTCTCAGAGGGGCGGCAGAGAGAGGAAGAGGAAGCAGATCCTGCCAGCCCTCATATTCGGGGATACTGGATGGAATGAAATGGCCTCCTTCCCCTTTTGCCTCCCCAGGCTTGGCAGCTGATAGTGGCTGAGATAGGGGCCCCAAGTACACCCTTCTCGTTCTGATCCTGTCTCAGCAGCCTGGCCCTGAGGCCCCACACGCCCCAGGACCGAGACTTCAGGACAGCAGTGAGGCTCACGTGAGTACTGGACCAGGAGTCAAGGGAGCAGAGAGTTCTGGGGTGGGCTCCGCCTCTGCCCCTGACTCATGTGTGACACGAAACTGGCCACTTCCTCTCTCTGATTCCCCATGTGGCTTCATCCATCTGCCTCGGGGTGGCTTCCAGGAATCACAGCATTACAGAATGATAGAGTAGGAAAGACTCTGAGAGGTTCAACCCCCCAGTGGCTCACCCCGGGGAAACTGAGGCCCAAGTAGATCAGGGGCCTGGCCACGGTCACCCTGTTTTGCCCTTTCTCCCCCAACAACCAGCAGACTCTGTCCGGGTGCTGTGTAGCCCCTGACAGCATGAGCCCCTGACAGCATGGGACAAATAGGGCAGTTACCCTCAAGATCTGCCCATCTCTGGCCAGAGCGCTGAATGGATCTTGGTTTATCTTTTACATACATTAAAGTGACGATTTCATTAACGCCTATCTCCACCAGACTATGAGCTGCCCATCTTTGCCCTCCATATTCCTAGAACAAAAGTAGGTGCCCAAATATTTGTTGGATGATAGGAATAAGTAGTAGAAAAGCCGGGTTGGCCCATCTAAGTGGGGGTGACTACTTCCCATGGCAGAGATGGGAAAGTGAGGGCCACACAGCCACCAAGCCTGTGTTAGCTTTACGGACAGACCCAGGGCCCCCCTCCTCCCGTCCCAGCCTCCTTCCTGTCCTTTGCCAGGGTCCTACCTGCGGACATATTTCTTCTCCAGGTGGATGTTCTTGTAGCCAGCGCCTGCCTGGGGGTCCTGGGCCACACTCAGGCTGGGTCCCAGCATGGCCTCGGCCTTCCTTCGCAGAAAGTTGAGCAGGTCGCCATAGCAACAGTACTCGGTGATGACCAGAACAGGGCCTAGTGCAGCCAAGAGAGTGGGGTAAGTGCACTCCTTAGCCCACTCCCCCATGTGGACAGGAACATGGGGTGGGGCAACACGGCCCCCTGGAATGGGACTCAGGAAACCTGAGTTCTAATCCTGCCTGGCTATGGGCAGCTTTTTCTGCTTTCTGTGCCTCAGTAATCCCATCTGTCTAAAACAGAGGAATCTCAAAAAACTAGCCAAAGAATTCTTTCTTCAAAGGAAATCTATGGCGGTTCCATATGGGTCAAGGCTGCTATAGAAGAGGATGGGACAGATTGGGAGTCCCGACAGGCCCTGGGGCACTGTTGTGGACCCTGTCATGAGTGTCCAAGTGTCTTTGGGTGGGAGTTTCACTCCAGGCCCCCAGAATCAGACTCCCTGCAGCAGGAACCAGAGATCTGCACTCTTATCCCCCTCTCTGGCTGACTCGGACACACACCAAGGTCTGAGAACCACTGATCAGAGCTCATAGAACTGACTATCAGTCATAAACAGCTTCTGACCAGTCCAGGCACCTGGTCTAGGAATTTGAGGAATGCTGAGGTAGAGATCCTACCATCACTTGGAGGGGATTGGGAGGAGAAGATGGAGTGAGGTGACCCTGGGCCCTCAGACACCCAAGAGGCTCCAAGACCATGGGCCCCAGTGCCTGCTAGGACCCCTCACCTCCGTGGGTGCAGGCTCCCAGAAGGTTGACTATGTTTTCGTGTTGGCCTAGGTGACTCATGATCTTCAGTTCCGACATGAGGGCCTCCTTCTCGTCCGCGTGAGCCGTGGCTAGAAGATGGAGCCACAGGTCCCATAGATGGGGAGAGGGCAGGACATAGAGAGCCACACAGACAGACAGGAGACACCCAAGAGAGCAAGTGGGGCACACCCAGTGCCCCAAAGTGATCAGTGACCAAAAGAGGGAAAAGGAAAAATGCAGACACGCAGATGGGAGTTAGGGAGAGAGAAGAGATGGCCCATCCCTGAGCTGCTTTCGAGTGGCAGGAAACCAAGCTGTGGCCAGGCCATGGCCCAGGGTGGCCTCTGTGTGCCCCAGCCTCTTTGGGGCTCCATCAGAAGCCCCTCCACACCCAGGAGTTGGAGGGAGGCTGCAGCTCACAAAAGAAGCCAAGAGTCCTTGCCTCCAATCCCAGGCCCTTCCCCAGGCCAAAAATGTGGGTGGTGCCTTTTGTGATGACAGGGCAGGCCCTCCCCTAGCATGCACCACCTCCTCCCCGCTCCCCACAATTCCCTCAGCCCCTTCCCCTCACTTACACTTCAGCATCTTCACAGCCACCTTCAGAACAGCATCTTCCTTGCCCAGACCAAAGGCCGTGGCCTCTACCACCTTCCCAAAGGCACCAGCTCCAAGAGTCTTCCCTGCCACACACACACACACACACACACACACACGGTCTCCTTAGATCCCTGGGTGACAAAGAGCCCTTTCTCTAAGGGCCCACAGGCTCCCTGCGGTCCCACATGGGTGCTAGGATCGCATCTCACCGAACTGCAGGTTGTTTCGGGGGAACTCCCACTTCTCGTTGTAGGGCAGCTGGGTGGGGTCTATGAAGGTGTAACTGTTGCCCTCGTAGCTCTCGATGATCTTCCAGCGCACCTGGTACTTGGGCTTCTGCAGAGGGAGGGCGGGAAGCATACATGAGCGCCCCGCAGGCAGATCTGGGATCTCATCCCCGACCCCCCACCCCCGCTGAGAGCAGGGGTCTGGGGAGTCCCAAGGCGTGCGGGAGGAGGCAGGGGTGGCCTGAGATGTGGTGAGAGGGACTGGGTTGTCCCACGTCCAAGGCCTGTCCTTGCCTGGCTTGGCCCACCATATGACCTTCCCTTCCACAAGTCTTGGTTTCCCCACTTGTGTATTGAAAGACAGGGGACAGGGTCACCTCTGAGAGCCCTGACAGCCCTGATAACTTGGTAATTCCTGAGCCAGGAGGGAGGGAGGGACCTTGAGGCCTATCCATCCGTCCATCCTCCCATCCAAATACTGTCTGGTTTTATTTTTAATTGCGGTAAGATACATGACAACCGAAAATTTACCATCTCAACCATTTTTTAGTATATCATTCAGAAGTATTCATTCACACTGTCGTGCAACCAGTCTCCAGAATGCTTTTTGTCTTGCAAAACTGACACTCCGTACTCATTAAGCGACTCCCCATTCCTACCTCCCCTGAGCCCCTGGCCACTTATCTCTCCAATCTGACGACTCTAGGTACCTCACTTAATTGGAATCATGCAGTATTTGTCCTTTTGTGACTGGTTTATTTCACTCAGCCTGATGTCTTCAAGGTCCATCTGTGTGTCAGAATTTCTTTCCTTTTTAAGGCTGAATAATATTTCCAGACAAATATTTCACCGAATCCCTATTTGTGCCAGACACCATTGATTCAGAACTGAAGAAGATAAAGGCCCTGCCCCCAGGCAAGGGGCTAAGACAGGCATTCAACTCAAATACATACTTATGTCGGACATCTTCCTATAGTACCGTGAAAAAAACAAAGCAGGGTGATAGGCTAGAGAGCGCCGGGTACAACGGAAGGTAAGTCAGGGAAGGCCCTTGAGGAGGTGAGGGGCAGCCGGCCAGATGACTGTCAGAGGAAGCTCTTTGCAGGCTCAGTGAAGAGCAGATGCAGAGGCCTCGGGTGGGCCAAGTCCTGGCAGGTCTGAGGGACCGGAAGTTTCCCCAGGGGCTTGAAGGAGGTGGGGATGTTCCAGAGACAGGAAGGTCTTGAGCGCTGGGATAGGTGAGTGGATTCCCTCCTACCTGCACTGAGAAGCCCTTGAGGGGGTGACGCAGGTGAGGGATACAGCTGAATTTATGTTGTCAAAGGAGAGGGAGAGGGCAGAACCAGACGTAGGGAGGAAAGCAGATGCGTGGCTCTTTCCTGCCCAGGGCGACGGCTGCTTGGGGGCATCATGCCAGGGGGTGCCCATGAGAAGCACTGATGGAAGACAGACTTTAGGGGGAAAGTGGAAGCTGGGCCTGGGTGGTGGAGGACACTGAGGCCTTGGGTCAGCAGTCTTGCTCTTTCCGGTCAGCCTGATGGGACAGGGACCAGCTGGGCTGTGCTTAGCAGCTGGGCTCCTTCTCTGGGCACCCAGCCTGGGGGAGCTAACAGGTATGAGAGTGGGTGTGGGGGAGGGAGGCGGCCTGTGGCTCTAAGTTGCATCAGATTAAGAGAAAAGACTCCAGAGAGCTGTAGGGAAGAACTTTCCAGATGGTAGTTTGGGAGAGGAGATTGTGGGTAGACATAAGGAAGAACTTCCGGGTTCTGATTCAGGAGGGAGGCTGCAGATAAACTTAAGAACATACGAGCTGTGGCTTGGGAGGAAGAGTCTGAAGCGGGATCAAAGGAGGAAGCTCCTGAGTCATGCAGGATTCAAGCCCCGCGTGTGGGTGCCTTCCCAACCCTAAACATGGAGAGAAAGCCAGGAGGGGGTTCCTTGACCTCCCCCAGCCATTTCCATCTCCAGGGGTTTCTGTGGCCAAAGCTGTTTTTTTCTCCTCACCACTTCTTCTTCTGGCCCCTGCAGCTGGGCCTGAGTCAGCCCCCTCCCCAGTGCTGCCCGGCCCCCAGCCAGACAGGGGATACTGGGGAAAGGGAGGGGGGTGGTCAAAGGAAGAAGAGGTCATCTGGCTGGATCTCAGGTCTCTGAATCCCAGACTCTACCTGGAGGAAGACACAGCTCTCCCCTGCCTCCCCCTGCGCCTCCAGCATCCCTGCCCCATCCTGGAAGGCAGCCAGCAGCTCTGCTTCTGTACCACCTTGGCTACCCAGGGCTTCTACCTGGAGGGGTTTCCTCTGAAGGAGAGCCCTTACAGGGAAGTTGGGACGGGCCACCCTCGGCCAGGTTTCCTAACGGTAGCAGTTGTCCCGATAGGAAGGAGTGCTCCCTGAGCAGGGCACCGGGCGGCACGCTCAGCATGAGTCATCTCACTCCTTACAACAGGCCCAGGCCCAGGCTCACCCCAACTTCCCCTTGGCGACTGAGATGGGCAGGGAGACATCCCAGTCCTGTGACCCTCCCCATCTAGGCCTGATGGTTCTAGGCTTCTGGATGTTCTCTGTCTTAGGAAGGTAGCGACCTCAACACTTCCCACTGGAAACCTTGGGGACCCTCCCGCCTGGCCCCAGTCGGCCTCCAGGTCCCAGAGCTCAGTTCTGACTCCAGAATCCCAGCCTTCGTGCCTCCCTACCTCATCCTTTCCTCCTTGTGTCCTTCCTCCTTCCAGCCTGCTGACTCCTGCCCTTTTCTCCTCCCCCCTTTGGCCCCCCTTGTGGTCTCTCTGGGGGCCAGGAAGGTGATGACTCAGCCCTGAGGCAGAACCAACCCTTCCCCCCAGCCAGAGCCACCCCTCACCGCAGGCCCAGGCAGTGAGGCCGGGCCAGGCAGAGTCCCCAGTGCAGAGGCAAAGCTCAGAACCCCATGGGGCAAAGCAGAGGGGAATTGGACGGAGGGCCTAGAGGCAAGGGCATGACCATCTTGACCTCTCAAGGTCTTGTCCCACGGGATGCCCTCCTTTTCTTGGCCTCGGATGGGTTCAGGGGGCAGTTACATTTCCTGGATGGGAAATGAGGTGGCTGGGACCACATGTTCCAAAAATGGTCCCATGGAGAGAAGGTAAGGTGTCCCCAAACCAAAACTGGCCAAGGGGGCTGGGCATCTAAAGGTAGAAGGGGCTGGAGAGGGAACTGGGCCTTCTCTGGAATCTCTGCAGAGCCTCTGGGCTGAGGAGGCAGCTCTGTGGGGCACTGACTGGGAGGCAATTTTCAGCTCTGTAAAAGGAAGAAGCTTGCAATAGTCAGAGCTGCTCAGAGAAGGAACTCACAAGAATGAGTTAAGGCCTGTCCATAGAGGTGGGTGAGCAAGGCCCGACAACCACTGTGGGTATGTAGTCAAGGAGATGCCCAACTTCAGACACTCCTACAATCCCAAGATGCATGAGCTAACTCAGGTTCCCCAGTCAGCTTCTTCCTAGAGCAAAGGCGTGCAGGGTCCATCCTGAGCGCTGTCTGTGCCCAGCACCCTGCTAAATCCCCTCCATGCGGTCTGTCATTGAATCCTCATGACAGCCTGGTGGGGTGGCCACCATTATTAAACCCATTTCACAGATGGAGAAACAGAGACAGAGACAGCCCCAACTTCCCCAGAGTTACAATAGCTGGAGACTGGCAGAGGCAGGAGCCTCATCTGTCCAACTCCCAACCCCTGGCTCTTAAACCAGACTATCCATAGGCTTGTGGAATGTCAGAGGAGGAAGACTGTGACCAGTCCCATGGTACAGGTGGGGAAACTGAGGATCAGAGTGGGCAGTGAGTCAGCCAAGGTCACAGGGCAAAACAGTTTTGGAGCTGGACCCAGATCCCTGAAGTCTTGACCCAGGACCTTCGTTTCTTGGAGGCTGCATTCAGAGCTGCCTCTTCTGGGTGCTGGTGTGAGCATGAGAGCTGCCCCCATGGGCCCCCACATCCCATCCACACTAAGTCCTCTTCTGATACTAAAACCCCTAAGGCAGGGGTGCAGAAGAGAAGATGCAGAGGAGACCCACAAGGTGGGCTATTCACCCCTAAATCACATTGCTCCCTTGTTTGAACCTCCTGATGGCTCTGAGCCTACAGGATGGGGCCCAACTCCTTGGACCCCCAATCTGCCTCCTCTTCCAAACATCAGTATTTCTGGAACTTGCCTTGGTCTCCCCCCATCCCGCCCTCCCCTTTGTTCACATTACCCTCTCCCCCAGAGATACCATTTCCCTGAGTCTTGTCTCCCTTTGCTGCACCCCCCATTCTCTAAGATCTGTCCCCTCCATGCCTACCACCTTCTCCAAGCAGGCTCCCTTCCCCGCCAGGGACAATGGACTCCATCTTTTGTGTAGGAAGGCAGCTAGGCAGGTGGCAGAGGCCTGAGGCTGTCACGTGGGAGGCACCTGGGATCCTTGGGCAGGTTCTTCACCCTTGCCAGCCCTCAGTTTCCTTACTGTAAAATACTGACTGCTTCAGTCCCTGCTTCCAGGTTGTCATGAGGGTAAGATCGGATGACTCAGTGTTTCACATAATGGCTAAAAACATGGCTTCTTAAAACCCAGCCTCTGCCACTGACCAGCTGTAGGCAAGGGCAGCTGCCTCCGCCTCTCAGAATCTCAGCCTCCAGCTCTGTAAAATGGGGTTAGCGATGCTATCCACATACTGTGATCGTTGCGGGCATTCAACGAGAGGATGTGAGTAACAGGCTTCAGGAAAATGCCTCTTAAGTTGCTAAAGCTGACTGAGAACTCAATGGCAGCTTCAGTGAATAATAACTAATGAAGAGGATGATGATGGTCAAGCCTTCCTCCTCCACTAGACCGCCCACCGCCTGACCTGAGACACAGGCCTGGCCCCGTGATGCCCTCTCTGTGTGCTTGCATCCCCCTCCCCGCGCGGGGACAGGACCCCATGTTCCCGCTCTCCGGAAGACCCCACCCCTCTCCCCACTGCATCTTTTGCTCTGTAATCCGCACCCTCACTTTTATGCAACCATCGCTGCTCTAGACAGTGAGCCCCACAAGGGGGAGAGCCTCAGATCCTCCGAGTTCTGGCTCACTCGGCGCCCAGCCGCTCACGTTGGCATACAGTTGGTGCCCACTAAAGAGCTGTTGGCTGAATGGCTGACAGAACGAGTGGGTTCTCGGGGGCTACAGGGTGGATCCTCGCAACCGGGTGGCCCCGTGCCAGGGTCGGGCTGGTTCAGGTGCCTGGACGCCCCCACCCCCGCCCTACCCAGGCTCACCTGCTTGTACTTGTAGAAAAGCAGCATGAGCAATAGCAGCAACAAGGCCATGATGGACATGCAGGTGACCAACACGGGCGTGAAGAGCGGCTCGTCGGGGAGCTGCGTGTGGGCTCCTGCAAGGGTGGGGGGCAGAGGAGTGAGCCTGCAGCGGGGCCTCCAAGCCCTCCTGCCACCACTGAGATCAGGCCACTGCATTGTCTGGAACACAGTAGGTGCTCAATAAATGCCCGTTGACTGAACCAAGAGTCTTCACCTGGAAGCCCCCAGAGCCTCAGAGTCTTCCTATAGACCCTCCCCCAGCCAGGAGCCGGGACGACAGCCCCTCCGGGTCTGCTCATGCGCAGCCCAAGCCCCGCCCACAGTCACAACCTCTGCCGCTGGGGAGCCCCTCAGGTCGCGCAGTACCCCCTCCTGCCAATGCGAGGCGCTCTGCGGCAGAGGCTTGTGCCAGTGCCCAGCTGTGGCTTGTGCTCACACATACACACAGATGCACACACCACACACACAAACAGATGCACACCACACACACACCCCAGTGATGGGCATTCACCCCCTACACCTTCAGGCAGCTCAGACAGAAAGACCCAGAAGTTAGGCTGAAATCTGCCCTCCCAGCGTTTCCCCCCTGCTCCCCCGAGCGCCCCTTGGAACCACACAGGCCTTCGGAGGGTCGGAAAGCTTGACCAATGGCCCCTGGGTCTCCTCCTCCAGATCAATATCCTTACTTCTTTCAATATGTTTGAAGGACACAGTGTCCATCATCTTGCCCAGATCAACAGTGTGGGTCTGAGGCCAAATCTCACCTCTGCCACTTAGGAGGCGTGTGACATCGAATGTGTGACTTCTCCCTAAACCTCCGGTCCATCGTCTCCCAAGTGGGAAGGAAAATAGTGCTAGCCTCCTAGGGCCGTGTGAGCTCACTGAGCTAACAACTGTAAGGTGCTCAGCACAGCACCTGGCACAGAGTAAGCTCTCAGTGAAACATCCGTTTGGCATGTTTAATATCGGACCCCCGGCCCCGAGACAGGCTGCCACAGGTGGCTCGTGTGGGGTCTGGCCCTGGTCTCAGCTGCTCCGAGGCCCCTGTGGGGCCGCCTCGGAGCCAGGCAGAGGCTCCCACTCGGTGCTGCCTGCCCAGAGAGTCTGGTCAGGGCCTGGCACACAGTGGTGCTGAGTCCCGGTTGCTGGAAGGTGCTGTGGGTCCCCGCAGCTGTGGGCCTCTCTCACTCAGGCAGCTGGAGTCTTTGTGCCACACAGGGAAGGCACGCCTTCCTCTGAACGGACGCAGCCCAAGTCAGTGCCCGGGGCTGGCCATCAGCCCCGCCTGGGGACAGTGGCCCCGAATGGATAGGACCATGTCTCTGGAGGGAAGAGAGTCCGAGAGGAATGGAGGAGGCTGTTGGGGCTGACCCGGGGGGACGGTTGGCCTGTCTCTTCCCCCAGGCTCCAAGCTCCATGGACGCAGTGCTCCCCTGCACTGAGTGAGCGCCCGGCACGCAGCTCATGCCAAATACATACTTGTGCGTTCACGGGGGAGTTCGAATGCCGGAGTAAGAGCAGAGGGGCCAGATGAAGCCACGCTTCAGGCTGCTTTCTCCCTCTGCTCCTCTCCTCCCTGCTTCTAGTCCCATGGGTCCTAGACTCCTCTGCCTGGCCTCTTCAGGAGACCTTCGGTCGGGAGGCGGCTGCAGCTGGACCCAGAGAGGTGGAACTCGGTATGGCTGGGATCTGCTCCACTCTGGCACTTAGGCCCTGGCTGCCAGGCTCCCTGGGGCGGGGGCAGTTTCCTGGGCCCACCTCCCAACCTGGCCCGGGAGGGGTGAAGGCTCACCTATAGAGATGGGCCTGAAGGCCTGGGAGCTGTTCCCCACGCTGTTGAGGGCCCGGCACTCGTAAGTCCGGTTGTGTTCCAACGTCCCCATGGCCCGCAGGCTATGGACGATCACCTTGTGGAAGGGCTCCCGGCTCAGCACCTCCAAGTGTGCGTCCTCTGGGACCAGCTCTTGGGCCTCATCACACCTGGAAGAGCAGAGTGTGGCTTAGAGCTTCAGGACGCCCCGCCGTTCGGCCCCTCAGCCTGGGGTGGAGAGGACGAGTAGAGCCACCTACCTATCCGTGTGGCTCCTGCACTCCAGCCATGTCACATTGGGCTGGGGGTACCCGGAGGCCTCACAGAGCAGGGCGTCAGAGCCATTGATGACGGCCCACGTGACCCTTACCTCTGGGGGGTCTGAGGAGTAAAAGAGGGGTGGAAGAAGGAGGGATCAGCCCCAGAGGCCCCAAGTCCCTGTCTGCCCACCCTGCACTGAGCTGCTTTCCCTCCATTGCCCATCCGCCAGCCTCAGGGACATACAGGCAGCCCCAGGCACCTTAGTCCCCAGTACTCCCCCCACCAACCCCCTGCGCGCCCACCTGCCCCATCACTCACAGCGCAGCGTGAGCTCAAAGGTCAGAGAATGCTCGCTTCCAGTGTTTCTGGCCAGGAAGGAGTAGCGACCGGCCTCCAAGGGCTTCAGGCGAGGCAGGGAGAGGATAGACGTGTACCTGCACAAGAGGGGCAAGTCGTCTGGCATGAACCCAGTCCTCGTACGGCCCCGCAAGACAGTGGGCTCAGACAACCTTTGAAAGGGCTTTGTTTTATTTTTGGTAAAGTGTCCAGGACGCAAAGGCCTTGGCTGAGCCAGGGACCCAGGCTGAGTGCCATTAAGACATGGGAAACCACCAACCCAATTTCCTTAATTGCTTCTCTCATTTTTTAAGATTCTATTTATTCATTTGTCAGAGAGAGAGCGAGCACAAGCAGGGGGAGCGGCAGGCAGAGGGAGAAGCAGACTCCCCACTTAGCCAGGAGCCTGATGCAGGGCTCGATCCCAGGATCTTAAGTTCATGACCTGAGCCGAAGGCAGACATTTAACCGACTGAGCCACCCCAGCGTCCCTTCTCCTCTCATTTGTAAAGTGGTTTTGTTCCGAGGTTTAATAGAAATGATGTCTGTGAAGTGCTGACACTGGGAGGCACATCACAAGCTCCCACTGTATGTACCTACTTTCACCATCGTCACTGGGCTAAGCAGTCCCTGCTCAAAACACCAGCCCCCAGGTTAGCTGCGGTTCCTAAAGCACCAACCCTGCCAGGAGGGACTGTGAGAGGGATGAGAGGCAAGAAGTAGCCATGGGGCTACAGAAACCAGGGTTCAAGTTCTCGTGCTGTCTGTCTTAGCTGTGTGATCTTAGACAAGTACTTAACTTCTCTGATCTTTGCTTCCTTTTCTATGAGGGTAACACCAATGGTATTAATTCACAGGCTTGGCCTTAAGATTAAAGGGGCATACATTCAGGGTGATTGACACAGAGCCCGACTCATTGTAGCTACTCAGTTTAACGGTGACCTCTGTTACAGAAAAGACCCGGAGACAGATGCGGACAACATAAATTATCCTCAGCTGATTCCAGGTAATTTTTCATTTTTTTTCTTTTCTTAAGCTCTATTTTAGCATTTGTCCATAATGGACATGTATGGTTTAGGTAATAAATAAGTTTTTTTAAAAATAGATTATAGCATATAATTATAAATTATACCAAACTAATACCCATGGTATTCAAAGGGCAATCTCATTCAGCTGGACCTTTGGCATACAGAACCCCTCTACACATCTACCTCTTAAGTGGAAAGAATTTAACTTTTTTGCATGACTCAATGCCACCATTATGAACACACCCATCACATGAGCTAAATTTGGTGGCTGTTTGGTGCCCGGGCTTATCTGCCCTGTGCCCAATGGCCCCACACTACTGTGTTTTGGGGGATTTCCATGATTTCTTTCTGCAATGTCCCTGTTGCATATGGACCCCTGAAACCTGTCCATGGACCAACCCCCCTCCCAGGGGTCTATAGACTCCAGATTCAGAACTTCTGCTTTAGACAAGGGGAAGCTAGAAATCCTGACCAGAATAGATGAGAAGGGAACTGGGAGGAGAAAAATGAGGACAAGGAAACATTTTTGTCCTGTTGAACATTTTGTTCTGTTTTGATTCTGACAATTGGCAAGCTGGAGGCCAGGCATTCATGAGGTCTGGGCTTCAGGAGCTAGGAAGAGAACCCCAGAGAGTTCTGGACTTGGAAGATGGCTAAGGGATTACCTAGCAAATATCTAGCAAATCCCCAAATAATGGCAAACACATCTCCTCTCCTGAGTCAGTGATGATGAAAATACTGGCTGGGAGACTGTGTTAAGAAGGACTCGCAGGCTGCATTCGGACCCTGCAGGAAAGAGCTCAACAGGGATTAGCGATGTCTGTCAAGAGTGTGGGAGGGGGACGGGTTGCACGCACAGCACAAGCTTGCTGTCCTTGAGTGCTGTGCTCTCGTTCAAACACAAGTGGGTAAAGAAGCTATTGTTTTAGCACATGGTATCGGTGTTCCTTCTGTGGAGGAGACTCTCTTATGTAGTAGACTACCAAAGTGAGGCCACTTTGGAGGGGCAAGTAACACTCTGAGGACGTAAGGAGACAGGAAATAAACTTCTAACATGCTGTGCCTGTGAGATAAGCCAGATTCTGGAAGTGGAGAGAAGGGAGGAACGAGGAGATAGAGTCGGATGGCACTTTATGAAAAGCATTTTGAGTCTGTGGAGAAGAATGAGTGAGAAATTCTCAGGGGTGGGTGACCACAGGCCCCTAAAGAACTTTTGATGTATCTGTGATCGTGTGATGTTAATTCTCTCTATCCCCCAAACCCGGGTATGTGGCAGATTCCCTGTGCCATCAGTATTAGGAGTGTATCTAGGAGTAGAAATCATGGAGCATGTCTTCTACATTTGGATTGGCCATGAAAGAAGAGATTGAATGGGGTTAAGGGCTCTTGAGTGAGCATGAGAATGCACGTCCCAAGAAATGGTAGAACTCTTGAGGAGGGCGTTGGATTTCCCATGGATGTGGGACAGAGGGGCAAGCCAATTTTGTCGACGTCTCAAACACGGATGACTGATATTGAGGTTCTATCGTCAGGGAAATTGAGACCCAGAAAGGGGAAGGGATTTACTCCAGGTCACCAGCAAGGTTGAGACATGACCCAGTCAGTGTCCTGCCTCCTGGCTGAAGCATTTCCCTTCTGGCTATGGGGCTCTCCAGATGGGAGCTGATAGGCTGTACCTGTATGTGTCCTTCATCATGACAAAATTGAGCTTGGGCTGGTGGTCAGAGAAAGGTCCCAGGTAGGTCCAGTTAAAACCTTGCAGGCCCGGGTAGGCCTCCACCTTGACTTGGAGATTGACCTTCTCACCCACGGTCACCTCCTGGAGGAGGTTCTGTTCAGAGGTCAAGTTCAAGTAGGCACTCTCTGGAAAGCAGAACACATACAGATCGGGCATTAGTGGAAAGACGTCTCCGTTTGTTTGCTCATTTGGTGATCTACCCATTGATTCAGGCATTCAGCTGGAGCCTTCCTGAGTGCCTACTGTGTAAAGCCCCCACCCCTAACCGAGACTCACCCTCAGACACCTCTCTTCCCACCACTGCCCCACAGAATCCCAAACTCTTCTCTTTGCTGAGTCCCTAGGAGAACCTGGACAAATTCCTCTCCTCCTTGGTACCTCTATCCTTATTTATATAACAAAGAGATTGAATATATTTGTGTTGTTATAATTTTTTGAAACTTTTTCAGTGGCAAAAAATTAAAGTCTGCTGGTTTTTTTCTGGACCTCCTTACCCATTTCCCCTTCTCCTGCTAACAGTTCAGGCAGTGAAGCTCCCACATCCAGCTCTAAGGGGAGCATGTGAGCCAGGCCAGCCAGCCAAAGTACTATGTCCCCTTTGGACCAGTGAGTGGTTTGGGGTAGGCACATGAGCCCATGGGTCCTATGACACTTATTTCCATGATTTTTGCTGGAGCTCTGGGAAAGGAGAAGCCCCAAATCCACTGGGGTTGTCAAGCCTGATGCTGCAAGGGTCCACAAGAAAAATGTGGAGCTGAGATGTAGAGGTGAGAAGCAACAGGTTCTTGTCCACATCAACTGAACACCTAGATCCAATTTACCCGAAGCTCATATCCATGAGCTTTTTAGCTATAAGGCCGATAAAAATCCTCTTGTGATTAGGCCAGCTCTAGTTGATTTCTGTACCTATGCCTGAAAAAGTCCTGACTAGTTTCTTCGAATTAAATCTTGCATGAATTAAAATCAGTTGATCTGGTTGAATCTCCGGCAAAGGAGCTATGGTAGGAATTCCCATTCACTCAGCCTCTCCATACCTCTCATGGAAGCCCCTGAAATGCTTTCTTAAGTCCCCAAGACTTTGCAAAAAGCCCTGGATTATATGATCTCTAAGGGTTCCTCTCCTTACTCAATTCTATGAAATCTAAAATTTATTCTTCTACCCTGTGATATACCTGCTCCAAAGCTTATGGGTCCCTATTGTCTCCACCATACAGAGCGGCATTCAAGGCTCAATCAAGTCTCCTCCTTATGCCCATCTAGCCAGCCCCCTCTTCCTACACACACACACACACACACACACACACACACACACACACTACTCTACCCATCTGGGTCTCCTAACATCCCCTGAACACACCAACACACCACAGTCATTCCTACATTGGAGGTTTTGTTCAAGGCCTTTCCTCCACCAGGAGCCATGTGTCCTCTTCCTCTTTTCTATTTAAATCCTTCTCATCCTTCAAGGTTCATCCCTATCAGGGGGTATCCACCCACAGGCCAGGCCACAGGGAGCTCTCCCTCCCTGGACTCCTGCGGCCCTTATAGTCTACACATTCATTAGGCACCACATCCATACTACTTCCTGCATCTGCTTCTCCCTTTGGGTAACCATCCTCTCTGTCCAACCAATCTGTGAGCTTTTAGGGCAAGGCTTTTGTCCTCTTCTCTCTCTTGCCCTCAGCCATCTATCTGTCTATCCATCCTCCATCCATTCTCCCACCACCTCCACCACCACCCTAATCAAGCCATCGTCACCTCTAGCTTGGACAATCGCTGTAGCCTCCTACCTTGTCCCCCTGCTTCTACCCTCCACACAGCACCAGAAAGCCATGTTAAATCTTATTACATGCCAGTCAGATGGTGTCACACTCCTTTACTCAGACTCTCCAATGGCACCCCATCTCTCTCAAGGGGAAAAGACCCAAGTCCTTACATTGGCTTCCAGGGCCCTGGGGAATCTGCCACCTCTCCTGCTCACCTCTCTGACCTCCCCTTGTACCACTCTTCCTCCGGAGCCCCCCCCCCAGCCCCCCAGTCATGCTGGCTGACTTGTTCCTTGCACGTGGCGAGCACAGTCCCGCTCGCCCTCTGCCTGGAGCTCTGTGCTGCCGTGCATCTGCGTGGCTTACCCCTTCGCCAGCTCCAAGCCATGGCTCACACGGCAGCTGACCAGTGAGACCTTCCTTGAGGACACCCTATCTTAAATGGCAAACCCTATAGAACTGATTTGGTTTCCAGAATTTATGTCGCTCGTTGCTTGTCTTTCCCCAGCGGGAGCGCCAGCTTCCCGTGCGCAGGGGCCTCCGTGTTTGCAGCTGCGTCCTCGGCCTCCAGAGCAGTGTCTGACCAGGGGCGCGCACGGACGCACACACCGAGCGACTGCCAGACCCGTGCACTAGGAACCCACCACTGGGGACAACTTGATGTGCTCCTCTCCTCCTTCACCCCGCACAGCTCCCGGCGCAGGACGGGCCCCCCCACCCCGCGGAGCTCACGGTGACCGCGAGCCTCGAGCAGTGTGGCTGCTCTCCGGGGGGTGAGGCGCACGCGTGCTCTCCCCGGCGCCCCTCTGCCTCCCCTAACATTGAGCACACGAGGCGTGGCCAGACCGAAATCACTCAGCCTGTCTTGACCGTGAGAAATTCCCACTTAGCCTGTCCAGCCTCGGATCTCCCATCCAATGCACAGGGCATCGGACTGGCCTTTCAGACGACGTCTCCTGTGCACACTCAGGCAGCCAGAGTGGGTGGGTAGGTGGGTAGGTAGGTCGATGATAGATTCACTGCACTCTCACAACAATCCCACGAGACAGCGACTGCCAGTATTGTCGGTATCCCCGTCTTGCAGTTAAGTAACGTGCCAGTCACTGGCGGAGCCAGGTTGGGGTGCGATGCTGCCACCACGGTGTACCCCTCCACGCACTCTGATCCCGTCACTCTCTCTTAAACTCTCAGTGACTTCCCAACAGGATAGGCTGCAAGCCACCCGCCTGTTTTACCGTCTGGATGCTGCCTCCATCCCTGCTTCTCTCTGGCCCCTTGTCGCACCACTCACATCCCCGCCGTTGCCAGCTTCTCTCCACGTCTCAGACGCTCTCTGCTCTCTTTCCCTTTGGGCCATCCACAAGCTGTGCTATTGCCCTTCCTTTCCCATCCTTCTGCCGCGCTAACCTACCTCCATTCTTTGGGGCTTAGCTTAGGCCACTTTGTCCAAGCCAGGGTTAGGGGGCCCCCCTTGGTGTTCCCAGGACACCCCGTGCCTCCTGCATGATCTCCCTGGGTGAGCGTTGTCTGCTCTTGCGTCCGTGTGGCATGGGTGTTGCAGGCATGGGGGGATGAATGAAGGCGTGAACAGCAGTCTAATAGGGAGCTCCTGGACGCCAGTCACAAAACAAAATGCAGTAATGCACTGTAGGAGCTCCAGGAAGGGAGTGAAGGATTCTGGGGAAGGATCTGGGAGGGGTCCCAGCGGTGGGGCTCCCTCGCCAGGCCCAGGATAAGGGGAGGCTCGTGCAGGTGTTCTTAACAGTGTCTCCTCATTGTCCGCCATCAGCTCCCTCCTTCCCAATCCTCTCACACACTCGCTTGCCCCGGGATCCCTGGCAACCCTCCCCTGTCGCCCTGACGCTCACCTACCACCCGGAAGACCATGGAGGTGGAGTTGATGCCTCGGACATTGGTGGCCACGCAGGAGTAGTTGCCGGCATCTTGGAAGCTTACGTGATCGAGCTCGAGGGCCAGGACTTTTTGGTACTGGTTGCCTTGGAAGTCGGATTGCTGAGGGATTGTGAGCTGTAGCCAGAAGGAATGAAAATGGGAGACCAATGTTGTTTAGGGATGAGAAAACTCTGGGTTCAAATCGTCAGCCTTTAAAGATTACTATCTGCCTTTCCTTGGGCAAGGGACTGAACTCAGTGTCCTCATCTGTAAAATGGGACTAACACCAGCCCACGCTCCTAGGGTTGTAGCGAAGAACAGTAAGCTATTGCATGTAAATGGGGGTAGGGTTGTGGCCAGCACATAGTAGGGCACAGTGGTGCAGGAAGGAGCTCTTAGAAGCAGCCCAATGCCATTCCCTTTGGGGGATACTCCCCCTGCTTCCCTCTTTCCTAGTCTTTCTGAAATGGCTTTTATATTGTTGAGCTTCGAGGTGGCCAAGGAACCCCTTGCTAAGTCAGAAGTGAACTGACCTCTGGCTCTTATCTACAGGCTGGGACAAAGGTCATGGGTCAAGGGGGTAGAGTACCACCTCTCTCCCCCCCACAAGAATCAGTGACATGAGCCCAAGTCCTGGTTCTGAATCAGCTATTGACGGGCAGTGAGATCTTAGGAACTGGGCCGTGCCCTCAGTCCAGAGAGCCAGCTGGTAGTGGGGCTGGGGCTCCATCCTGCGGGGCCTGGTGTTCTGGGAGGTTGGGCACCCTTCACCTTGCTGTCTCCCCATGGACTGACCTTGGTGTCTCCGTGTTGGAGGAAGACGTCAAAGTTAACGTCAACGTTCCTGGCTGAGCACACGATCTTGGCAGTCTCTCCCTGAATCCGTACCAGCTCTGGAGGCTCCAGCATCAAGGTCGGGGGCCCTGGGATGACTGAGGCCAGGGGAAGCGACCCATGAACACTCAGGCCTGAGCTGTCACTCGGCTCCCTGCCACAGGCCAGAAACTGGCTGGGGCCCCCACCACGCTCCCTTCGCAAATCCTGGGAGGCAGCCTGGAGGCCTCAGACAGCACGTCGTGTCTTTGAAACAGACTCTGAGAAGTCCACTCCCCTTCGTCACCACACCTCTCCCCAGTCTCAACCTGTTCTCTGCTCTGGGCGCCTGCAACAGCCGCCTGGAAGGCCCCCACTTCCCCTCTGGCCCCTGCACGAGGCAGACTCCTCGCAGCAGCCCGAGGGAGCTCTTGAGAACGTGGATTGGATCACGTGCGCTCCTGGGCCCGTATCCAGTGGCTTCCCATCACTCTTGGGATGCAAGCCCCGCCCGTTGCTGACCACCGGAGCACCTGCCGCCTCGTGCTCACGCCCCCTCTGCAGCCGCACCGGCCTTCCCGCCACACAGACTGCACACGGGCCCCCCCCGCCCGGAGTGCTTTTCCTTCCACACCGTGAGCTGGCGGCCGCTTTCATCCTCCGGATCTTTCGCTCCGAGAAGCCTACTGTGACCAGTCAGCTGAATGAGTCTCCCCCAGCCCACACACATCCAGCTTTCTCCGGTGCGGGTTCTTGTGGATCACAGTCGGCGTGTTATTTGCTCTCTGTTCTGTCTCCCCCTAGAAGATGGTGATATCCCCAGTGGCTAGTACGGTGCCTGACGCAGAGTGGGCGTTGAATTCAAGTTCATGGCTATTGCTGGTGTTGAAAGATGATCTAATCCAGTTTCTCAAGGCCCAGAGACACTAAGGGCCTCATCCAAGGTCACCGAGGGGATCCCGGCAGAACGAGGGCCCATGGCTCTGTCAGCTGGAGTGCGGGGGAAAGAGACCTAATGGCCCCCTCTGCCCACATGGTGGGGTCCTGTGACTTCCTGAACAGGTTTCATGGCTTCAGAGCCCAGGGCATTGTTGCCAGCCATGTGGCTGTGACCCTGGCCCTCGGTGCAGGGACCTGAGTCCTGTCTCAAGCCAGGTGTCAAGCCTGGGGTCCTGCGTATTCACACCAGGCCTTCCAGAAACCAGAATCTGGTACACTAGCCTAGCTGGAGCAAGGGGGAGAGGAGGGAGACCTCACCACCATTGTCACCCCCACGGTGAGAGCTGTCGCGTGCATCCACCCCCACCTTCCCATCACTTGGCTCACCGCCCCACCTGCTTGTGCCCAGCACCCAGCAGTGGGCCGGCACTGAGTGGAAATCCATGTGGGACAGCTTTGGGCCCTCATTCCATTCCTGGAACAGTCAGAGCCTGTATCCACCTCATGACTTCGTACCTGCTGTTTCCTCTGCGGAAGCAGAGCTTTCACGGCCACCTGCTTCCCATCATTCCCAGTTCAGCTCGACTAAAATGTCACTGTCTCAGAGAGCGCCCCCCCACCCTCTCCTATCCCCTTGTGGAATGATTTGCATAGTGTGTCTCATGAGCTGAGACGATCCTGGGCTGTCTCTCTGTGCCCCGCACACCTTGCTTGTTTTGCCCCCGCAGGCGCCCTGCGGATGACCATGGTGCAACTGGAAGGAAGAAGTGAAAGAGGAGGGACAGCCCGTTGCTCCCCATCAGGCCTGGGCCCTGCCGGGGCTCTCATGTCTGCCATCTCTCTGTCCCTGCCCTCCACCCTGGCCTGTCCCTCCCAGCCCCACGCACCTTTCTGCACTTTGAGCCAGATGCTCGTGGATGTTACCATCCTGTTGCCTACTCGAGCACCGCATTGGTAGCCGTGGCTCTCAGTGAACTGCGCCTTGTGGATGGTGAAGCCGTACCAGGGCGAGAAGGAATAGTTGGTCTGGCGCATGACGGGCCGGCCTCGCACCCGCATTAGCGAGACGCCTGCCTCCAACGCGGGGTCGGTGAGCAGGCAGGGCAGCAGTGCGTCTTGGCCCTCCATCACTGTCACTTCCTGGGCCAGCACCTTCCAAGGCCGAACAGGGTCTGGGGTAGAGGGGTGCGGGGTTACAACTGCCCTCCCTCCACCAGGCCAAGCGGTCCCTGGACACTGGTGACAGGGAGGCTCGGAGAAGCTGATCGTTTGCCCGAGGTCCACACCACGCCAGAGCAGCTCCACGGATGCTTCAGGGTGGGGGCGCTAGAGCCAGGGTTCAGCCCTCCGGCTTGGTGCTGTGTGACTTTGGGCAAATGACTCAACCTGTCTGAGCCTCTGGAAAACGGGCATAATCGTGGCACCTACGTCACAGGGTTACTGTGAGAACTACATTAAATCGGAGGCACTGTCGCTGGTCTTTGTCAAGGGCAGGCACTCAGTCAATGTGGAGCTGCTTTATTATGCTTGTTAATACTAGGGCCCAGCCCTCTTGCCCACTCCTGGCGGAGCCTGTTGGGCCAGGCCTCTTGGGAGTGCGCCCAGAGTCCTCACCTTTGACATAGAGGTGGATGGTGGCACTGCCCCCCAGGGGGCTTCCAGGCTCAGTGCAGCGATAGGTCCCGGTGTTTAGGAAGGTGGCGTTATTCGTGGTCAGGATGCTGCTGGGGGCATCAGTGTCCAGGTTCCAATGGGGGAAGATGGGGCCATCCCATTCCACACTGCCGTTGCCCACACATCGCAGGGTCACCGTTGTGCCTGGCTCCACGACGAGCTCAGGGCCTCTGGGTTCTATCACTGGGACTCCTTGAACTGGTGGGGGGGGGCGGTGAATAGCAGACAGACAGGAGTGAGCCCTGAGGAGACCCTCCCTGGTCTGATGATCCTAGCCTCTGAGATCCTCCTGGCAGGAGACCCGTGGTGCTGGGGTTCAGCTGTGACTGGGGATCACCTTGAGCAAGTCCTGGCCCTCTTTGCCATTTGCTCAGCCCCCCACCTCCAAGCTGCTCAGGGAGGGACTGATGTCCAGCAGCCCCGTCCTCTGAGAAGCGGGCACCGGGAGCTTTCTCAGCACCCAGTCAGCTGCTGTTCCACGGGTCTCCCCCAGCCTCCCGCCTCAGTCTTCTCAGCTGTGACTGCAACATTCTCCCCACGGGTGGACCCCTTCGGCCCCATGTACAAAATGGGCTGTATCCCTAGTGCCAAACCCAGGGCCTGGCTCGAAGCAGGGAGCTCAAACAAGCAAAGGAAAAAACAAAGGAGTGGAATGTTCGTGGCAAAGTCCTCCAATTTGATTTATATGAGGAAGAAGAGAAGGGTCGTAGGATCTTGGCCCAGCAGAGTTAGAAGGGTTCTGGGAGTCTTGTGTTGGGCCCACTCCCACCACTGGACATCTGCTCTGCAGCGCAGTGGGACGGTTCAGAGGCTCTGTGCCTCAGTTGCCCCCACCTATAAAATGGGGGCCATAATTGTACACATTTATCGGGATGCCAGGAGGTTTAAGTGCATGGAAAGCCTTTGGATGGGGCGCCTGGGTGGCTCAGTCGGTTAAGCGACTGCCTTCGGCTCAGGTCATGATCCTGGAGTCCCGGGATCGAGTCCCGCATCGGGCTCCCTGCTCGGCGGGGAGTCTGCTTCTCCCTCTGACCCTCCCCCCTCTCATGCTCTCTCTCTCTATCTCATTCTCTCTCTCAAATAAATAAATAAAATCTTAAAAAAAAAAAAAGAAAGCCTTTGGAACCTCATCTGTCACCAAATAAACACTCAGTAAGGGCCGGTCGGCCTTCTAGGCCAGCACACCACCACCTCTGTGTTTACTAGGAAGCCAATCTCTTTTAAGGAAAATTTTCTTGAAGGAGAAAAGAGAACTTGAAACCCGTATCAGGCCCTCCGGGAAGAAGGCCCAGCGCCTCTGCCGTGTCAGCACTTTTCCAGGCCTAAAATAGGGGCAAAGGAGGGAAGTGAGAACTGATTCAAGGCCTTGGAGGGGCGGCCAGGCGCCCCCCCGAGCCCGTGTGGGCGGAAGCACATTGCTGGTGTCCAGCCCGGCCCCCAGTTTCTGCTCGGCCTGCAGCCCTCCTCCCAGGGATGTTCTCACTTCTGTTTCCTGGCCCTCCTGGCTACCGCCCCCTCTCCAACGGAGGGACCCCCAGGAGAGGGAGTGCCACCTGCTGCACACTGGAACGTTCTGGGCTGCAGGGCCTAGCTCTGCCACTGACCAACGGGGTGCCCCTAATGAATCCGACCGCTCTACTCCAGTGACGGGCCTGGTCACTGCTGCCCCCAGGGCATCGGCTGAATTCAGGGTTCTCCACTGGCCTGCACAGAAGTGCCCGAAGTGGGTTTTTCCACCCCATCCCCCCCATAGACTCCAGAATTGGAAAGATCTTCTTTGTCGAATTATTTCAGGATGGCTTTGTTAGTGTTTTGATGTTAGACCCATCTCGAGGTGGTTGCCTCGCTGCCTGAGCTTCTGATGAGCATAAAGCGTTGAGGGAACTGGTGAATACCGCCAAGGCCAGCCCCTGAGGCTCGTATCCCTCCTGCGCCACATGACCACCAGGGAGAAGGGCAGCGTCCTTTCTGGCTGGCTGTCGGCAAATCCCAGCAGAGCTGGGGCTGACTTATTGCAGCTGCAGCCATGGGGGGGCCCCAGCTGGGGTTTGACCCCAGGGAAGAGCTTGGACTGTGGAGTCACACCCACACGGGCTGACACTTGGTTCTCCCTTTTACGCTGGGTAGCTTGCTTACCCTCTCTGACTCTCAGGCTACTCTTCCTTCCCCTGGGAATAGTCCCTTTCCACCTGGGAGGTCCTGGGAGGATTCAGTAAGGTGAGAGCGGCCCCAGGTTCGGTCCACTGCCCTTGCCCTGGGCTACTGCTTCAGTTGCGACATTTCTAACCCCCCCCTTCTGGTCCTGACACTCTGATATCTAAAGTTTTTAACTTTCGGTTTTTTGTTGTTTTTTTTTTTAAGTAGGCTCCACGCCCAGCGTGGAGCTCAGCATGGGGCTTGAACTCACGACCCTGAGATCAAGACCTGAGCTGAGATCAAGAATCAGATGCTTAACTGCCTGACCCACCCAGGCACCCCTAAAGTTTTTAACTTTTCAAGGTCACAGTCTGTGTACTGTCTGAGGTCTCGGATTCTGTGATTCTCGCTGTGTTCTGCTTTGCACCCACCCGGTCTCAGCAGCGCCTTCTCCTTCCCCTTCCCTGCCCTGGCCCTCTAGCCCTTGTCTCAGCCTCCTGGAAATGTGGTCAGAGAAATGTGTCCTGTTTTGTCGTGTCTTGTTGTCCCGGATATTCACGCAGGGCCAGGCTGACACCCTCAACTTCTGCCCCTAACTTCCCCCTGCTGGTTTGGCTGGCAGGAAGAGAAAGCCTGCTCAGGCCCGTCCTCCTTGGGGTGGGGGCTGGGGCTTGGCAGACACTGACCAAGGTCCCCTTCTGTGCCTGTCTCTCATCTCAGCTCCCAGGATGTGGCCCAACCTCCACTCCTCTCCCTCAATGTCCCCTCCATACTGCACACCAAGACCCGGGACATAGCCCCCTCCTCAGCCCAGGATCTTGGCCCATCTCTAGGGTATTCAGAGCCTGGCCCTTGACTCCCTCACGGCCGCCCCTGCACCCCCACTCTCTCACCACTGGTCTGTTGGGCTGAAACCTGAGGCTTCTAGCCTGCTGCCTCCTATCTTTTCTTTCTTCTGGGTCTAGATGCTGGACAATCCTCCCACCCCCCAACAGTGCCCCACAGGCAGGTGCTGGGCAGGAAAATAGGAGAAGGCAGTGAAATAAAACTCATGGGACTTTCTGGAGAGAGGGGAATAGTTTCTATCTTCGTTGGGATGGTGGGTACACAAGCATATGCATTTGTCAAACCTCATCAGACCGTATACTTAAGAATCTGTGCATTTTACTGTATGTAAATTACATCTCAGTAACAAAGAACAGACACTCAAGCCCAGAGAGATTGACTGGGCCACAAAAAGACCTTCGGCGGGCCATCTCCTCATCGGGGACCAGATGCACCTACTCCCCAGGGTCCTGCAGCCCCAGCACTATGGGGAGGCCAGAGCTGAGGCTGCCTTCCCACCCCACCCCACCCCATCCCCATCCTGGCCCAAGATCCCTCCAAATAAGCATGTGGTAAAATAAAACTGTAGCTACAAGCCAAGCAGCCAGCCCCTCACCCCCAGTGAGGCACCTTCCTGGATTGGAGCTACACCAGATCTGCTGCTACCAGAGTTGGAGGCGGAACGGGGTCTGCCACACAGCTCCCTGGGCTGAGGCCCGGCAGCCTGCGTCTGGGAGCACTCTGGCCAGGGAGACCAGCACTGTCCTCCCCGCAGGCCCTCCTCTAGTCCTCCTTTACTCTCCTCCCAAATTCACCTCACTTGAGCCCTGAGCCAGAGAGGCTACCCTCTCATCTCCCCTTCCAGCCCCTTACCCAAGCTTCCCAAGGAATGACTGCTGCCCCCTCAGGCCCCTCCAAGTTGGGTCTAGCCTGCTCTCTGCGGCTACAAGCAGAGAGCTGGCAGAGCCATCAGGAGCTCTCTAGGGCCTCCTAGAGAGCTGTAGGTCTGGACCAGCCGCATCAGCATCTCCTAGGAGCTTGTTAGAAATGCAGACTCTCACTTTGCCCCTGGGACCTACTGAGTCAGAATGAGCATTGTAACAAGATCCCCAGGGAACCCATCTGCAGAGCAGAGTTTGAAGAGCATGCTTTAGTGCAGCTCACCTCTGCCCCCAACACCTGCCATTGAATAGATGTGGCCACCGAAGCCCCGGGGCATCAGGGGCTTGTTCAGGACACATGGTGAGTCAACCTCTGAGCTGGAACAGATCTGCAGCTGTCCTGGCTACTTCCCCCCAACCCACACCCTCTTTTCCCTCCACTGCCTCTCCAAAGCAGACACCTGCAAACCTGCGGTCCAGAGCGGGGATACCCAGGGAGAAGCAGGGGCTTATGGGGTCCTTGCACAGGGGCCTTCTCTGTTGTCATTCATCCCCTCCAACCCGCAGAGTCCCCTGTTTTGCTCTTACCGTGCCAAGTTGTGGCCCCCAGCAGGACCAGCAGAGCCCCTGGGCCCATGGCCTCAGTGGGGAGGTGGCAGGTTGATGCAGGGCTGAGAGGTGGGCAAGGCACTGGGGTCTCAGCTCCTAGCTCTGCAGGGACCAGGACCGCTGGGCACACGTTCCTCTCTGCTGTACTGGCTGTTTCTCTTGTTTTCCTCTTCCTCCTCCTCCTTCTTGGGCTGATCCCCTTCTTCCCCTTTTAGCTAGGCAAGGCAACCACAGAGTTTGGAAATCTTGGGTCTTTAGAAGAAAACAAAGCCATGACCCCCAGGGGGAGAGGTTAGAGTCTGGGACAGGGCCAGCCTGAGCCTGGGGGAGCTGGTTAAGTTTAGGGCCCTTCTGAAGCCACCTCCAAAGGATCCTGGGAGAAGAGACATGCCCAAGGTCAGGCAGTCAGTCAGTAGCACAAATGGGGGACTCTCCAGGGTGACCAGACAGCTCTGGCTCAGCCAAAAGGAAAGTTAGTTTGGTCTGGGAGAGCCTGATGATGGAAGCAAGACGCTTCTATTTCCAGGACACTCTGCAGTGAAGCCCTTTACATTCACTGCTTCTTCCAGTTCCTGTAGAACCTTTCTGTAATGGGTACTACTGCCATTCCCATTTCGCAAATGGAAAAACTGAGGCTCAGAGAGATCAAACACCTTAAACTTACCCATAGTTAAAGGGCTACCGAATGGCAGACGTGGGGTTTGGATCTAGACAGCTTGGTTGTAGAACTCTTTTTACATCACTTAATTAAGTTATTTGCTTGTTTGTTTTTACAAAGAGTCTAATTGTGCTGCTATATTTCTTCAGAAAATTAGAATTCCTCTGCCCCTTCCTTTCTTGGAGTCAATTGCTTTTACCCCTTTTAACGGATTCCCTTAGTATTTTCCTATTTCTCAACGACATGGTTGTAAAGTTACGTCTTAAAACTAAAAAAATTCCAATATAACATCAATCCAGGAAAATGACTAGTCTTTCCATGTACTCGGGTATATGTAATATGTTTTATATATACATTTTTTTTCAGGTAAGTGTTTTGAACCTCAAGTAACCATGAATACCAACAAAAACTGACTCAAGAAGAAATTGAAAATCTGAATAGACTTATAACTAGTAAGGAGATTAAATCAATATACAAAAACCTCCCAACAAAGAAAACCCCACGACCAGATGGCTTCACTGGTAAATTCTACAAAATACTTAAAGAATTAACCTCAATTCTTCTCAAACTCATTCAAAAAATAGAAGAGGAAAGAACACTTATCAACTCATTCTATGAAGACAGCATTACCTTAATATTAAAGCCAGATAGAGACATCACGAGAAAATAAAACTACAGATCAGTGTCCCTGATGAACATGAACATAGATGCAAACATGCTCAGCAAAATGCTAGCCAGCCAAATCCAACAGCACCTTACAGTGAGTGGCCAAGTGAGACTCATCCCCAAAATGTGAAGACGGTTCAACACATGAAAATCGGTCTAAAACACTACATTGATCGAGTGAAAAAAAAAACCCATGTGATCATCCCAATTGATGCAGAAAAAAACCTTTGACAAAATTTATGATTTAAAAAAAGAAACCAACAAACTAGGAATATAAGGCAACATCTTTAACATGATTAAAAACGTAGATGAGGGGTGCCTGGGTGACTCAGTTGGTTAAGTGTCTGCCTTCAGCTCAGGTCATGATCCCCGGGTCCTGGGATCGAGCCCCACATTGGGCTCCCTGCTCAGCGGGGAACCTGCTTCTCCCTCTCCCTCTGCCTGCCGCTCCCCCTGCTTGTGCTCTCTCTCTGTCAAATAAATAAATAAAATCTTAAAAAAAAAAAAACTGTAGATGAAAAACTCACAGCTAACTCAATGGTGAAAGATTGAAAGCTTCTCCCCTTAAGTCAGGAACAAGACAAGGATACCACTTTCACTGCTTCTTTTCAACACTGTACTAGAAGTTCTAGGCAGAGGAATCACAAAGAAAAACAAGTATCCAAATTCAAAAGGAGGAGGTAAAACTATCTCTCTTCACAGATGACATAATCTATGTATAGAAAAATCCTGGGATGCCTGGGTGGCTCAGTCGGTTAAGCGTCTGCCTTCGGCTCAGGTCATGATCCCAGGGTCCTGGGATCGAGTCCCGCATCGGGCTCCCTGCTCTGCGGGGAGCCTGCTTCTCCCTCTGCCTCTGTCTCTCTCTCTGTCTCTCATGAATAAATAAACAAAATCTTTTTTTTAAAAAAAAAGAAAAATCCTAAAGAATCTATGGGTTTTAAGCAAAGTTGCCGGGTACAAGATCAACACACAAAACTCAATTTTATTTCTATACAGTAGCCATGAGCAATCCAAAAAGGTGGTTTAAAAAATTATTTTATTTACAATAACACCAAAATGAATAAAAATACTTGGGAATAACTTTAACCAAAAGGATGCAAGGCATATGATATGCCCTGCAAACCACAAAACACTGCTGAAAGAAATTAAGAAGAGTAAATAAATGGAAAGACATCTTGTGTTCATGGATTGGAATATTTAATATTGTAAAGATGGCAATCCTCCCCAAAGTGATCTGCAGATTCCATGCAGTCCCTATTAAAAGCCCAGTGGTCATTTTCTCAGAAATGGAAAAGCTGATTCTCAAATTCATATGGAATTTCAAGAGACTCCAAGTGGACCAAACAATCTTAAAAAAGAACAAAGTTGGAGGAGTCACACTTCCCAGTTTCAAAACTTACTACAAAGTGACAGATATCAAAACAGTGTGGTATTGGCATAAGGATAGGTATATAGATCAACAGAATAAAATTGAAAGTCCAGAAATAAACCTTTACACTTATGGTTAATTGATTTTCAACAAAGGTGCCCAGAACATTAATGTGGAAAGAACAATCTTTTCAACAAATCGTGTTAAAAGAACTGGATATCCACATGCAAAAGAATGAATTTAGATCCTTCCCACCATATATAAAAATTATAAAGGATCAAATACTTAAATATAAAAGCTAAAACTAAAAAACTCTTAGAAGAAAACATAAGGGTAAATATTCATAACCTGGGCATGGAAACGGTCTCTTAGCTATGTCATCAGAAGTGCAAGCAACCAAAGAAAAAGTCAGTAAGTTCGATTCCATCAAAATGAAACATTTTGGTGCTTCAAAGGACATTATCAAGAGAATAAAAAGACAACATACGGAACGGGAGAAAATATTTGCAAATCACATGTATGATAAAGATTAGATCTCTAGAATATATGTATCTCTTCTAACTCATGAACAAAAAGGCAAACAACTCAATTAAAAGTGAGCAAAAAAGTTGAGTATATATTTCTCCAAAGAAGATGTACGAATGGGGTGCCTGGGTGGCTCAGTCGTTAAGCGTCTGCCTTCGGCTCAGGTCATGATCCCACGGTCCTGGGATCGAGCCCCGCATCGGGCTCCCTGCTCGGCGGGAAGCCTGCTTCTCCCTCTCCCACTCCCCCCGCTTGTGTTCCCTCTCTCACTGTGTCTATCTCGCCAAATGAATAAATAAAATCTTAAAAAAAAAAAAAGAAGGGGCTCCTGGATGGCTCAGTTGGTTAAGCGACTGCCTTCGGCTCAGGTCATGATCCGGGAGTCCCTGGATCGAGTCCCGCATCGGGCTCCCTGCTCAGCAGGGAGTCTGCTTCTCCCTCTGACCCTCCCCCTCTCATGTACTTGCTCTCTCTCATTCTCTCTCTCTCAAATAAATAAATAAAATCTTAAAAAAAAAAAAGAAGATGTATGAATGACCAATGAGCATGAAAAGATGCTCAACATCATTAATCATCAGGGAAATGCAAATCAAAACCACAATGAGATACCGCCTCACACCAATTAGGTTGTCCATAACTGAAAAATCAGAAAATAACAAGTGAATGATGTGCAGAAAAGTGAACCCTTGTGCATAGCTGGTGAGAATATAAAATGGTGTAGCTGCTGTGGTAATCAGTTTGATAGTTCCTCAAAAAGTTAAACACAGGGGCGCCTGGGTGGCTCAGTCAGTTGAGTGGCCGACTCTTGACTTCGGCTCAGGTCATGATCTAGGGTTCTGGGATCGAGCCCCGTGCTCAGCAGGGACTCTGCTTGAGGATTCTCTCTCTCCCTCTGCCCCTGCCTCAGCTCATGCATTCTCTCTTTCTTCTCAAACAAATAAATAAAGCTTTAAAAAGATGTTAAACACAGAATTACCACATGACCCAGCAATTCCACTCGTAGGCATATCCGAAAGAATTAAAAACAGGAATTTGAGCAAATACTTGCACACGAATGTTTAACACAGCAGTATTCACAATAACTAAAAGGTGGGAACAGTTGATAAATGGATAGACAAAAGCGTGGCATCTCCATACAATGGAATGTTATTCAGCCATAAAGAGAATGAGGGGCACCTGGTTGGCTCTGTTGGAAGAGCATAAGACTCTTGATCTCAGGGCTGTGAGTTCGAGCCCCACATTGGTTGCAGAGATTACTAAAAAATAATAATAATAATAATAATAATAATAATAAAAGAGAGAATGAGCACTGATAAATGTTACAACATGCATGAACCTCAAAAACATTATGCTGAGTGAAGGAAGCCAGACACAAAATCACATATGGTATGACTACATTTATATGAAACATCTAGAATCCATCAGTCCACAGAGACAGAAAGCTGACTGGTGGTTGCCAGGAGCTGCAGGGAGGAGGGAACGGGGAATGACTGCTAGATGGGGAGAGTGTTCCCTTTTGGGGTGATGAGAATGTCTCCCAACTAGACAGAGGAGATGGTTGCACAACATTGTGAGTGCACTAAATGTCACTGAATTGTACATTGAAGTAGTTGATGTTTAAGTTCATGTTATATGAATTTTACCTCAATTTAAAAAAAAAAGAAGAAGGGATATAGACTTTCTTAGAAAAGCAAAACCATAAAATTCATTGCCAGGAGGCCAACACTACAAAAGAAAAAAAATGTTAAGGGAAGTTCTTTAGGCAAGAATATGATACCAGAGAGAACTTGGATAGACACATAAAAACAAGCTGGAAATGAAAAAATCAAGGAAAATATAAAAAAGGCTTTTATTTTGTTTTTAGTTGCCCAAGAAGATAACAGACTGTCTAAAGCAGACATTGGGGAATTTTTTTTTTTTTTTGGTAAAGAACCAGATAGTGTATATTTTAGATTTTGTGAGCCTTTCAGTTTGGGTGGCAACCGCTCAACGCGGCCACAGAGCGCAGAAGCAGCCGTGGATGACAGCCCAGGTATTGACCGTAGCTGTGTTCCCATAAGACCTGACTTACAAACACAAGTGCGGGCTGGGTGTGGGCTGACTTAAGGCAGATGTAATAGCCACGTATTATATGCGTATGGCCTCTGCAGAAGTACAATGTAGGACAGCGATATTATAGAAGATATGCAAGTATACTCTTGTAAGGCCCTTATACTATATTTGGAGCACAATAATATGATTTGCAGGCAGGTTTTGATCAATCAAAGATGCATATTTTAAACCTGGAATAACCACTAAAATTGTTTAAAAGGTATACGTTGTAAGACAACAGTGGAGATAAAATAGAGTCATAATAGAGTCATAAAATATGCTCAATTAATCCAAAGAAGGAAAAAGAGTAGGAAGGGAAGACCAGCTGAAACAAATAGAAACGTCTAACAAGATGATAGATTTGTCTTATTACCTTACATGTAAGCCAGTCTCCTATATGTAAGCAGCCTAAATATACCAACTGAAGGCAGATACTGTCAGAATGGATCAAAAAACAATCTCCAGCGATTTGCTTTCTACAAGAAACCCACTTTAAATATAACGACATAGACAAGATATGTGTAAAAGGATGGAAAAAGATATCCCATGTAAACAATAATCAAAAAGAGTGCTGGTGTGTTACACTGATGTCAGACAAAGTAGACTTCTGAATAAGGAACACTTCTCAGGATAATGAAGGATATTACATAATGACAAAGGAGTCAGTTATCCAAGATGACGTAATGATTCTAAATGTATGTGCACCTCAGTAAGAGCAGAGCTTCAAAATATAGGAAACAAAACCGATGGAACTGAAAGAACAGACAGACAAATCTCTGGCGACACTTCTCTCTCCATAATAAATAGTACAGGTAGAGAGAAAACAGTAAGGATGTAGACCTGAACAAAGCTATAAACCAACTTGGCCTAATTGATATTTATAGAATAATCCACTTAACTGTAGCAGAATACACATTCTTCTTTAGGGCACATGGAACATTCACCAAGATTGCTATATTCTGGGAAATTAAAATAAAATAAAATAAAAACCACAAATAACTAGGTTGCACCTGGGTGGCTCAGCTGGGTTAAGCATCTGCCTTCAGCTCAGGTCATGATCTCAGGGTCCTGGGATTCAGCCCAGAGTCGGCTCCCCACTGAGTGGGGAATCTGCTTGTCCCTCTGCCCCTCCCCCTGCTCATGCACTCTCTCTCTTTCTCTCTCACTCTCTCAAATAAATAAATAAAATCTTTAGAACAGAACAAAACACAAATAACTAAATTTTACAAATTATTTCTTGCACCATAACAGAATTGAACTTGAATTCATTAACAGAAAGATTTCTGGGAAATCCGAAATATTTGGAAATTGAATAACACAGTTATAAATAACCCATGAGTCAAAGAGGAAATCACAAGGGAAATTAGAAAATATTTAGAATTGAATGAAAAAATAATCAATGATTTGTACTTCTATCTTAAGAAACTAGAAAAAGATGAACAAATTAAACCGAAAGCAACTATAAGGAAGAAACTAAAGATACCACCAGAATTCAATGATATCCCGAACAAAAATGTTAGAGAAAAGCCAGTAAAACCATTGAAAAAAACAATAAAACATCCAAGAAACAAAAAACAAAACAAGAAAGACACAAGTTACTAATATCAAGAATGAAAATGGGAACATCACTACCAACCCTATGGACACTAAAAGGCTAATAAGGAAATACTCTATACAATGCTAATTGTTAGGTTAGGTTCGACTAAATTCATTAGGTTAGATAAAATGGACTAATTCCTTGAAAGACACAAAGGGCCAATCTCATATGAATGGCCCTGTATTTATATAAAGCCTTCTAACAATAACAACAGACCCCCAGAAAATGAAAACAAAATTCCAGGCCCAGATATTTTGTTGGCAAATTCTACAAAACAAGGAAGAGATAATACCAAGTCTACACAAACTTTTCCACAATGTAGCAGAGGAGAGAACACTTTCCAACTCATTGTATTATGCCAGAACTACCCTGATAACATAACTATACAAGGTCATTACAAGAAAATAAACTACAGGCCAATATCACTGATAAACACAGATGCAAAAAATCCTCAAAAATATTAGCAAACCAGGGACACCTGTGGGGCTCTGTCGGTTAAGCGTCTGCTTTGACTCAGGTCATGATCCCAGGGTCCTGGGATGGAGTCTTGCATCGGGCTCCCTGCTCAGTGGGGAGACTGTTTCTCCCTCTACCTGCCGCTCTCCCTGCTTGTGCATGCTCTCTCTCTCTGACAAATAAATAAATAAAGTCTTAAAACAATATATTAGCAGACCAAATCCAGCAATACATTAAAAAAAAATCACTCACCACGATCAAGTGGAATTTATTCCAGGGATGCAAGGGTGGTTTGAGTATTTGCAAATCAATCAGTGTGCTACATCACATTAACAAGAGAAAACATAAAAAACAATATGATCATCTCAATAGAATGCAGAAAAGGCATTTGACACAACACAACATCCATTCATGGTAAAACCTCTCAACAAAGTAGGTTTAGAGGGAACATATCTCAACATAATAAAGGCCATATATGAAAAACCCACAGTTAACATCATACTGAATGGTGAAAGCTTTTCCTTTAAGATCAGGAACAAGACAAGGATGTCCACTCTCACTACTTTTATTCAACATAGTACTGGAAGTCCTAGCCACAGCAGTCAGATGAGAAAAAGAAATAAGGGGCATCCAGATCGGTAAGGAAGAAATAAAACTTTCACTATTTGCAGATGGCATGATACCATATATAGAAAACCCTGAAGACTTTACCAAAAAATTACTAGGACTGATAAATGAATTCAGTAAAGTCACAAGATACAAAATTAATGTACAGAAATCTGTTGCATTTCTATACACCACCAATGAAGTAGCAGAAGGAGAAGTTAAGAAAAACAATCCCACTTACAATTGCACCAAAAATAATAAAATACCAGGAATAAAATTAAGCGAGGAGATGAAAGACCTGTACTCCAAAAACTATAAAACACTGATGAAAGAAATTGAAGATGACACAAATGGAAAGGCATTCCATGCTCATGGATTGGAAGAACCAATATTATTAAAATGTCCATACTACCCAAAGCAATCTACAGATTTAATGCAATCCTTATCAGAATACCAACATTTTTTACAGAACTAGAATAAACACTACTAAAATATGTATGGAACCAAAAAAGACCCTGAATAGCAAAAGCAATTTTGGGAAAGAAGAACGAAGCCGGAGGTATCTCAATCCCAGATTTGAAGATGTACTAGGAAGCTGTAGTTATCAAAACAGTATGGTATTGGCACTAAAACAGACACATAGAACAATGAGCAGAATAGAGAGCCAAGAAATAAACCACTTATATGACCAATTAACCTACGACAAAGGAGACAAGAATATGCAATGGGAAAAAGTTTCATCAACAAATGGTGTTGGGAAAACTGGACAGCTACAAGCAAAAGAATGAAACTGGACCACTGGCTTACTCCATACCCAGAAATAAACTCAAAATGGATTAAAGACCTAAATGTGAGACCTGAAACCATAGAAATCCTAGAAGAAAACATAGGTAGTAATTTCTTTGACATTGGTCGTAGAAACAATTTTCTAGATATATCTCCTCAGGCAAGGGAAACAAAAGCAAAACCAAACTATTGGGACAACACCAAAATAAAAGGCTTTTGCACAGCGAAGGAAACCATCATCAAAACAAAAAGGCACACTACTGAATGGGAGAAGATACTAGCAAATGATATATCCGATAAGGGGTGATGGAACTATGTCGTAATTGTGGTAGTAGTCACATGACTATATACATCTGACAAAAGTAGCACTATAGGGGTGCCCGGCTGGCTCAGTCCAAAGAGCATACAACTCTTAAGCTCCAGGTGTTGAGTTCGAGACCCAACCCGGGTGTAGAGATTACACAAAACAAAACATAAGTAGCACTATAGACTACTCTAAAGAACTGTAGACGAAAAAGGGTGAATTTTACTGTTACTTAAACCTTAACAAAACAAACGGGGACTGAAAGTATAGGGCTGAGAATAGCCAAGGCACTCTTAAAGAAGATGAAAGAGGGGCGCCTGGGTGGCTCAGTTGGTTCAGCGCCTGCCTTCGGCTCAGGTCATGATCCTGGAGTCCCGGGATCGAGTCCCGCATCGGGCTCCCTGCTCGGCGGGGAGTCTGCTTCTCCCTCTAACCCCTCCCCCTCTCATGCTCGCTCTCTCTCTCTCATTCTCGCTCTCAAATAAATAAATAAAATCTTAAAAAAAAAAAGAAGATGAAAGAAATGGAAAGCCTTGTTCTACTACGCATGAGGAAATACTATGAAGTCAGTATGGTTGCGTTTGCTACGGACTCACACACAGATCTCCACATGCAGGCACTTGATAAATGATGGAGATGGCACGGTGAGGTTGCAGGGCGGGGAAGGACAGTCTTCCCAATAGAAGGATCCCAGGTAATTGGTTATCGACATGCTTTTTAAAGTGTATTTCTTCTACAGATATGCTTTGTCCATTTTCCTATTTGTTTTTGTCTTTCGTTGATTTGTTGGGACTATTTCTATTCTGTATTATGTCTATTAACCCTACCATCACATATGTGGCGGTATCTTCCACTAGTCTACCGCTTCTGTTTTTAACCCTCTTTTTTGGTGTCTCCATGTACACAGAATTTTTTACTTTATACGTAGTCAAATCTGTTGGTCTTTTCATTTCTGGCTTCTGGGACTCATGTCTTGCTTAGGCAGGGTGAGCCATTTCTTATCTACAATGCACTGTCATTTCAATGTTCTCATACCCACAGGGACCCTGCGAAGTGCATATTATTTCCACCGGAGAGATAAGAAACGGGAAGGTCAGCGAGGGTAAGTGACTTACCTCGGGTCACCCAGCTACTCTGGGGAAGACTCAGAGCCAGATTTGGGATTCTCAGAGTTTTAAGCCAAGGTCACCACTCCTTGCTCCTGGGGCCATTGGGCCAATACCATCCCTCCAGCCCCTGCTCTGCAGGTCACCTGCACGCCTCCTGCTGTTGGGGACCTATAGCCCATGCTTCCTTACCAGGGAACAGACTGCCTCCCTGGGGCATCTCCTGTCCCTTTTGGTGCTGCATTCTGGAGTCTCAGACAACTTGGCTCTTTGCCTCTCAGTGGGCCTCCCATGATGTGGAGGCAGCCCTGTGCTCCTCAGAGCACCGCATCTCTGGGCTGGGCACACTGGTCCCTTAGCAGCCCTCATCGGGCCTGCTCTGCAAATGCATCTGGTCATCCTCACCCTCATCAGATCTTCAACATATGTGTGGTCAACAACGTGACATTAACTTTTTCAAGTCCAACACATTTGGAGGGAAACCCTTCATGTGGAGACAGAGGTACAAAGGGGTAAAGATGTCGTGGGGGCAAAGAGGACAGAGCATCTGCGAGGCTTTAGAGTGGGCCTCGGAGGAGTCCTCCAGGAGGAAGGGGAATCTAGGAGAAGGACTGGTGTGGGGGGCAGAAGAGGGGGAAAAATCAGGGCCAGCCAGAGGGAGGGAGCAGAGGTGGAAGTAGGAAGGGGTGAGGTCCAGGTGCAAAGAGTCCCTGACAACCCCACCTGGAGCTCAGACTTTATCCTGTTGGCCATGGGCTCTTAATGGGAGCCTCTAGATGGGTACCTCCAAGTATGGTCCGGGGACTCCAGGCTCAGACTCATAGAAGTACCTGTTAAAATGCAGAATCCAAGGCCAGCCCAGGCCAGCTGAATTAGGGGTGAGAGATGGAAACCTGCAGAGGAACCATGCTCCCTAGGGAGTTCTGATGCTCACTCATGGCAGAAGCCACTGCCCTCAGAATCCCACGGATGGTCTCAAGGAAACCAGGGCACCCCTAACATGTCTGTAAAGTCTGCATCTGATCCCGGGATATGGTGCCCAGCTTCCATGCTATTCCCACTAAGTCCCTGACCCAGTCTAGCAGAGACCCCTCTCTGGTGGAGGGTGTGGAGATAGAGAATGGATGTGGCCTGCGAGGGGGTTGGACGCCACAGTGGCCCTGAGGGGCGGCTTAGGCCACCTCAGCAGAACCTGTCTCTGTCCCCAGCTCAGAAGGTGCTCGCTCTGTCGTTTCTGCCCACCCAGCAAACTCCCATCGCTCCTCACATTCCCTACCTCCAGGAGGCCTCCCTAGCCCTGACTAGGTAAGGTAAGGTACTTACCCTGAGGTAAGTCACTTACCCTCGCTGACCTTCCCTGACAGACAGGCAAGTGTCCTTCCTACGCACCCCAGGCCATTCCAGTGCTTTCCTCACTTGGCAGATGAGGTTTAGCAAAGGTTGATCAGGTGCTTACAACGCGTTCGCAGCATCCCACGCACTCTGAAGTTTTCTCATTGAATCCTCAACCCTAGAGGTAGGCGTTGTTATTATCCCAAAGCTCAGAGACGTTATGTCACTTTCCCAAGATCACACAGCGAGTAAGGGTATTCCTGCCTCCTGAGCCTACGGTGTCCATGACCATTCTGATCCACCGACTTTAGATATTTGAAGAATGAATGAGTCCATGAATAAATGCTGTGTTCCCAAACTCTGCAAGCAGGACAGTACTCTCCCCTCCTGCGAATATGGCCCCTGGAGGCCTCATATGTTCTGAGTGTGGTTTATGCGTCAGGCACCATGCCAGGCCCTTTGCACATTTATCTTGTTTCATCTTCTCAGCCATGAGTCTGATTCTAGTAATTATTCCCATTTTGCAGATGAGGAAACTAAGGCTCAGGGAGGTTAGGTCACTTGCCCGAGGCCCCAGAGCCGGCAGGTGACACAGCTGGGGTTGGAACCCGGCAGCCTGGCTTCAGAGCTTGTGCTAATGACCGCCACACTGCACAGGGTGTGGTCCCCAGCAGCAAACATGCTGACCGCCACGGGCCATGGGATGGACGTGGCCTGCGGTTCAGGGCAGTGATGCCCGGCGAGGAAGCCGCAGTGATGCAGCTGGGAGGGCGATGAGCAGGAATCCTGGATTGACATCACTCCTTCCTGCAGCAGAGGAACTTTAAAAAGGGTTTGCACGTCAGCCCACGGATTAGGAAATCCCAAAGTAACTGTGTGGGCCGTGTCACACTTCTGCACATACGAAGGGCTTGAAACTCCTCTCCCTGCCTGGCTCCTGACTCCTGGCACTTCCAGACCTCACGGCAGGGACAACTTGGCCCTCCGGATTACTCAACCCCAGCCCCAACCCATGCCCTGGGATCCGGGAAGTTCCCCCATCTTGGAGTGGAGGAGCCCAAGCCAGGAGCCAGGGACCCAGCATAGTTGGCTCCTGATCCTGCTTCGACCCCCGGCCAGAGAGGTCCGACCACCCCTCCCTCTGGGCTCGAGGAGTCACTGGGCTCTAGCATCTGGTGTAGGACACTGTGGGGCACTGTTCCAGCCCAGCAGTGCAGCTCAGCTCCCTTTCTAGCAGGGCGGATAGCTGCCCTATAAGCTGTTCACTGCGGGTCTCTCCTCCTCTCCCCGCCCCCCTCCCCCCCTCCTCCGGCACTGCACGCTGGGTTTTCAGCAGCTGAACTCACTTGGCTCCTTCTTACTTACTGCTGGATGTGGCCCTGCCTCTGTCTGGCCTGAGCTCCCCGCCCCACCCTCTCCCCCTGGCCCCGAGTGCACAGCACAAGCACTGTTCTAAGGGGGGGGTTACTGACCGACTCCATGCCGACCCCCCCCCCCCCCCCCCCCCCCCCCGGCCCGATGCAAGCTCCCTGGCAGGGCCACTGTGTCTCTGGGTCTCCTGTTCACTCTGCACTTGGCCCACGCCTGGCAGACGGGGGAGAGCTCAGTGAGGGCTGGGCATAGGAATGAAGGAGGGAGCAGAGCGGGTGGACAAATGGGGAGAGTGGAGGGAGTTCTCCGCTCTCAGAAGCCACTTCCCTGGGTGCTTCACGCACCTGGCCCTGATCTCGGCCCAGGAAGGAGAAAGGTCAGGGCTCTTCCCTGCCAGCAGGGCCCTGGCCATCCTGGTGGGAGGTAACACGAGCACCTAAGTGGCCCTACAATCCTGCAAGGCCGCAGTGCCAGCAGTGATCCATATTGACACGATCCATCATCCGAGTGGGGATCTTTGAGAGCACAAGGGTTGCTATGCATAATTGCACTAACGCAGGGGCACGAAGAGGGATCATTCTCCATCACCCTGCCCACTGGGCACGCCTTTTGTGCCAGTCTCTGCACAGATCATCTCATCTCATCCTCACAACCACCTCTGGGGATAGCTAATCCCATGTCACACATGAGGAAAGACAGGCTCAGAGATGGTAAGCGACCTGCTCAGGGTCACACAGCTGACAAGTGGCAGGACTGCATTTGAATCCAGGAACTTGGCCCCAGAGTCCATATGCTTAACCCTCTGCCTTCAGCAATAGCTGGGGCTCTCAGAAAGGTCAAGGCTAGAGGGGAATGACCTGGGCTTTAGAGGCAGAGAGACCAGGAATCGCATTCCCCACGCCATAGCTGTGTGACCCTAGCCAGGTCCCTGGCCTCTCGAGGCCTCAGTTTCTTCATTGGTGAAGTGGGGGAGGGGTTACTGACTCAGATCCAGTGAGACAATAACCCTTAGTGTACTCAACAAATATTTATCTAGCGTGTACTCTGTGCCTGGCCCTAGGGACACAGTGGTGAACATGGCAGTCATCATCCCCCTCTCTGAAGCTCCCAGCCTGGTGGCAGAGACAGGAGAGGAACCAGGAGCTCAGGGGGTGGTAGGACTTCTGGGGAGCACTGAAGAGGGGAGTCGAAAAGGGGTCTGCCCAAGTTGACCAGGAGTTGGGGGAAGGTACAGGGAGGAGTGGGGAATATTCCAGAAAGGAGAGCCAGCATGGTACAGGCCTGGAGATGAGAGCGTGCCTAGGACATCCAGAAACTGAGGCTGTCTGGGAAGAAAAACCACTTCCTGGTGAGTGATCGGGGAGGCTTCTTGGAGGAGGCAGCTTTGATCTGGGCCTGTTTGCCCTTCAGCCATAGTGGGCTGGGCACCCTCAGTGGTAAGGAGAGCACCAATAAAGGTGCAGAGGTCAGGCTTCTGCACAGCAGAAGAAAGTCAACAAAATGAAACAGCAACCTATCAAAGGAGAGAAAACATCTGCACACCATCTATCTGATAACCTAACTGACAACCAAAATATATAAGGAATTCATATAACTCAACTCAAAAAAAAACAACAACCAAAAAACACATGCACAAAGTAACTGATTTAAAAATGGGCGGAAGTGGGGCGCCTGGCTGGCTCAGTTGGTGGAGCATGCCTCTCTTGATCTCGGAGTCATGAGTTCAGGTCCCACATTGGGTGCAGAGATTACTTAAAAATAAAGTCTTTAAAAAAATGGACAGAAGAACTGAATAGACATTTTTCTAAAGAAGACGTATAAATGGCCAACAGGTACAGGAAAAGATGCTCAACCTCACTATAAGTGAAATGCAAATTAAAATCGCACGAGATATCACCTCACACCTGTCAGGATGGCTAGTATCACAAAGACAAGAGATAGCAAGTGTTGGCGAGGCTGAGGAGAAAAGGAACCCTTACACACAGTTGGAAGATTGGAAAGCTTGTGGTCCCCATGGAGGTAGGCAGGCCTTGGAGGGCAGATGTGGGGGAGGTAGCGGGAGACGTTGGAACCAGGTCAGGGATGGCCTTGAAGACCACGCTAGGGTGCCTAGACTTTGTTTGTTGGGCCATGGGGAGCCACTGAAGGTGTCTGAGCTGAAGAGAGTCAAGATCATGGTATGCTTCAGGATGATCAATCACAAAGAAGAGAAACTCTCAGGCATGGAAGCTTCCACCTTGTCCTTTCAGAAGGGGAACAAGCACCCTTGAGAATTCTGTGATTTTCCAGAAGCTCTGTTACTTCCCCATGTTTGTGACTTTTCTAGTTCCTTGCAGTGATTACCATGAAACCCCAAACCAGAAAGAGGCTATGGAGCTGCCCCACGCCTGTCAGGCAGAGAAGAACCCTAAGAGGGTGTGAGGAGCTGTTGGAGAGGGCAGGCAAAATACCACCGGGGGCCCAGAGAGAAGGGCCAGGGCTAAGCCAGTGGGAGGAAGTCCCAGGGAGACAGTCTGGCTTCTGTGGTATCCCTAAGTCGCTGCTGGATCCGGAGAAGAGCCAGGCCCCTGCCCAGGCTGGGAGCCCTTCATCAGGCCGTGGAGGCAGCCGTAGCAGATTTTATTCTGAGCTGTGGGCCTCTGTCATAGCCCAGAGAAGCCCCGGGACCCCACTCCAAGAAGAGCCCTCCCCCCTCCCCCAGGGTTCCAGGAGCCACACCCTGAGTGGCAGCCAGCAGGCTGATGCCAGGGCCCAGTCTGCTGCTCCCTCCAAGTCTGGGAAATGGCCTTAGAAACTCCCTGAAGAAGGCGGTAGAAGGACACCAGACTGGCAGGCAAGAACCTGCTATGTGTGAGCTTGGGCCAGCACTCGATGGCGCTGAGCCTCAGCTTCCTCCTCGGGAACTGAGCCCTTGGCTTCTCTCCTAGGCTGATTGTGAGCATCACATGGGACCGCTGTCAGGAACAGCAAGGGACTCGGGCAGGGCCCAGGTAATCAGGACGAGCTGGGTTTCCCAACAAGTGGGTGCCCTCTGGATGTGGGCTGGGGGCCAGCCCCCGGGAGCCCTGAATATCAGCGTCGCAGGCAAGTTCCTGCCTTGGCGGGTCTTCTCAGCCCTCTGGTCACTCCAGGGAGAAAGTCTCCACTCGGCGCCCTCCGTCTTTAACTCTGTCCTACCCCTTGTTTGTGGCTTTTCTCTACAAACACACGGGGCTCCAGACTTCTTTCAGGAGGTCAGAGTACCTGGCCAGAATTAAATAATGTTGTTTTCATCACTTTTCTGTTCGATTTTCTTAGCTTCTCGGAAGCCTTATGATTTTGCGTATTTTAAAGGCAACTTTTAGACTCCAGTAACATTTTAAATGTTTATTCTATTTACTAAGCAGCTCTGTGTCTAGGAATTTAACCTATGGACACATATACTTACAAAAATGTACAAATACAAATATACTTTACGGGGGCACCTGGGTTACATGTCCGACTTTTAATCTCAGCTCAGGTCTTGTTCTCAGGTCATGAGTTCAAGCCTAGCGTGGAGCCTACTTTAAAAATAAATAAATAAATAAACAAACAAATTTTATGAACAGTGGTCATTCCAGCATAACTGAGAACTTGGAGGACTGGTCAAATAATTTATGGCACAGCTATACTTTAAATTATGTGCAGTTCTCATAATGAACACATTACTATCTACACGTACCACTGACCTGTGAGTGTGCCCGTGATGTGTTCTTAAGAAAAAACAAAAGTTGCAAAATGGTAGTGGTAGTTTTATTTAAAATTGTAATTTACGCAGATAGGTACAGATATAAAACACAAGTATTAGTATAGATGTAAGGCGGGGGAAGCCCCAGAAGGATATAACTAAACTGTTAATAGTGAGAGGTGAATTTTCCATAAGATAAATTCTTACACACAGAGTTGCCGAATGAAGAAAAGACACATTTACTATGTTACTGGAGTCTAAAATACAAAATACACAAAGAAAAGACTTTCTATGTTATATATTTTGAGAATGGATTTTTTTAATACAGGTGTATGTTACATAAATACTTTTATAAAAGTAATTTTTAATTATTATGAAGTTGACCAGACAAATGAAAGAGGCCTTTAGACCGTGTGCCCTATAGCACAGAGGAAGGGCATCAGTGGGGGTTGTGAGCTGTGCATCAGCTGAAGGTTAGGGTCCCACGAGCAATTACTCCTTCCAGTCTTTCCCTCTTTTTCCAGGAACAAGGCCCTTGGCTGTGAATAGGGCAGCGGAAGAATTGTTCAGTCCAAGTGGCTCATCCGTCTGGAAGGAAAATTCCAGCTCACCCGTTCCCTTGGGCCCGCCTGAGTGGCAAGGCTGGGAGGAAGGAGCCAGCAGAGGTGACCTGTGGTTCGCCGCCCCCCGCCCCCCGCCCCCCGGCCGACTCCTGCACGCCCTCCGCTAGCCCTCAGGTTCACTTAGCTCTTTCCTCTTACCCAATCCTTCCCTACTCTGTCTGGGCACCACACAGGTCTGGAGTCTGGAGACAGGGGTTGGGACCCAGGCTTCCCCCGTCCCCAGCTCTGCAACCTTGGCTGAGCACTTTACCTCCCTGAGCGCTGACTTGGGAGTCAGCCGGGATCCTGTCCCTGCTGCCCTGACCAGATGGCCTTGGGCAGGTCACTTCAAAACCTTCCTGAACTGGCTTCACGTGTAATACGGGGAAAGTAGCGATCCCTGGTTCCTAGGGTTGGTGTGAGGATAAAATGAGAAAATGGGCCAGGACAGGCCTGGCACAGAGTAGCTGTTCAGTGCTCACCGGCTTTTCCTCATCCTTTCTCTCTCTGTGACATCATTAGCTCCATTTACTGCTGGGGAGATTGAGGCCTGATGTGGTGTAATCTAGCCAAGGGCCCCTAAGGAGCAGACCTGAAGTGGAGGGAGCCCAAGTCTCCTGACCTCCAGACAGAGGCTTGTCCCATGAGCAAAGATAATCCCCGTCTGGAATGTGGGTTGTTTACTCTCCTTCTGGGGGCAGATCCAGGGATTGGCTTATTCATCTTCTACCACAGCCAGGAAAGAGTAGGTCACAGGCTCCGGGTGCTCTCTGAAGCCAGGCCCCCCAGGAGGGTGGGCTTTGTGTGGCCAGGCCATGTAGCGGGTGGGGTTTCCCCTGGCATGGTTCGGCTGGCCCTGCGTTGGCGGCCGGGCCTGTGAGTCAGAGCTGCCCACGTCTGCCCGCTGGCAGCCACAGCCCAGGCCCCTGGCGGCAGTCCAGGGAGGCGTGTGGTTCCAAAGAGAGGTGCCTGTGCCCCAGAAGCTAACGGAGATGCCCCTTCCCCCCATCAGAGAGAGCAAGGGATGGCCAAGATCACACAGTGACGTATGATAGATCTTGGGCTGACAGCCGGTTCTACCTTGGGTGACCCCTGCCAAAAGGCCCAAGTGAGGACGTCAGGAAGCCATAGCCTGGGTCTAAGACCCTTGCACTCTGGCCCTTGCCCCCGTTGGCTCTGTTGCCCTGGCCCCATGGTCCGTCAGGCCTGGCCTGGGCTGTGGAGCCTATGGGCAGGATGGAGCCGGCCAGCAGGTACCAGGATGCCTGGCTCATGCCAGCCCCATTCCACTGAGCCGCTGCAGTCGCGAGGGGCCTGGGGCCTGCTGGGTCTGCACCCCGATGCCCGGCCTAGCTAGACTGCGCTCAGAGACACAGCTGGGCCCCGTTCCCTCCCTGGCCTCACCCTGGCCGCTCCCACCTCCCCTCCCCGCCCACCTTCCTCTCTCTCTTCCTCTTCCTTCTCTAGTTGCCCTCTCTCCTCGCTTCTTACTGCTCTCCGGCCCCCATGGGTGCTCTGTCTGTCCTGCTCCTACTTGAGACCCAGCCGCTACTCACCAGGGCCTGGAATCCGGGCTGGAGCGGATGCCTGTCACAAGCCACACCAGCCTCCCTCTGGCCCACGGGCAGAATGGAGGGGAGGGCAGGGGGTGTCCCAGCTTACCAGCCAAAGCCAAAGCACATGGTGGGGTGGGGGGTGCGCAGGAGGAGCTCAGGCTTCTCAACAGGAGCCTGTGAACGGTCCGGCCTGTCCCAGAGCCAGGCACCGCAGAGCCGGAAGGGCCTTTCCATTTCACACCTTGGGAAGCCAAAGCCCAAGGTCCAGGCCGTCCAGATGCTAGCAGTGGTGGAGGGAGTGTGCGAACCCCATTTTACAGATGGAACTGAGACTCCCAAGCTGAAGGACCCTGTGTGGGGACACTGTGGCTAGGGCTCAGCCCCATCTGCCCCACTCCACTCCTGCCACCTCCCAGGCACAGGGCCTAAACCCGCGAGAGACCACGAAGTCCATGAGTGAGAAGCACCAGGTTTAATATTAAAATCTTTCTCTTAAAAAAAAAAAAAGTACACAGATAGGAAAATTTGATGGCATATAAAATAGCACTTCTGCTGTATAAATGTGAGTTAATGTGAGTCCTAAAAATACTTGTAAACCTAGGTGATTACATCTTTGGTACCGTAGTGAGAACCTCCTCCCTCTCCTGGCCTGGCAGAGGGGGCTCGTGCCCACTTCCGGCTCTCCTCCTGCCAGGAGTCTTGGCCATGGCCCTCGCTCCCCTGGCACCCCCGCTGCTCACCTAGCCGGGGTGTGGTTGGCAGAGAGAGTGCAGCAAGCGGGCCTGGGCAGTGATGCCCTCAGGGACCAGGCAGCTACTGGGTGAGAAGGCAACCCCCAAAGTACCCACCTCTTGCACCCCTCTCAGGTTCCCTACAAAGGCTTCTTGTACTTTCTGGGGGCCCCCAGGAGCCCTCACTGTCCATGATGTCTGTGTTACAGACTTGGACAGCAGGTGCTAGAGAGCAGACTGCACAAGGGTGTCTGATCTGCCCCCTCTGCCTCCTTTGCTCAGGATGGCTCCAGAGGTCATTGGTGGGTCTGAGAGGGCCCCGTGGTCTTCCCATGGGGCAGCTGCTGGGGGCTTTCCAAGACACTGGCTGTCACTCCGAGTCAAGATCTGTGCAGCTGGCCTTCTGGGACTTGCTTGGGGGTCTGGGGAAGGGGCATAGTTCTGAATGCCCAGAGTGTGATGCATGGTCCGGAATCTCCCCAGACCCCAGCTGACCCCTAGGACGGAGGTTTGGAGTGTTTGGCTTTGCTTCATCTGGGCAAGTGTGCCACCCCCTGCAATGTTCGAGAACGTTAGTGCCGACAGGGCACCAGAAGTCAGCGAGTCCATCTTGCTCATTTTTCAACAGGGCAAACAGGCCTGGAGACGGTGCGGAATTCCTCCAAGGTCCCATATCAGGTCCAAAGTGCATCTTGATCCACACACGTGGACATTTCTCGCAGGCACATCCACACGCTCATCACAGATGTGGGGCCCGCCTGGCCCTGGAGACTCTGGTGGGTGGAGTAAGACCGGCGGTGATAAGGAAGAAGACCCCAGCACTTATGGGGCCAGGCAGACATGGACACGGGCACTTGTATGGGGAGGTGTGTCCCAAGTGCCTGGGACAGGGGCTGTGGGCCAGAGTGTCCTGGACTTGGCTCAGCCCCCAGCATGAAGCGTGGATGGCCCCAGACCAGCTCGGGCCTGGGAAAGTGGAGACTGGCATCAAGGAGAGGTGGCTTCTGGATGAACATCACTGTCCGAGGCCAGGCCCCTGCTCAGCCAGGAGCCAGGGATGCCAGGGTCCCTTCCCCAGCTCTTAGGTGGATGAAAGTGCGAGGAGAAAGCTACAGCTTCTTGAGGAGTAGCTGGCTGAACAGAAGAACATTAATTCATACCTCCTGAACCCCGAGAATCTCTCTAGGGATTCCGACCTCCCCACCTGTCAGCCGGGGAGACAGAAGCCCAGATTCTGCGTCACCGGGCCCTGCGCTCCCATCCTACAGATGGAGAAACTAAGTGTCCCGGGAGAACCCTGGCTCCCATCACAGGGCCTCCCCAGAGGCAGAGGGCTGGTCGTGACCCCTGCAGCAGCCCTAAGGCAGCCCCAGCGGCTGGGGTGCCACATGCCAGGGACAAAAGCTTTCTAGAAAGTGGCGGCTGATGGGAGGCCAGGCCAGGCCAGGAGGCGCTAGGTGCTGGGAGGTAGAGGGGGAGCTTCAGGTGGGGCAGGGTGGGGCCAGCCCCCTACAGGAAGCTGTCTTCTGCCTCAGCCCGATGCCCAGGGCAGCTCGAGTCCAGTGGTGGCTCCAGCTCCGGCTCCACCTGGGGTTCGGGCTCCTCTTGGGGCTCCAGGGGGCTGTCACAGGAGATGGTAGAGGACGTGTTCGCTTCGTTCAGGGTGGAGCTAGGAGGAGAAGGTGAGTGAGTGAGGGGCTGGCAGGGAGCCACGGTGAGATAGCAGCCATCAAGGGCTTTCTGAGTGTTCAAGCGTGCCCCCCGCGCCTCACACCCTCGAGTTCCTCTAAGCCCTGTAAAGACCACACAGGGCGGGCGTGGCCTCTCGGACCGGCGATGGCAGCGGCCTGCAGCTCAGTGAGACTTCCAGCAGCAGATCCAGCCGGCTCCGGAGCCCGTTTCTCACTCGTCAGCACCTCCGTGCCTGGCACTCCGGAAGGCGCTTGCCATCTCACGGAAGCCACCGACAAGCCCCACATGGATGGGCGTTACTGTTTTCATTTCAGACAGGACAAAACGGAGGCTCGGGGCGCGGGGGTGGCTTGTGTGAGGGCACCGGACAGGCCGGCGGTCCCCCCTCAAGCTGTCTGAGCTCTGAGCTGAACTCCTCCGCCCGCTGGCTACCTGGAGCCTGGCAACCTGTGCTCCTAAGGAAGGCGGAGGGGGCCTTCTAGTTCTCGGGGGTGCTCCCAGTGCCCGTGCGGAGACGGAGGCTCGCAGAGACGGGGCCTGGCCGGGCCTCACGGCAGCTGGGGCCACAGCTGGAGCTGGAACCCTGCCTGCGGCTGCTGCCACTCCACCACAGAGTGGATCTGGTTGGAGGGGGGGGCGTCTGGCCTCATGGAGGGGGGACGACTCTCCTCGCCAGCTGAGGGAAGGTCCTGTCTGAAGGTGAAGTCCAGGCAAAGGCTGGGCCTTCCTCCAACCCTCACCCACTGTAACTTCACCACATCCCAAAGGCAAAAAAAAAAAAAGCACGAATCTCCTTCCCAGTCAGAATTCTGGCCCCAACTCCTGTGGGCACCAGGCCTCCTACGACCACGCCTGGCTCCCGGGGGCCCTGAGGACGTGATGCTGGAGAACAGAGCACAGGCCAGGGCTGGCGATGACCCCAGAGTAATACACAGGGGGCTGGGGATGCTGATTAGATTTCCTACTTCTCCTTAGGGCCTGGATAAGGCCTAGGGAGAGGAGCGGAGAGATGGCCTATGGGGGCCACATTCCAGGAAACAGCTCCCTTGCAAGTAAGTCCCAGTCTTTCTGTCTCTCACCAGCCTGCCCTTTCCCCCTGAGGTCATCAGAAGTCAAATGAGTTCAGTTCTCCCTTCTGCTCACTGGCAGGAATCAATACTCACCCCAGGTAACTGACTTCTAAGGCAAGCCTGGCGGCATGAAGACACAGACAGACAGAAAGACACACACACACACATACACACTGCACACTATTGCCTTGGGCCTCAGGCCACAGTGACTACCTGGCAAGGCTGGGAGAACTCTCCAGTGGGCCCTCATCAGCAACTTCAGGTTTGGGGTCAGGCAGGGGGATGATATAGTCGTTGTCACCCTCGTTGGGCTGCACAGCCGTGTAGAGCACAGAGCTGGTGTCCAGGGGGGATCGGAGGCCATGGAAGCCAGGCAAGCGGGCTTGGGACCGAAGGACGGCTGGGTGGTCGCTCCTCAGAAACTCCTCATCCACCTGCTGGTACTTCTGCTCCACGGGGAGGGAGAGCCGGAGAAACAGGGAGGGTCAGACCACAAATGCCCGTGGGGATAATCTACCATTAGACCCTGACCTGGCCCCTCCTGCCTTGTGTGAATTAGGCAACTGGTGCTCGGAGCAGAAGGGGAATTGCCCAAAGCCACACACAGCTGGGCGGCTCTCCCAGCTGGCATCGCACAAGACCAGGTGAGCTCGGGGCCACCCAGGGAGGGGACAGTCAGCAGACTAGTGCCCGTGACCCTAGCACTTCCCCTACTTCAGAGTAGACAGGTGCGGGCTCTCACCTTGCCTCAGCCTCCTGCAGTGCGGCCTCAGTTTCCCTAGCTGCTAAATGGTGACAACCCAGTCTATCTCACTGGGTGCTGAGCTGTGACCGAACGTGGCTGGGAGTGTGGTTAGGAACGGGTCAGGGGAAAGGGGACGTGCGTCACCCCTCCCTGTAACTCCCTCTGGTGGACAGGCCGGGTTTTAAGGCCCTACTGGCTCCATTTGCCTTGACTGAGCCTGCAACAGGCTCAAATGGTCAGGCCCTTAGCAGACAGGTAGCCTGAGGCTGTTCAGACTTCTGAAGGAGCCCCAGGCCTTGGCATGGGTGTAAAGGCATGAGGAGGGACGCAGGATGAAGGGGGCTGTGGGCATCGGCTTCCACACAGGATTTCATTTCAAAAAACGCTGTGCTGCTAAAATAAATTCAACTCACAGCTCCAGCCCATCCCTTACTAGTACCAGCAGGGAAACTGAGGCCCAAGCAGGTACAAGGTGGTCCCTCAAATACCAGCATGACACACAGAGCCTTGTACTCAGTGTCTGATTTCTGGGCCAGAACCCTCTGTTTTGCTGCCTCAGCATACCTTTTTGTACCCCTCGCCCAGCAGCCTCTCGAGAAGCAGCACCAGCTGGGAGAAAGGAGGCCGGATCTCAAACTTCTCTTCCCAGCACTTCTGCATGATCTCATAACTGGGGAGAGGCAGAGAGAGGGTCAGGGTCTCTGGCTCGAGGTCTGCTGCCTCCCAGAACCAGGTGAGCAACGAAGGGAGTTGGGGAGGACAGGTGGAGAGGGACTGTTTTTCCTGTTCCCTGAGGAGGCCCGCCCCCCATTGGTGGTTCCATGCGGCGGGCCACCTTGTTGAGCACATGACCCAGGTCTGGCTGGTAGGAGTTTTCATGGCTCTCAGTTCAATGGCTGGCTCTGGATGGGCACGTGACGCCAGCTGAGCCCTTGACAGTCAGCTCGGGGCCTTTTGCCCGAACTATGGTGAAAGCAGTGAGCACGTAGCCATTTGGCCTGAAAATGCGGCCAGCACGGAGGAAAGCAGGGCCAGGTAGAACCAGATTCCTGATGACAGCCTCTGAACACCAAGATCCAGCTATACTGAGGTTTTTCTACATCTCTGGACTAATCTATCTTTGCCTTAAGCCAGTTAAGTTGGATATCTACTGTTTGCACCCAAAAAATCCTCCCAAATGCTCCACTCACATCTCATCGGAGGCGTGGGCAGGCTGGGCCATGCGGTATCCCCGCTTGATGGCATTATAGAACTGCTCATTCATGGGTAGCTCTGGGTAAGGGGTGCCACCTGCAGAGAGCAGAGACAAGAGATATACAGGCTCAGAGGTGTAGAAGAATGGCAGGTGCCCTATTCTATGGGACAGAGAGAGGCACACCAGCCCTAGAATGGACGAGGGTACAGCGGCCTTGGCACTGAGAAATGTGAGCCCCCTTTAGAGGCTCGGGACAGAGACTGCAACCCTCCCCAGAAACAGAGGACCAGAGAACACCAGAATCAAGTAGGCTTTCTGATGTCGCTTCCAAACCCATCCATAATCAGCTGGGGAAGTAAAGAGACCCAGAGAGGAAAGGGACTTGCCAAGGTCACATAGCAGTGAGAAAGCCCCAGAGAGTGGTGACTTGAACCAGAGCCCTGCCCCCTGCCCCAGAGCCTGTCCCCACAGCCCCACCAGGCTGGAGGTATGAGTGGTTAGGGTGGAGGCTGCGCTGTGCCCCTGAGGGCTGGGGGGAAAGGAAGCATACCCAGGGTGAAGATCTCCCAGAGTAGGATCCCGAAGGACCACACGTCGCTCAGGGTGGTATAGAGGCTGTTGAAGATGCTCTCAGGAGCCATCCACTTCAGAGGCAGGAAGGTCTGTGGAAGGGCAGGACGGTACGAAGTACAAGGAGGGCCAAACCCCACTCTGCACCTGGCAATTCCTGCTCCAGCCCCTGGCTCCCCGGGCCCTGAGAGCCCGCTCCTACAGGCGAGCAGATCCCACAGCCATCCCAGTACTGGCCAGAGGACCGGAAGGCCAAATTTCTTTACCCACAGCTGATGACATGGAGCTCTTATCCCTGAGCAAGAGCCCCAGGGTCTGCAGCTCCTCTTCCGGACCCCAGTAGAGACCTCTGGCTTGGTAGAGAGTAGGAGAGCCAGAGACACGCCAAGGTACCACCCAGCTGTGACCTGGCCACCTTCGATCTCTGGGGTCTAGAGTCCCTCCAGCTCTGGGATTCACTGTCCCCTTGTGGAAAGTGGGAACATGAGTGGCAGGCAGGATGGTCACATTTAACTAAATACACATTTGACCTGTTCCGTTTCCACCCTTCCCAGGACCCATTACAGCTGGTCCTGTCATGACCGGTGAATCTGAGCCCTGGGCTCACCCTCACACCCTTAGCATCTCCACCCCACTCCGCACAGCTGGTGGCTTCCCTTCCTGGGCCTGCACACATGGCTAGGCAGGCCAAGCCTGTCACCACTGGACAGGGCAGGTCACAGGGAGCTCCATCCTGATCTCCCTTGTGCCACAGCCATGCTGACCAGGAGAGAACTTGTTCCCAGGGTCAGAGACACACAGGATCAGGCAAGGTACTCACGCTGCCTTTGGAGATATAGTTTGAGTCTCGCATGATGTCACGAGCCAGGCCGAAGTCACAAATCTTGACCAGCTTGCCCTCACAGATGAGCACATTTCTGGCTGCCAGATCTCGGTGGACACACTGGTTTGGGGGGGATGGGAGCTGAGGCCTTGGAGGCAGTTGTGGGGAAAGACCTGCCTGTCAAGGGCTTTGGGGAAAATGTATGACCACACAGGTGTGAGAGGCCACACAGGTGAGAGGGGCCACATGGTGAGGGCGTTCACTGTCCTCACCCACCAGAGGGGACGTCGCTGCCATATGGAGCTGTGTACTTGGAGGACCCTGGCTGGCTGGGTGGCCCACCTCCCCATGACCCTAACTGCCCACTGTGACCACACGTACGTTCTTGGAGGCCAGGAACTCCATGCCATTGGCCACCTGGTAGCTGAAGCCCACGAGATCTGTGTAGCTAAGCACTGGGGACTCGTTGATCAGAGTTACCCGACAGGTCCTCTCGGGAGCTAGGGGAGAACAGAAGTTCACCGACCATCTTGTGTCTCCACATGGCCCACAGAACCCCTGCCCTTTTGGTCTTGGAGGCTGACGGTCTAATACAGGTGGCTACTGATCCTCCAAGTCCCCCACAAAAGGAAAACAATTTCCGAACACCTAATGTAAACCTCTCCTACCTCATCAGTGCTCTCGTTGGCCGGAGAAGCCTTTGGCGTTAGCCCCGGGCCACCTGTACGGAGCCTGACCCGCTTGGCTTCTCAGGGACTGGGTCAGCCTGCGGCCTCCTCTGTGCCCATGCCCCAGGAGGCCAAGGAGTCCCCCAACCCCAACTCTTCCCACTCTGGATCCAGAAACAGAGGTTAATGCTGGGGGTCCATCACAGAGCAGCTTTGTGCAGATGGTTAGCCTCAGTTTCTGCATCTATGAAACGGGGACAAGGCCACCTTCCTCCCAGGGTTGTTGCCAGCCAGGGCATACGAAAGGCTTTGATAGGAATGCACGACGGCAGAGGGGTGGGGGCTGTGCCTAGGTGAGGACCCTGGGCGCACCCACCGGTGGGAACATAGTTGTCATAAGGAGCCATGTAGCTGGAGGACTCGATGTCTGCATATTTGACGCCTCCTTTCATGTCCAGCATGGGCACGTAGTCCACCGACTCATCCTTGCTCATGTCCATGTAGCCACCGTCGCTCTCCCCGGGCAGAGACACGTGGCTGGGGGAGAGAGGAACATCACAGAAGGAGGGCCCACGGGCTTTCCTTTGGCTTCCCTTCCTGCCCCTGCTCACCCCTAGGCCCCACAAGGCCCTGCACTCATGGCTTTCCTCTCTCTTTCCACCACCCATCTTCCTCCAGCCTGTCACAACTGGAATGACCACGCAGTGAGCCCTTCCAACCAGCCCGTGGGGCGCTAAGCTGGGCAGCGGGGTGCTGGAGGACACAGGTCCCAGGGCATGTCCTCAGGGAGCTCACGCCTAGGCGGGATCACAGCATCCCACAGAAGGGCAGGGAGCACGGCACCTTTCTAGGGAGCACAGCCTTTCCATCTGGCTGTGATGCCCTGTGAGGGCCCAGCCACAGCCCAGAGTGGGCAAGGAGTTGCCCCAAGGCCTCTGCCTGCAGCGCCAGCTCCCTGGAGCGCTACGGGGTCACGTAAGCCCGTGTCTCCGGAGGCCAACCAAAGACCGCAGGAAATCGGTCCGATGCCGGGGAGGACAGGGTGAGTTCGCATGTCTTTCGGCGACAGACCCACGCCCTGGCTCCTAAACTGTCTCTGCCCGGCCTGGCCTCAGCTTCCGCGCCGGGTGGGGAGGGCGTGCGCAGGTTCTCCCCGGGGCCCCCCGAAGCCTCCTGCGGT
>NW_023270921.1:5836138-5867841 GCF_011800145.1 Mirounga leonina
AAGCCTCCTGCGGTACCTGGGCAGCGGGAGCCCGCCGGGCAGGGCGTTGCTGTAGAGCTCGGCGCCGGGCGGGCGGCGCTTGTCGGAGCCACGCTGCAGGAAGGTATGCTTGTTGCGGTGCAGGTAGTCCACCAGGTCCCCGTACTGGCAGTACTCGGTGATGATGTAGATGGGTCCTGTGGGGGGACAGGCTCAGGCACGGCCCCTTCCAGGGGGTGGGGGCACACACCTGCCGTCAGGGTCCCGAGGCTAATGACGGGCTGCGCCTTGGAAAGGCAGTTTGGGAAGACGGCCAAGAGGCTTTGGCCCTGGGCAAACCCCGGTTCTTTTCCTGCCTCTGTGACCACGAGCGAGATACTTCTTCTCGCGGAGCTTTACTTTCCGCATCTGTTAAATGGGGCTAATCCTAGCCACCTCCCTGAGCGTTCGTAAGATAATGCTTTTGTCAGCTCGGCCCGGGGCCTGGCATGTAGCAAGGACACGGCGGCAGATACACCGATCGGTCTTCAGACTGAAGCTCAGGCTGGAGCCCAGTATATAAAGCAAATAAAAGCAACCATTTATTATCAGGTTACCGTTTCAATCCAAATACAGTACATTTACTTGAAGTCAATCCGTGGGAACTTGAAGATACTAATGAAAACAAACATTTTGAAATGGGTGGGATCTTGCGGACATAAATTGGCCTATGTGTGCAATTCACTTCTGTATTTTATTTTGGTTGCACAATACTGAGGAAAATCCCAAATCTCACAATAAGCAGCTGCAAACAATGATAACACTTCTTTTTTTTTTTTTTTTTTTTATGGCCTAACTTACAATCAGAGCTTCAAAAATACACACTAGCTGGAGAGACTTCATTCTATGATCTGAATGAAAGCAGCTCCCAGTCAGCATGCTGGTGGTCTCCAAGTGTAGGGATAGAACTCACCTCACAGGGGCTGGGATTTATGCATTTGTAGAAGGTGTTCTGAAAATTTTAAAAAGTCAGAAGACCCCTGGGTTTGGAAACGGCCGACCTGAGGAGTCCTTAGGCCTTGAAGGTGTCGTGATTCCATGAGTTTGTAAATCCCACCCCCATCTGGGTCTGTGAAGTGAGGGCACCAGACAGGGTGGGTGTAGACCCTCCAGCTGGAGAGTCCTGTTGTCCGTGGACTGAGGAGGGGGTGGGGAGGGGCCAGGCTTGGGCTGCTGGCACTTTCCAGAATCCTCTGGGGGAGTGGTTTTGGTACCTCCTTTCGTGCAGGCCCCCAGCAAGTTGACCACGTTCAGATGGGGCCCGAGGTGACTCATGATCTTCAGCTCTGACATGAGGGCTTGCTTCTCGCTGCTGCGGGCTGTGGCTGAGGGAGAAGATGGGGCTTCAGGCCTGCCCTGTCACTCAGCCCCAAGGAGGCTGTTGTGCTCCACACCCTACTGTAAGACCCAGATGGCCTGGGGCGGTGAGGACCCATGAGTAGGGGGAGGAGAAAGAGGATGGGAGGAAGGTCAGGGAGGGAAGGAGGTGCCCGGAAGGGGGGCAGGGTGAGGAAACGTCTTAGCCAAAGCAGAGTCTGGAGTGGTGCTGGCCTCCAGGTGACTACATTGCTTGTGCAAATCAGAACCAGGGAGGGCCTGAATGTGTGGGCAGCGGGCAGGGGGGACGTGGGGGCCCAGATGTGAGGGAGGGGCAGGCTCCCAGGACTCACATTTCAGCATCTTGACCGCCACTTTCATCGTGGCCTGCGAATGGCTCAGGCCGTGAGCTGTGGCCTCCACCACCTGCCCAAAGGCCCCAGAGCCGAGGGTGCGTCCTGGGGTAGAGACGATCCCTCAGCTCCTGGCCCACCAGGAAACGGCATCGCCTGCTCTCTCGGAGGTCAATCCCCCAAGCTAACCTGGACTTAAGGTGTTCCCCTCAAGGAGTCTCCCACAGTGTTTTGCAGCCCTTCCTGGTGTCTCATCTAAGTCCTGCCTGCTTTCTGGTCCATCTTTAGTCCCTGGAAGCCTTCCTCCCATCCCAAAAGGGAGCTCAGCTCCTCTGCACGCCTCAGCCTTCCCAGCTAGACTAAGCACAGGCCTGACATGCAGCCTGTCCTCGATTAATACTCCCCCTCTTGCCACGAAGGGGCCCTATCTCACATAGTCATAGGATCATAGGACCTCAGTGCTGAACCCTCCCTGGGGGATCATCTTGCCCCATGTATGGAGGGGGGCACTGAGGGCCAGAGAAGGCAAGACAGCAGCCCTAGTTCTCAAAGCTAGTCATGGCAAGGCTGGATCACACCTCAGTCTTCCCACCCGCCGCCAGGCCCCAGACCGCCACACGAGGACTCCCTGGACTGACCAAGCACAAGCTGGTCCCGTGGCAGCTCCCACGTGGAGTCGTAGGGCAATTGCATAGGGTCCACGTAGATGTACTCATGGCCATCGGAGCTCACGGATTCAATCACCTTCCATCGGATCTCATAACGTGGCTTCTGCAAAACCAACACCAGGGATGGATCATCAGAGGAGGTCTGGGCTTTGGGGTCCACTAGCCCACAGCCCCTTATGGAACAGATGGAGCAGGAGACCGTGAGGCCCAGAGAGGGGCAGAGGCATATTTGAAGTCACACAGCAAGTTACGGATAAAGCTTCATGGGCTCAGTGAGAACAGGTGCCAAGAGGCCCCAGCTTGGCAGTGGCTAAGGAGCAGCTAATAGCCAAGGGCCTGGCTCAACAGGACCAGCTTGCCAGCTTCTCCCAGAGCCCTGGCTGCTTCCAGATGGGAGTAGAGATCCTGCAGTCGTGGGAAGTGACACAAGCTAGGGGCACTCAGCTAGATGTGGACAGCCCCTCCCCAAGCTGGGTCACTTGCAGTGGGAATCTCAGAAAGATGTAAGCTTACAATGCTGAAATCATAGGATGTTGGGATCACAGGATTGGAATCTTAGAATGACAGAATCATGGGTGCTGCAATCCTAACTTAGGAATCTTAAAATGTTGGGATTGCAGAATGGTGAAGCCTCAGAACAGAACATTGAAATTACACGTTAATAGGATTAGAATGCATTTCAGTAGAAGCCTGGGAGTCTCTGGGGGTGAGAGTTGTAAGAATCCTGGAGCTCATGTAGTCCACCCAGAAAGTGCTTTGCCCTATGGCTGGGAGGGGCAGGGCTGATGTCCAAGCAAGACCCAGGAGGGCAGAGCAGAGACAAGGGACCCTGGCTGTCCTGGACCAGGCCCGAGATGGCCCTTGCTGCTGGGGGTGGAGGTAGCTCCATGTCGTTTTACACCTGCACTCTGTGCTGGGCTGGGACGTGACCAGATCCTGCAACATTCAAGGGCAGCTGGGGGCTCCATGTAAAAAAAAAAAAATAGTGTGCCAGTCTGCACCCACTAGGCAAGGGTGGGAGGTTACCTTCTGCCAGAGCATGATGAGGATGATGAGGGAGATGACTGTGAGGACCACCAAGGCCAGGATGGCCGAGATCACCACCACCTTGAAGGGCAGAGCTGGAGGCAGAGACAAAGAGCTGGCCATAAGCAAATGGGGAGCTTGGCAGCTCCCTGGCAGTCCTCCCGTCCCCCCACCGCTGGTACGGCAAATCCTCTCTACTGTCCTGCCTGGAAGGGAAGCCCCCCTCCACCAACCATGGCCTGTGATGTCAGACTCTCAGCCCCTCCCTCAGGGCCACACCTCCCATAAGAACCTATATGCCCCTCAGTTACAACGGCGCTCAGCTCTCTCTGGGCCCCCATATGCCTTCAGCCCTTGCAGGGCTCAGTCAGGCCTGTGTGCCGTGGCTCCAGATTGGATGTCAGCTGCTGACTGCCTGGGCTGCCCTCGCCCCTGAATCTATGCCCTCACCTGGCTGTCACAGCTAGCACAGAGCCTGACCGAGGGGCCAACGGACTGAGGGACTGAGCTCCCACAGCCCGATGAATCCCAACTGTTTCCTCCCCTGCTTCACCCGGAGTCTCCAGCAGCGTTGGGATAGTGATGATAGTTATAAGGTGCATCCCCCAGGGAACAGGGGTGACCAAGTCAGGCTAACTCTGGGCCCCCAAGCGCCAAGTCTCCTCCTGAAGGCCTCGGCCTCTTTGCTGTACGATTTCCCATTCTCTTCCCCTCCCTTTGCATCCACCCCTGCCAGACCCTCATCTCCCCTACCCTGCCCCACTGGCCACCCATGGGGCCCTGAGGAACTCATTCCCTTTTCCTCTGTCCCCCACTTGCCCCTCTTGGCACCCCTGGAGGCCCTGTCCCTCCTCCTCAGGGTCCCAGACCAACATCACTCCTCTCCTCCCTCTCCCCACCAGGTCACACATCCCAGGCCTGGGAAGGAAGTCTGAATTTTCTAAGGAGCCATCTCAGTAAAAAGAAGAGGCTTCATGCAGCCACGGTAGTTTCCCTGTGGGCTGGTACGTGCCTCCCCGCTCAGGTGGCACACAAAAGCTCTACTTCTGTCTTGCTCTGGGCTGGTCTGCAGGTGCCCACTGGCTCAGGGGTACGTGTGCATGCGTGGGAGTGGGAGTGAGATAAGGTATGAAACCCCCACCTGTCCCACCATAGGCCAGGGGGCCGGAGGCAGCTCTGTATGTGTGCGAGCTCATGTGTGTGTGAGCCCACCAACCTACCAACGCCTCGCACAGCCTTCAAAGCTTTGCTCTCCCTGGCTTCTGCCTACCCCTGAGCCCCTCCTTTACCACTCCCTTCCCTTTCTCTCTTTATCTCCCCCCTCCTCTAAATACACACATACTCTGGGCTCCAGCCACACTGAATGCCTTTGAGTTCTCTGATCCCATCTTGCCTCTGGGCTCTCCCACGCACAGGCCATTCGCTTTGACTGGAACACCATTCCTTACCAGGCTAACTCCCAGGTATCTTTCGGGTTTTGACCTAAAGCTTTCTTTCTCCAGGACACTTTCCTGAAACCCCCAGCTGGGCACGGAGCCCCTCCTCCCTCTCGGCTTCCCCCTCAGAGTACTGCCCCCTGCAGTGGGATTGCCTAGTTCCTTGTCTGCCTTCTCTCTGGACTGGGGGCACTAGAAGGGCAGGCGGGGCTGGGCTTCTCCAGGGAGAAAGAGGAAACAAGCGAACAACCGAGGTACCAGCGCAGGGGGAAATGCCTGCGCAGGGACACTATATGCATGGCCGCCGCTATTCCTATGGACAGGAATCGTGTGTGGGTGTGTGTGCACCTGCTCACAGACACGCACGGTACAGCAGGCATCTGTGTGCAGAGACTGTGCTCGCACGCTTCCACAGAGGGGATGCTGCGCTCCATGCTGCGGACATGCACCGCGCCGGTTTGCACACACGCACAGGAATTGTACGCGCACTGTCTGCACCCTCGTGCGATCGTGCATCCACACACACACACTCGTGGGTTTATATACATGGCTGGGGATTGGGCGTGGTCATATACGTGGTTTATACACATGCGCTCGGTGGGTTCCCACAGAGGCGGGGTGTCATGCACGCTTGTGCACACGCTTGCAGACATACACCGCAGCCTTGGCTCACAGACCCTCACGGGTGTACGCGTGGGTGCCAGTACTGCGGTGTTGTGTAAGCGCACAGGGTCATACTCCGGTGGGCTTTGCCATGCTCCTGAGTGCCCACAGGCACGCTGACTCTGGCCCACTGGGCTCACGGGCACAGTTCCAAGAATGGCGGGGTGCAGGTGGGGGTGGAGGGCCTTCAGGGGCCACCCGGGCCGGAGGACTCACAGTGCGGCACCACGGTGACCTCCTGCATGTCGCGTCCCAGCAGGTTGTGTAGAGTGCAGCGCACTGACAGCGGCTGATCCACACGGCGCAGGCGCAGTGTGCTCACCACCTCGAACTCCTGATCCTCGGGCCAGTATGTCACGTTAGTCTCCAGCTGGCTCTCCTCCTCCGAACTGTTCCCCAGCGGCGTGGGCGGCAGCTCGCGCGGACACCTGCCAGGAGAGCCAGCCGGGTCAGCTTCCAGTCCCTGCTGCTTCCCGCCGCCTGGCCCTGAGCTCATTCCTCCTGTGGCCCCTCGACTGACCGGCAGGGGGCGCTCCTACCCCAGAACTGAGAGCCCTGGGCGGCAAAATCCACTCCCTTCATTCGATCGTCTGAGTCAAGGTAAGGAAACGGGACAGTTTAGGTCATGCAGAGCATCTCCAAGAAGCCACATCCTCTTGGACGGAGCTCTAGCCTGGAACAGCGTGCCCGGAGGAAGAGGCTGGACTAGATGAACTCCACTGGGTCCTACCAGGCCGCTGTGGTCACCCTGGGAGCCAGAGGCCCCGGGTCTGCTTACCTTTTGAGGTCGCTGCAGGTAGACCAGGTGAGGTGTGGCTGGGGCATGCCCCGGCCGCGACAGCGGACCGTCTGCTCCCCACTGGCAGGGTGGCTTTCACTCAGCTCCAGCACACGGACAGGCACTGCGTGGAGAGGGCAGGAGGCCAGGAGGTGGGGAGGTCAGGAAGGACAGTCAGTGAGAAAGGCCCAGGGGAGGACCTGGCCCAGGGTCTCCCCTGGGTGGGGGGAGGGGAGCCTCAGGCTGCAGGTGAACATCAAATACCAGGAATCACCGTGTGAAAACTGACAGGTTCCCCTTCTGGGTACTTCAAAGGGAAGGCCTCAGTAGGGTGCTAGTCTGTCTCTAACACCTCTCTGAGACTCGCTAATCTTCCCTTTTAACAAAGACAGAGCAGGTCTGAGGGTCAGAGAAAGCCCTGGGAAAACGAGAGCATGGAGCTAGAATTTAATAGCATCGCTTTGTTTTCCCAGAGTTTATTTTAGTGGTTGCTTTATATTTATGACATGTGATGCTGATTTTCCATCTACAATTGAGAGGTTAAATTCTCTTTCAAAATACATTTATTTTTAGAAAGTCAATTGACAAAACAGTAAGTCATTAGTGTGTCATTCCCCTGCTCAAAACCCTGCCGTGGCTCCGTCATTTCAGTCATAGTAAAAGCCAAAGTCCATACAAGGGCCCGAGGGGACCCACACAATCTGCCCCCCCCGCCGACTTCCAGGTCTCAGCTCTGACCTCATCTCCCACCACTCTCCCCCTCCTCGGTTCCAGCCACACCGGCTTTCTGCTGTTGGTCCTGCCTTGGTACTGCTTGGTGGGCCCTTGCCCCACAGAACTGCTTGGTGAATGCCCTCACCTTCTAGAAGTCTTCACGAAAATGTCGCCTCCATGAGGCCAACTTGATCAGGCTATTTGAAATCGCAACCCTCACTGCCCCGTGCCCCCTGAACTCTCTATCCTCCCTACCCAGCTTTTTTCCCACTTCGACAGCACTTGTTACCTCTAATCTTCTGTGTCATTTGCTTGTTCTCTGCCCTACTGTTGAGTGTTTGTCTTCCCCCAGCAGGAGACAAGCGATGCAAAGGCAGGGACTCAAGAACCTGAACAGACTGGTGTGTTGTTGTTGCTCAATACATATCTATCTAGTTAGTAGTATAGTATAAGGGTATGTGAGAAGGAAAAATCATGCACTGGTACATGAATGCCTGAGGCTTTAGGGACACCAGTGTAGCCCACTGGCCTCCTTACACAGCTTGAGGCCCAAAGAGGGGATATGCCGAGTTCACACAGGAGCGGAAGTGTTGGAGCTCAGCCTAGAAGCCAGCCTCCTGAGTCCTCAGCTCCCTCTCCTGCTCCTTCTCCTCCTATGGGTGGGAGGACAGGGTAGGAAGGGAGAGGGAAGCGGGGTGGGGTGGGGGAGGCAGGGTGCACAGCTCCGTACCGTTGACCTGCAGCTGGAAGGACAGCTGGGCCTCCGCGTCCTCATGGAAGGCCCGCATGGTGTAGCAGCCAGCCTCAGCCACCTTCACCCGCACCAGCGTCAGTTCTGACACGTACCTGTGGAGCACGACAGGCCTAGTTGCCAGAGCTGGAAGAACTCTCACAGTCCCCCCGACCCTCCTTGTACAGAGAAGAGAAACCAGGCCCAGGGAGGGGCAGGGGCTTCCCAAGGTCACGCGGGTGTCAGGAGCAGAGTGGGACTCACACCAGTCTCCTGAATCCCCACCCATTGGCAGCTGGCTCCACTGAGCTAAGAGGGGGGTTGGGGAGGGATGACAAGGGCGGGGGAAGCACCCTTTCCCTCTCCCCTCCACATCTCACTCCTGCAGAAAGGCCTGACATGGCTTTATCCTCACCGACCGCACCTTGTATCCACCTGCTCATCTGCAGCCTTCGGACCACCATCCATGCATAGGTAGTAGTGGCCCACCTGGCATGCTCTTCCCTGATCATCTGGCCTTTTTCTCCTCAGTTGCTCCCAGCTGGTTCCCCCTATCACAAGGACAACTAAACATCTGGGTGATCATCTGCGGGTGTCTGTTTCCCCGACTAGACAGGAAACTCTAGGAGGGCTGGAACAGTCTATTCGGATCTCTGCAGCCTCCCCAGTGCCTGGCATGGCGCCTCGCACATAGTAGGCTCTCAGGAAAGGTGGATCTAGGTGTGTCCAGTGGCTGAAAGCTGTGAACTGCCTGGCAGCTGCAGGGAATAACGTCAAGAATGGAGTGGGGGGGCCGCTGCTCACCGGGTCTCAGACACATTGCGTGTGGACAGGGAGATCTCGCCTGCGTTGGAGTCGCCTAGCGTACGGTTGTCCTTGAACCACATGACAGTAGGCGGCGGGTAGGCCTCGAACACGACCTGCAGAGTCCGGCTGCGGTGCAGCTCCGCGAATTGTACGGGGTCCAGCTCTCCCAGCAGCCGCACGTAGCCATTCTCTGCAAGGGGCGGCCGTCAGGGGCGGGGCCCCAGGGGGCGGGGCTAGGCCCGGCTACCAATAGGGCAGCGCCCCCTGGGGGCGGGGCTCCTGGAGGCCAGGCATCTATGGAAGGCCAGAGGAGCCCGGCCTTCCGGGGGCGGGGCTTCAGACTTTAGGGCCTGAACCAGTGATGGAGTTACCGGAGCTGGGGTTGAAGTTGGGACTGAGACTGGACCAGGCGCCGAACTGGGGGTTGATACTGATTTCGGGACCGGGTTTGAGATTGGGACTGGAGTTGTCGATCTCACCGCAGCCTGGCTGAATTTGAGGATGGGGCGACCTGGGCCTGGAATGGCAGTTGGGTTTAGATCTCGGGTTGGGGCTGAGGTTCTGGCTAGGCAGAAAGTCCACGGTGGGATTAGAGTTGGATTTGGGGCTGACACTGCGTTTTGGTTTGGGTTTATTCTGGAAATGGGCTTTGGTTGGTACTGAAGCTAGAGCTGTACTGGAATTGGCTGACAGTACCCTGGGGCTATGATAGGGTCTAGGTCCAGCTCAGAAGGAGGGTGGGGGCTAAGCCCAAGGCACGCACCGACCACAGTGACATTGATGGACTTTTCATCTTGATGCTCATTCACACTCTCCGATACATTGCAGATGTAGGTCCCTGAATCGCCAAGCTCAGCACTAGGGATGTGCAGGATGGAGCGTATGTGGGAGGGCATATTGAAGAGGAAGTCAGTCACTGGCTCCACCAGCCGCCCACTCTGGAGGAACAGGTGGGGTAAGCCCCCCAGTCAGGCAGGGTCCAAGAAGTTAGGCTGCAAGTCAAGATAGCCATCCTTCCCTGGACGTTCCTCCAACCCCTGGCCCAGCATTACCTCCATGCGTGGGTATGTCCATTCAAAGTTGACCACCTCATTTCCGGTCACGATGCACATGATGGTGATGTTCTCACCCTGACGGACCACAGTCTGCACTGCATTCACTGAGACATTGATGGATGACACTAATGGAAAGAGATTAGTTTAGGGCTGAGGAAGTCACCACCAGCCACCACACCAGCCCTTCAGCTTGGGGATGGGGTGGGGATTCAGAGAGGGAAGGGATGTCTGGTGCGGAAGATTCATTCATTCAACAAATATTTGTTAACTATGTCCTATACGCCAAGTACTATGCTGGGCACTGGGACTTTAGCAGTAAACACAACAGATAAAATTCCTGTCCTCATGGAACTGACATTCTAGAAGAGATAACAGTCTTCAGTCAATGTATTCCCTGGGCACCTAAGTACAGGAGAAAGGTATGGAGCACAAACCATGTACCAAGGAGCCTCTGTCTTTAATCCTCACAATAATCCCCCTAGGTGGGCAGTCATTCTTTTCCTCATTTTCCAGAGGAAAAAGCAGACTGGGAGACATTATGTGCCCCATGCAAACTCAGTGCACAGCTGGGATTCAAACCCAACCAGCTCTGAGGCCCATGCCTTTGCCTACCACGGTATACGGCCCAGCCCTGCCACCCACCTTCCCCATAACCTCGGGCATACTCCAACCTCTGAGTTTCAAGCTTCTCACCTGTAAAATGGGGAAACACTACCTGCCTTCCAAGACTACAGTGAGAATCCAGTGAAAAATGAAATTGCCCACTTCGTAAGCTGGAAAGGGCTCTACCTCTGCAGAGGGTCATACTGGCCTCTGCTGAGCATCAGGCCAGAAAGGGGGCTCACCCTGGAGGCTGTAGACATAGTAGGCTTCAGAATCCACTTCCTTGTCCCCGATGGTGGTTTTGCAGACATAGGTCTTGTCCTCGAAGGTACCAGAGAAGCCACGTTGGTGGTCATAGGGGATGGGCAGTGGAATATCCACTTTTTTCTCATGTAGTGTCACCACCAGTCTCGGATCTGTCACTCGGCACGGAATTGTGATCTCAGTTATTTCCGTGAGGAAGATGAATAGTTCCTCGGGGTCGACCGGAAGAAAACCCATCATGGGATCTGCCAGGTGTGGGGCCAAGAATGAGGATCAGGGGAACTGGTTTTCTGCCTATCCCCTGAATTTCTTTGTGACCTTGAGCAGGTGTCTTCCCCTCTCTTGCCCTCAGTCTTCCCGTTACAGAATAAGGATGCTCTCAGAGGTCCCTTCTAGTTTTAACATTTGATATGGTCAGCACCAGGGTGAGAAAGAAGATAAGCCACAAGTTGAAGGGTAGCTGGTACCCAGAGCTTGGAGTATGGGAAAGATGGGATGTGGAGGCCCAAAAGAGAGCATATTGGAACCTGCTGAAAAGGCAGAGTTCTGGGGAGCCAGGAACGGGGTGGGCTGGCAGGGAGCAGTCAGATCTCCAGACCCAGGGGTGGGGAGTGAACATACTCCTGGACTGAGCCAGGCTGGATTCCATGATTTGTCTGCATGTCTAAGCTGGCCGTGTCTCACAATGTCACTAAGCACTCTCAGCTCCCCCCAGACGCCTGCAGGTGAGAGAAGTCAGGGAGTGAGCATGCAGGCGGGGGCGCTTACCTGGCACAAAGATATAGAGCCGTTTTCGTTCACCAGGCTCCAGCCCATGGGAGCCTTGGTAGGTGCAAAAGTATTCTCCTGTGTCTATCCCAGTGACATTGGTCAGTGTCAGTGTGCTGGAGAAGGTGCCATCCTGGGTCTTGGTCATTTTCTGCAGGGGCTCCTGGGACATCCGTTCCCACACCACTGGAGCGGGCCCCGAGCAAGTCAGAACGAAGTTGCTGGAGACATTGAGGACAAGCTCTGGCCCTGGGGGTGTGATGACCAGGCCCCAGGAGGCCTGTGGGCCCAGCAGCAACAGGAGGGGCAGCAACAGCACCTGGCCTTCGGGAGAAAAGGCATCAGAGCATCAGCACCTCTCCTCTCGGCGGATCCTGGGGGAGGCCATATCTGCACTGTCCTTGAAGACCACACCTCCCTAATCCGACACAGACTGGAACCCATGGCTCTGAAGCCTGCTTGCCCAGTGCCCGGGCCCCAGGGACTCCTTCCAGTCCAGCCTCCTGGCCTCCTGATCTTAGTGCCTCTAGATCCCAGGCTTCAGAGTCCTCCAGCTATGCTGTGTTCAGGCTGTGGGCATGTTCTCCCAAAGGCATCAGGAAATCCTCGGGAAGCAATTCCCAGGCCTCCAGTTCCTGCATTACTTCCCAGGTCACTTTCTGAGCCCCTTCCCTGCAGCTGCCCCAGCTGCCCGGGTTCCACCCAAGCCCAGAAGTGGTCTTGATTGGGGAGGGTGGGGCAAGGTAGCTCAGAGTAGGGAAGACAGGACCGGAGAGAATCAGCAGCACCCCCCCCCGGGGGGGCTGGAGGGAACTGGGGCGGGGTGTCAAATGATTGGCTCCTCTCCCCCTGCTGATGCCCTCTGGGAAGGATTCTGTAAGCCACGTCCCCCAAGCCCACAGATGCTCAGCCAGCCAGCCAGCCATCCTCGGTAGGCCATGGGCTGGTCACTGATGGCCAGTGACCGTTGGCTGCCCGGTCAGCCGCCCAGGCCCTGGAGCACCGACTGCATGTAACAGGCAGTAGTGAGGGAAGGGTGTGCTAGCGGAAGCCCAGCCAGGACTTGGGAGCTCATAGGCAGTGAGGGATCCAGGCAGGGGAGGGGAGCCCCAGACCGGAAGCAGACCAGCCAGGCTGATACCAAAGAGTGCTGGGAAGAGGTGGGACACTGGGGTGACTGTTAGCAAGTGGGGTGGGGACATTTGGTGAGGAGGCATGGGGTATGGAGGGCTGAGCAAAGGATCTGAGCTAATGGCTCTGGACAAGCAGGGGTCCACTGAGGTTTCTGAGCTGAGTGGACAGTAGAAGGAGGCCTCCACTGAGCACCACTGGAAAGGCAGGAAATTGAGGCTCGAGAGCACAACAGTGCGCCTGGGCTCCCAGGCCCCAGTGCTAGCATGCACCGCCCCTGCCAGCTCCAGGGTTCTGCTTAGTGGCTCCCTGGGAGCCCCCTCCACCTTTGACGACAGGAGCTGGAATGACACTTGGAAGCCACAGTGTACCTACCTTTGAGGACAGGAGCCGGCATGGTGCTCGGAGGCTGCATGGTGTCCTGCAGAGTTAAATAGGGGGCAGGGCTCAGAGTGGGCAGAGTCATTGCAAATCGGACTTAGCACCTGGGTCCTGCAGAGTAAACCCCAGCCTAGACCACCCAGCTTCCATGTCTGTGGGGCTGAAGTCAGAAGTCACCCATGTCCCATGATCAAGAGGGCACTCATGCCCCAGAGTCCCCTCCCCCTGCACGGGGCTGGGCCTCAGGGTGCGTGGACCCTACTTTGGCTCTGCCTCTACCTCTCCAGCGGCCTTGGCTGAACCCAGGCCTCTCTGGGCCTTAGTTTCTCTGTATGCACAATGGGAGTGGGGGACTCGGGCTGGATGGTGTCCAGGGGCCCGCCAGCTCCAACAGCCAGTCCTCCGGGTGACAGTCTCAATACCAGGCTCTTATCTGCCAGGACAAATATTTGGGAAAGCGTGATGAAAGGCCAGGGGGAGCAGGAGGGGGAAAGCCAGAACCCAGAGAACTCCCACAGGCTCCAAAAGCACAACAGGAAGTGGAGGCGGCTGTGGGAAGGGAAGCGGGGGAGTCAGGACTGCGGAATGTGGGGGGGCACCCCCATGCTTGGGCCCCCTTTACGCAGCCCCAAGCAGCACAGGGAGGCCTAGGGGGGAGCGGCCAGGGGCTGAGCCCAGGGGAAGCCCCACTGCATGGCAAGGCTTCAAAGGTCCTTGGAGACTCCGGAGTCCAAGTCCCCCCACCCCCACCCCCACCCCCAGGGTCCAGACAGGGAAACCAAGGCTCTGGATGGGATAGAAGTTTGCGCAGGATGACACAGCAGAGCTTGTTGAGGAGGGAGACAAAGAGACCCGGAATGATAGAGGCAGAGAGAGACAGACAGAGACCGAGAGGGAGGAAGCACACAGTGAAGGCAGCAGCAAGAGACCGAAGCAGGGACGCAGGGAGACACAGGGAGACGGATGGAATTAGGTGGGTCTCTGCTCCATCCCTGCCCTTGGCAGCGCCATCTGAGGATCCCAGATAAGCACCAATAGCCGAGCCGGCAGGGGTCTGCCTGCAGCATGGGTAGGAAGGAGGCCAGAGGCGGACAGGGGTAGGAAGTGAGCACGTGACCAGGCACAGGGAGCCTCCCGTGCTGTGGGTCTGCTGACTTCCCTGAGAGGCTGCCCAGCCGGCCCGGCTCCTCAGGCCACGCCCAGACGGCCCCCACTCCGCTCCCCAGCCCGGCCCTTTACTTTTCAAGCCAGGGCTGGGCTCCGGGTCTGAGCCCCACTGGGGCTGCCTCCTGTGTCCTCAGTCTCCAGCTCTCAAAATGGGATGACAGGGAGTGTGCCACTCCTGCTGGGGCTGCATTTCCACCTACCGCTGGGCCCTGGGCTCAGCGCTGCCCAGCACCCCAAGAAGCTCTGTGAGCAATTCTGCTCTGCCCTTCCTCCTTCTCCCCGTCCCTTCGGGCCGGCCTGCCTGAGGGTCTCTTCATTCCCCCGCCCCCTTCCTCTCTCTCAACTGTTCCAGACCCGAAGCCCCGCCCTTCCACAGCACTCCCACTCCCATCCCTCCCGCCCCAGCCCCTCCAGCTGGATGCCAGTCTTGCGCCAGCAGGAGGGAGCAGTGCCGAGGCAGAACCAGCAGCCCCCACAGAGGCCCATCTGCCCCTCGGTGGGTGCCCCTCTGGCTCCCCCGTTCCTGCCTGAGGTCTCAGCCAAAGAAAATCATTAGCAGCCAAGGCTGGGGGAGGGGGTCATTTCAGCCTCCCTGCCCCTCCCCTCCCAGCCTCCCTGGCTGGCCACACTGTTTATTATTCTAAAGGAGGAATTTGGTCGGCTGGCCTGGAGATGGGAGGTCACTGCAACCAGGGCTGGCCTGGCTCTGGAAGGCTGGGCCTTGCAGGCTGGGCCCCCAGCTCCCCTGACCCTGGCTCCTCTCCTGCTGGGCCTGGGGCTGGGGGCAGCTCAGAGTCTCAGACTCTGAGCGAGGAGAGGCCTTCTTGAACAGGCAGCAGCCCAGAGAGGGACAGAATCGTGGCCTAGACACACAGCAAAAAGGCAGAATCAGGCTAGGGAGAGGATAGGCTGGGCAGAAGAGCTCAGGGCGAGTGTAGATGCCCCAGGGGTCTTGGACTGACTTCTCACTCTAGGAAATGAGCATTTTGGCTCCAGTCACAAGGGACCTCAGATTCACCATGAGACTCAGCGTGTCTCCCACCTTCTCTGAGACTCAGTTTCTCCCCATGAATACAGGGCGAGGTTTGGATGGGGCAACTCAAAGAGCTACCCCTGTTCTAAAACTGTGTTTTTGACTGGCCAGAGAGAAGGTTCTGGTCACTGTTATTCCTGCTGGGGTGGTTTAGGGAGGTGAGGGCCGATGAGAAGGAGGGGGCTACATTACTGAGGCTGGAGTCATTTGAGAATCCATAACCCATCTCATTCAACAGATTGAATTTCCTTGACCATTTGGTCACAGACATGCTGTGTGGACTTTGACAAATTGTTTCCCTTTCTGGGCCTCACTTTTCCTATCTCTACAATTAGGAGTTAGCCAGTCTTTCAGGGGACTTTGAGACAAACAGGTGATATGGAAACACGGGAGGCGGCAAGAGAAAGGGGGGTGTGGACAACAGGAGGACTGGGAAGAACGAGAGTAGAGTTTGGGGGAACCCAGACCTAAACTCCCGGGGCCATCTTAGATGACTCCCTGATACCCCCAGTTATTTACCCCATGCCTATGGACCTCTGTGCTTCTCAGAGCCTGCTGTGGTGCCAGCCAACCCCAGAGAGGCCCAAGCAGCTACTTCGGAGGTTGTGGGCTTGCCTCTGACAACTTCCCCTTCTTCAGGGGGAGGGCTGCCCTCCAGGGAGGAGTCACCTGGGACAAGGCAAATGTCACAGTCAGGATGCAGGCACCCTCCTACCTGCCATACTCTCCTGCCTGGGGAGGCCCCTGAAGCAGACAGAGGGAGGGGACTCTCAGGGATCCCCCCTTTGCCCATGAGGAGAGTGCTGAGTGCCAGGAAGACCTCATGATTCCTCTTATTTTGGCCAGGTTGGGGGTGGGGGGACAGAGGTCCAAAGATGGAGTCATTGCCCCCCTCCTTATAGTGAATCAGACCCGCTTGGGGGAGCAGAATGTGGACCCCAAGTCCGGGGAGCAGGCATGCTTGGGGAATCATTCTGAGCCCAGCCTTACATCTTTCCAGATCCTATGAGTCTCCACTTCTTTCCCACCACCTAAATCTAAATAAATCCAGTCCCTCTTGGCCACATCCGCCAGCAGCAGCTTCCCTCCCTCGGGGTCCCGAGACTCCCACGACACAGGGAGGCCAGCAAGGAGGGCCTCCGTGGCTGCCGGGGAGGGAGGCTTGCACACGGCGAGCATGTGCACACACGCCACAGAGCCCTGCCTACGCGCTCACTCACACGCTGCTCGGAAACACACCCGTGTGCACCGGGCCATGTGTGTGCCCAGCCCCCTCACGCAGGCACTGCACACGTGCGTGCCCACACCAAACCCACGTGCGCACGGCTCCCCGGCGCCCGGCACAGACTGCTGCCTGTGTGCTCTCCCACACGCCCAGGGGCGGGGCGCACGCGGGCCACACAGCCCATGTGTACGCAGCCCCGGCCAAGCTATGCACGTGCAGGATGCTGTGTGCACACAGGCCCCAGCACAGCCAAACACCCAGCCACGACACCCAACAAGCCCATGCTCCTCAGCCAACTCACTGAGGTAGAGACCAGGCTCAGGCCTGTTCTAGATGGGGAAATTGAGGCAGCGAGCACTTAGGGAACTTGCCTAGGAATGCAGAGCAGAGACTGAACCTCTGCAGAGTGCTCTGTACCAGCCCGTGCCACCGCCTTCTGTGTCTGGGCTGGGGACAGGGCGGTGGGGACCAGCAGAGACAGACGGCATCGAGATTGGTTTAGCTGAGAGGTGACGGGACTTGGTGATAGATGCTGGGGAAGGGGGGGCTGGAGTGAGGGGCAGCTTGCGCGAGCTCCCACTCCTGATTCTGACTTGGAATACTGGGTGGGGGGGCAGGAGTGTGTGTGTGTGTGTGTGTGTGTTAGGGACACAGTGTCATTTTCTGAGATGAGAATGAGGCAAAGGGGCGGGATTGAGAGCTGCCACGGAGCTGCTTTAGGGTTTGGAGAGGCTGTGGGCACCTGAGTGGACAGAGGAACCCTCCGTCTTGAGGCAGGGAATGGGCAGAAATAGCAGTGAGGTGGGGAGGGAGGAAGCCCTGCTGCAGGGAGGAGGTGGGTGTTGGGGCAGGCAGTCTCGGGCCAGGGATGCTCTGAATAAACAAGATGCCAGAGGGAGGAGGAGGCCTTGCCACAGAGTCACGGGGTTAGAGTCATGAAATATCAGAGCTCCACAGCCCTCAGGGATCATCTATCCAATCCAACCCTCTTCCTGTGCCCATTGTACAGGTGGGGAAACTGAGGCTTAGAGAAAAACAGGGACAGGTGCCAGTGTTTTGACCTAAGCAAGCCAGCCTCAGGTAGGTGGCCAATGGGGCGCTGAAGCTCACCTGACTGGGCTGCCCTGGCTCCAGCCCCAGCTCCGATGAGGCTGGTGGCTCAAGACCCAGGGTTCAGACTACATCCACTGCCCACTCTGTTTCCACAGAACACCCCCTGCCCTGCCGCACAGAGACCTCTATGTCAAAGTCACTTTCCCTGTACTGTCCCACCCAGCAGGGAATGGGGACTGAGCTTCAGAGGTGGCTCACTAAGTTGCGGGCGGAAGTGGGAAACTGCTGGCAGCCTCATCCTCTCTTCCGTACACCCCTCGCCACTCTGCGACCCCGGGGACAAACCGGGGCGGACCCCTGACTGGGAACAAGGGGCTGTGGGTTCTAGCCCCAGCTCCGTCACCCACCTATCGTGCCGTCGTGCCCCGTGCTGAGCCTTGGTCTTCCCATCTGTACACAGGGTGGGCAGGGCCGTCCTGGGTGCACTTCCAGGGCTGCCATGCTGTGGCTCTCAGGACCCTGCTCGGGAAGGCAGCTGGGCACAGTTGGAATGCTGGGGTGGGGGTGGGGTGCCGGGGAGGGGCCCTGGTCTGGATGTCATGACTCAGCTCAGAGAAGGCAGCCAGCCTTAGGCCTGGGAGTGTGTGGGGGCAAGAGGCATCTGGCGGCAGGGACTGAGTCCTCCCGGCAGCAGCTGGGGGAGCACGTGAGTGAGGGCCGCACAGGCTGGACCTGGCAGAGGAGGGCCCGCATGGCCTTGCTCCAAGTGGGCTGAGACGTAGGTGCGCTCTTGCAGCCTGGGTGGGGGAACTTCACCCCAGGAGCCAGGGAGGACTGCAGGGTCCATTGGGTAAGGAGACAGTGGGGGGTAGAAGCCTGGGAAGGGGCTGAGGCTGTGGGGCTCCCACCTGCCACCCTCAATCCTAAGCTCCGCTCCTATCTGTTGGTGAAGGCTCAATTCTCCACCTCTACACAGTGAATCTCCCCACAAGCCTGAGGATCCCATTAAGGCCAGAGAGAGAGCAACCTGGCCCAAATCACACAGCAATGCTGCTTGGTCATCCAGGCCTCACTCTGCCATGCTGCTCTCCACCCAGAGGACCTTCAGGTTTCCGGGTACCTATGAGGTCCCCCAAACAAAGCAGCAGAAAGCAACTAAGTTGGGGCCTGGCATGGGCTCTAGACGTTCTGGAAGTCCGAGTGGGTGGAATAAGAGTGTCAGTTCCACAGGCTGGCATTGTGATCCCCCTACCCCTGCCCCCTCCAGCACAAGCTTGGTCCCCTCTGGCTGTCCTGCTGCACCGCCCCGCCTTCTGTCTCGCCATCTGCAGTCTGTCCCCTCCGGCCTGTTCTCACACCACAACCAGAGGAACCTTTCTGAAATACCTATCTGACCACGTTCTTCCCTGGCACCTCTGCAGCTCCCCATCGCCCCTAGGAATGGGCTGGCTTCTTAGCTCAGCCTTGAAGAAACTAGGTGCCGCGGTCCTGCCGACAGCTCATCATGACTGAGGAAGGGAGGTCGCTGCCCTTCCAGCTCCCCAGGGCCCAAGTGAGGCCCCCACACTCGTCACTCACTCTGTGTTTCTCTCCCCGGGAGGCCTCCCCAGGGACACAATGGAAAGAAATGACCTATTTTCTGGAAGTTCAAAATAAAACGAAACATCTGTCTGGATCCAAGCCAGGCTGATAAAGAACGGACTGATTCGCCCCAGCCTGAGCGCCCCCCCTCCTGCCACACACCCCCTCACCCGCCAGAGTGTGTGCGCTTGGGGGTGGGGGATAACGCAGGCCCGGGGACTTGGAACAGCTCGTGGGAAAGCACTCAGTGTGTGCTTCACGGCCACTGGGGGCCCAGGGGAGGGGGCCTGGGTCCCCACACAGGCTGGGAACCGTCCTGAGAAGGAGGTCAGTGAGGGAGGGAGGCCCGCCACGTGCTCTTGTCCCCCCCACCCCCCTGCTGAGCAGACGCTTCCTGCCTTCTCTGGCGCCTCACTGGCCTCCCTGTTCGTCCCCCATGGCTGCCCACCTCCACCCCCAGGGCTCTGCGCAGGCCCCGTGGATCCCTGGACCGGAGTCCTCTGGATCCCATCTGGACCCCCTGGAGCCCCTGCAAGATGGAACAAGGAGCTAGCAGTCCTTGAAAACAACAGGGATAACAATAGCTCTCTCTGATTTAGTTTGTGCCACCCAATACCTGGGCTAATGACCTCAGACCCACCCACGACCTCTGGGTCGCTTCTCCCTTTCACAAATGAGGAAAGCAAGGCACAGAGTGGTTAAATCATTTGCCTGTGGTCACGGAGCTTGCCAGTGGCCGAGTTAGTGCGCAGTCCTGGGCCGACTGACCCCAGAGCGCGCTGGCTCCACGCCCACGTCACCGCCTCCCTAAGGCAGGAGGTAAAGAGGACAAAACCACGCCTGGCACAGGGCACAGGCTCAATCCGTGAGCCACGCCCGCCTGTCCTTTCCCCTCTGCTTTCTGACCTCGCCTGTCAGTCCACGCTCTCCTCGGAGTGGGGTGAGGCTGAAGCTGAAGAACAAGGCGGGAGCCACACCACCTTTCACAGAGCCCTACGACCTTGGGGCTGGGACGGGCCCCAAATACTCCCTACTCGTGTCTCTCCCTCCCTCTTTGCAAACCAAGGGGTTGTCCCGTCCACGGTCGCACACCTCCCATGGCCAGGGTCTCACCACCCCATCCGTCACCCAGTCCGTCCTTGGACGGCTCAGGATCCTCAGAGGTCAGGCTATTCAAAAACGTTCATTACACTGGGGATTTTGTTTTGTCCTCACGAGAGTCCTGTGACAATCGTTATTTCCCTTTCACGAGGAGGAAACTGAGTCTCAGAGAGGTCTGGTAACTTGCCCAAGGTGACACAGCCAGTAAGCCATGAAGCTGGGATGCAAACTCAGGCTAGCCTGACTCCAAACCTGTCTTCTTAACCGTCACGATAGACTGCCTGTCTCCCGCCCAGAAACAGGTCTGTCCACAGGGCAACAGGACTACATGAGTTTACCCTAATGGGGTCCATACAGAATCCAGGCTCTCAAAGACCGAAGGATCCTGAGGTCAGAGTCCTAGCCTTCCCTTGCTGACGTGCACAGTGAGCAAGGGGCCTGCCCCAGCTCACCCAATAATTTGAATGTCAAGCTAGGGATAGAGCTCAGATCCTCTCTGCAACTTCACTGCCCAGTCTGAGCGTGAGCACATGGTGGAGGGGATGAATGTCCTTGCTGAGGACAGCCTGGGTCTGGCGGGGCCGTGCCCCAGCAGTAAATGACCTGCCCTGAGGCCTGTCCCGAGGGCCTTGGAGATGGAGCACGAGATGGAGCCTGCAGGCAGTCAGACTAGGTGTGTGGCTGGCTCTGCCACAGGCCCGCTGTGCTTGGGGGCCAGGCCTGCCCCTGCTGGGGCCCCAGCACCTCGGCAGCTGCAGAGTTCCGGGCCTCCACCATCCCTCGCTGCCCCCCAGAGCCTCATCTCCGGCCGGTGCCATGGCAACGGAGAGCCCAGGTCCTGGCAGCCAAAGGAGCCCCTGAGAGGGGTCCCAGGCTGAGGCTGGGGAGGGAGGTGCAGCAGACGCAGACAAGCAAACCTTCTGTTCCCCGGGCTGCTGCCAGCCCGGGATCAGCCCTGGGCCAGGGTGGGGGCCGCAAATAGAATGGGTTCTCAGAGCCAAGTGGGCAGGGGGCAGGCAGGCCTCAGGCCATTTGTCCTGACCCACCAGCACGTGGCCTGCCCCCACCAGCCCTGAGCCGAGGACCGCAGGCGGGCAGAGCGAGCTGGCTAACGAGAAACCCTGCCATTAATTGGAGCCAACGCAGAGCATTGAGATTCCCCTCAGAGCCCTTGGGGTGGCAGAGCCAGAGGGGAGAAAACTCCCACATTTCACTTCCCTCTCCCTTTCTCAGCGTCTGTCTCTCGCTCCTGTCTCCAGTCCTGTACCCCAATTCTCCCACGGACCGTTACTCCACTTCTCTGGGCCTCAGCGTTCCCATCTGGAAGTCGGGGCTCATCACTGAGCTGGGGAGGCCACTGAATGAGTTCATACAAGTAAAATGCTTAGAACAGGGCCTGGCACACAGCCCTGTGCCAAGTCAGTGGCCTCGTTCTTCTTCCTGAGCTCACGGGAGAGTAAGTCACTCGCTTGCTCGCCCGGCCAGTGAGTGCACAGCCCAGGCCCCCTGGCCAGGCTTGTCAGCAAAGGGATGCCTGTGATAAATGAGATGGTGGGAAAGCCGCCTCCAGAAGGACTCCTTAGGAAGGGGTAGCTGCATGTTATTGGTACTGCCAGCAGGCTCAGCTGGTGGGGTGTGGGGTGTGCCCCTAGCATAGTCAGGGATTTAAAGGCAGACCCCTGTCTGCCAACCACTTCCTTCCTGTACATTTGCCTTAGTCCTTTCACTAGATTCCCCACAAATGAGGAAACACACCTAACCATTTTTTCGGATGCCTCCAAATTCCTAATATGGAAGTAGGCTTACAGTAGATGCTTACTAGAGGCTTACACACCATAAGGGATCAAATAGCCTTGTAGGGTCAGCCCTTCTGGTCTCCAGGCCTGGGGCCTCAGCTGTCCCCTAATACCTCGGGGTTCACTAGGCTGGGGAGCTGGCATGGGCAGGCGATGGTGACTCCCTCCAGGATGGTGATGGGATGGGCGAGGTTAGAGGACAAGAGGGGACCCTGATGCCAGCAAACTGTGCCTGGTGCCACCCAGGGCACCAAAAGCACATGGGAGCCCCACCAGGGTAGGGGCAGCAGTCCCACTCTGAAGCCACTTAATCCAGGTCCAAGGTAAGTAAGTGCCAGCTCTCCTACCTTGTCACTGTGTGAGCTCTCTGACTTTAACTTCCCAAGTCCCAGTTGCCGGGAAAACGACACAAGAGACTTCCTTTTCCATTGCTGTGAGGGGTCGCGATGATGATGAAAAGCACCTGTCATGTAATAGGTGCTCAGTAAATGGCAAGTGTCATGAATATGGGATTCTTCCAGTTGGGAGGGGGCGGCCTCCAGCTCGGCCTCCAGCTCAGCCTCCAGGGTTTAGTTGGGTTCTTTGGGGGATGATGCCAGGGAAGGGTATCCCACGGTGGTTCTGTGTGGGAAGTGGGAGAGCTCAGGGCATCAGGGAAAACAGCAGGGGGAGAATTCTGACGTCAGAAATCAGGGCTCTTTAGCAAAGAGGTAGGGAAGGGCTCACGTCTGACACAGGGAAGGAAGGCAGAGGTCACTTTGGGAAAGGCTTGGGGTCCTTGGTGAGGATTTAGGCTTTGCCCCGGAGGCACCAGGAAGCCAACTGTCCAGCCAGCCAGCAGTGTGTTTCTCCATCTCTCCCCTGCATTATTTATCACTATGACACTATCCATTCAGCAGACAGACTGCAGTGAGGGAACTCATAAGGGTACAAATACAGGTAGGAGGGGGGTAGCACACAGTCAACTGCATCAGACGTGAGCCTTTGCCTTCAAGCCCCGTGCCCCGAGCCACGGCTGTGACAGGTTTGTAAAGCTGAGCCCTGCCCTATGGACTGACCCTGGAATCCCCCCCCCATACCCAACTGACGTTCAGCTTCAGGGGTGGAGACTCTGACCCACCAGGTGGTTCTCCTTCCCAGAAAGGAAGGCTACTGAGGCGGCAATGAGGATCTGAAACAGCCACGGAAGCCTGGCAGGGGCTAAGGGCAAAGCGGGATGGAACATCTGGGGTCACTGAGCTGCCCCCTTGGCCTCTCCCTCACTTATATATATGGCCACAATGGAGAAGTGACATGGGGAGAGCTGTGGATCCACAAAACTACCCCGGGGGGTTCTCACCCCTCATGGAAATGGCATTTCCTCTTCAGCCCGAACTCTGCCCTGTGACCTCAGCCCAGGGAGAACTGGGGCTGAGGGAGCCTCGGATGGCAGAGGAGGATAGTGAGGACACAGCACGTGCGTGGCTGGGTCCCAGGCTCGGGGCTACCACTGACCATCTGCACAACTGGACCTCTCTCCTGGAGCAGCCCTTCTCTGGACCTCAGTTTCCTACCTGTACAAGAAGGAAGTTGAACCAGGTGACCGCCAGAGGCCTTTTCATCTCTGACCTTCAAGGACTGACTCCCTGGCCCTGCTGCCCCCACCTCCCAAGGGACGATCATTCCCATCACAGGGTGGAGAAGATGGTACCTCTGGCAGATGAAAGGTTTCGGGCACCTGAGACATCAAATAGCCCTGATCTGAAGCGAGGAGAAGAGAAGGTATTAATGCAGCTAAAGCAATATACTTTGATTTTCAGCCTCCTGCGCTAGGCTGGGGGCAAGGTGCCCCAGAAAGCATCTGGAAGGCGGTGGTCCCTGGGGCTTCAGGAAGCCCTTTTGCCTGAAACTCTGGGTCTGAAGTCTTGGGAGGGTCTTATGGTGGCTCCTACACTGGAAGCAACAAGTGTGTAAATTCCACACCCTCTCCCACCCGGACTCTGCATCGATTCTCTCACCTCTGGACCACATCATTCGTCCATGTACCATTGGGCCAAAGCTCTTCTTCCTCTTGAAATCAGAGCATAAGAGATTTGAAAAATTGGCATTGGAAGGGGCCTAAAGGCTCACAGCATCCACACATACACACCCCAACAGGCAAATTTTCCTACCCTCCTTCCTCTGTACCCCAGGAAAATGGGCACATGGGCTCTGCAGGAACATGTCCTCGGAGCTCCCCAAGAAACTGAGTGCATTAACGAATGGGCTGTTCTAACTGTAGAAAGTTTCTCCTCTTTATTGCAGGTTACAGTTTTCCATTAGCGATCATCGATCCTGACCTCTTTCTGTAACCGGTAAAGAAAGGGTAAGAAAAAATCCTTTCATTGTGAAGTTAAATATGCATGATGCCTGAGTACACAACAGGGCTTGTGTGGCTGCCAATCTGGGCTGGCGGGGCTTGGAATCCTGGAATTGTTTTAGGCCTGGAAGGAGCTCAGAGATCATCTTGTTCAACCTCCTGGTCTTACTGATGGTAAAACTGAGGCCCAGAGAAGGACTGACTCAGCCAGTCACAACAGGATGGGTTCCAGGGTCTGACGACCACCTCTGGAACTCTGAGGGGATCCCACAGCTGAGGCACATTCTCAGAGTTAATGCTGGATGCCCAGAGGTGGCCCTTGCCCTACCCAGCCTCTTGTCTAGGGCTCTGGAGTCACAAACACCCGGATGCAAACCCCAGCTCTACCACTTCCTAGCTGTGGGACCTTGGGCGACTGACTTAACCTCTCTGGGCATCTCCTCATCTGTAAAACAGAGAGAGTTTATATCTGCTCTTGGAGGTTGCTGTGATGATTATATTAGTTTGACAAATATTTATTAAGCACTTTCTGAGTGCCAGGCCTATTCAAAGCCCCAAGGAACACAGCAGTGAACTTCACAGTAATGGAATGGGAGGCACAACGAAAGCACTCAGGGATGGCTGGCCCCTGTCATCTCACCCTGCCCACACTGCTTCCCAGCTGAGGGGCTATGAACTCTGCCTTGGGGAGGCCCCCAGGAAGGCCTATGGAAAACAATGGAGGAAGATCTCCCGGCATTCCGAGGGCCCACTGCCTGCAGGGTTCTGAAACATGTACAAGGAAGTAAGGTGGGCACCGAGGGCATTTCAGGGCAGTCTAGGGACCCTCTCCTTTCTTCCTCCCTCCCCACCACACTCAGCAGCCCATCCTGAGCTAAACACCAACTCCCCTCCTCCGGGCCAGAAGGCAGCTGGTCTCAGAGCCAGACCGTGCCTGGAAGGTGGAAGTGGGACTTTAGAATACCCGTGGTGTCCCAGTCCCTTCAGTGGGCATAGCCCTTTGTGGATCCCAGACTAATATCACTGCTGAGTCCTGTGCGGGAGGAAGGGAGTACAGCCCGCTCCTAGCCAATGACCATGAGGTCCAGCCCTGAGAGAGCCCAGCAGGAACTGCCAAGCACCCTACCTATGTTATACTCACAGAGCCTACATGCCCCCCGAAGCTACTCTGAGACTGATGCCAAGAGTGACAGAGCACCAGCCCAGGGTCACACAGCCAGCCAGGAGCCAACTAGGGGTTAATGCACAGTCCTCTGATGCCCAAACCTGATGTGGTTTACCCATGGTACCCACTGCCTTCCAAATGTGGATGCTGCCCAGAAAAAGGATATGGGGACCCGAGGTTGGCCACACAGTGGACTTGAGTTGAGCCAGGGCAAACGCCCGGTCTCAACTGAATCCACGGTGTTTTCCGCTGTCCCACATCTGTGGGCAATTACAAGCCTCAGTTTTTCTTCCCACACAGGAGGGAGGGCTGCCTGATCACCACTGAAGGGAAGGTGCTGGCCAGATGGCCTCCTTCCTCACTCAGGACCAGGCTAGGCTCCGGGGGGACCTGGGAGCAGGTGGGACGTGACGCTGAACTTACTGCTGCGGAAGGGGCTGGAGCCAGCAACAGCCTCTGGGGGAGGATGGAGACTCTCTCCTTTCTGACCTGGGGCTCCCTGGGTAGCAAGGGGTTATTAAGTCTTTGGTTTCAAGCAGACCTGGGCCTAAGGACCAACTATAATTGTGTAACACTGGGAAAGTCGCATAGCCTCTCTGAATCTTGGTTTTTCCTTGTCTTCAAAACAGGGATAACAACAATACGGATTCCCAAGAGCTGCTGTGGGGATTACAAGGCGCGTGGGGTCCCGGGCTCTGCACCTGGCACAGGGCAAACACTCTGCAGTAGTGACCAATGTGGCCCTCCATCCCCGAGCCCTGTGGACCCAGAGCCTCTTGCTCGGAGGCAGGGGAGGACTGCCTGCCTTCAGATATCTGGTGAGAGGCCTCTGTAGAGCACTCTGGGATTGCAGAGACAGGCAGGGACACTCCTCCCTGTTTGACATAGAAAAATGCAGTCTGGAGGAACAGCGTGATGTTCTGGAAGGGCACCTGAGGGAAGGGAGGGACCTGTTCACATTTGGGAACAGAAAGTCTTCAGTGAGCCCCTCCTACCTTTCACAAGCACATTTGCTCAGTTTCACTGCCCCCCTGCGCATGCTGGGGACAGAAGACAAGATGGGGGAACCTGGGGCCCAAATGATCTCTGATTGTGCACACAGAGCACAAAGAGGAAGAGAAGCCCAAGCAACCAGGCAAAGGGCATTGCAAGCACTTGGAATACTGGAAGAACCCCGGAAGGCTGCCTGGTGGAGGTGAAGTCGGGAAGGTCCTTGAAGGAAAATGGAGGCAATGAGGAAGGACGTTCTCACAGGCAGCATTGTGCATACTCCTCCTGGGAGCCCTGGGACCTGACCGGCAGGAACACAAGGCCCAAGTCTGGAGAAACGGGGCAGGGAGCTTATCATCTCCCAAAATGGGGCAGGGAGCTTATTATCTCCCCGAGCTCTGCAACTTAACTAGCACCGTGAAACAGTTTTGTAGCTGCCGTGAACCTCACGTGTAAAACCGACATAAAATCTGTCCCTGCCTTGGAGCTGCTGGTGAGTTAGTTACGTGAGATCAGGCCCATAAAGCACTCCGCACAGTCCTGACATGCAGTAAGTGTCAATCAGTGGCAGGCTACTATTAGGAGTTGGGGCTTTTTATAGGGGAGAATCAAAGAAGGAATCGTGATCAGATTCATGTTTTAGGATGGAAAGCAGCGTCCGGAAGGAGGGAGGCAGCAAGGCAGCCTGAGCAGCTGCCTGGGTCCAGAGGGAACGGCCCAGGCAACCGACTCTCCCTTCTTCACAGAGGGGCCCCCCACATCTGATGGCCGGTCCCAGGCCCCCAGCCCCACAGCCCCAGCTGCGTGACCATGATCGCTGGGCTAGGCCTGCCACAGCCCCCTTGCCTTCGCGCTTTCCCAGCCACTGGGGGTTTGGAAGGACATCTTAGGAATCTGGAAAATTTGCAAATCCATTTAAGTCCCCAGAGGTTGCCTGGCGGCCGACTGGCCTAGAGCCAGACAGATTCTTAAGGATAAGGCTTGAGCCCAGAGACAGGGGCCATGGTTCTGAGGTCCCCTATCCCCTGCTAGATCCCCTTTCCATGGACCCTCCTTGCTGCCTCCCAACTCCCCTCTCAAGCTTCTTCCAGCTCTCCCCGGCCCCCTCAGGCGGTGCTATGTTTTAGAGGCCCTCAGTCTGCACCCAAAAATGTCTGAGGTTCATTTGATGAAAGCAGGGGGCAGCAGGGCTGTGGAGACCGGGGCCACCCACCCTAGAAGCAGCCTGAGCAGGAGAGGAGAGAACTGGCTCCTCCAGCCCTGATGTCGCCCACAGCCTCCCAGCCTCCTCCCATCTGGTTTTGTTAAAAATATTTTTCATTTTTTGACCTACCCAAGAAGGCACAGACTGGAAGGGGACAGGACAAGGGGCTGGGGATCCCCCTTCTCCCAGCACTTACCTTGATGCTGGTGCCTTAGGGTGTGGGCACAGTCCTGAGCTCTGGGCTCTCACCCCCTCCAGGAAGTCCTCCTCACTGACCTCTCATTAACAAGAAGACTTTGCTGGACCCCAAATGGGGCAGCGGCTGGGCAGAAGGGCAGGGAGGACAGCTGCCGTCTCCAGGAGCCTCGGGAGAATGGAGGGAGTGGGGGACTGCAGGGGTGAGGAGTGGCCTCACTCCCAAAGCATCCTTCTGGAGGAGCCGGGCTGCCAGGAGGGGCCGCCCTGGGTCTGGCCGGCTGTGGTGCCGGGCACAGGCTGCTGCCCGGCGCCGCTGGTCAGAGGGGCCGGTTCTCTCCTTGCTGTCCTCCTCTCTGCCTCCAACTTGTTCCCAGAGGGATCCTGGGTCCCAGACGGGATGGGCAGGGACTGCGGGCGCTGGCAGCCCCACGAGCTCACACCACTGTGGGCTTCCCTGCCCCCCCCCCTTTGGGGGAAAGGCTGCAGGGCCGCCTCTGATTGGCTCAGCCGGGAGAAGGGGGGCGAGGGGGCGGGGAAGGTGGACGCGTGTGTCTGTTTTCAATTTCAGTTTCTTCCCCCCTCTCTTTCTTTTCCCCCAAGTTTCTTGTTTTTCTTCCTTTTTTCCCCTCTGCTTGCTCCCTCCGTCGCCTGCTTTCTCAGGATGTGAGGGGATATTTAGAAATTCCGCAGCCCACGCCAACCGCTGAGTCACTTTTATTAAAAAGTGGCCTGACCCCACCTCCCTGATGCCTTGCCGTGGCACCTGGGGCGGACTCTCTTCTCCGTGCCTCAGTTTCCCCATCTATAAAGGCAGCTCTGATCACCAATGTGATTGATTCAGTCAACAGCCATTTATTGAACAAGCATGTTGAGCACCTACTATGTGCTAGTCACTCTGCGGGGTGTTGGGATGCGGTAGTGAGTAAGACACAGTCCCTGACTCCAGGGCTGCCCAGGCTAGTGGGAGGGACAACGATGCACAGGCAGGTCCCCAAAGAAGGGCAGGGGTGCTGAGAATGCCTTTAACTGACACTTTTTGGCATCAAGTCACTTTTCAGAAGAAGAAACCCAAGGCGCGGGCGTGGGTTGGCACAGAGAGAGGAGACCTGCCCGATGTCACCCAGTGTACTTCAGATTTCCAAACATATTCCTTCCTATCATCTCACAGCCCTTCGAGTATCAGGAAAGGATTATTTCCCCATTTCATAGACAATGAAACAGAAGCCCAGAGGAGTGAACTGAGCCTCCCAAGCTCACACGGCAAGGGCAGAACTGGCGCGGATGGGGTCTCCTGAGTTACATGATGGAGCAGACACAGGTGATCTGACCCCAGCGGGAGCCCCACATTGCAGAGCAGACTGGGCCTCCTGTCCTGCCTTCTTCCTTCTTCCTGCTAATGTTCCATTGCCAGCCTCTTGCCCTCCCTTCCCTACTAAGGTCTGTCAAGGCTCCTCCAAAACCTGGTTGGACCTCTCGTGCCTTCCTCTTAGTCCGCCCTCATTTCCTCAGACCAGAAGATGCCTCTAGTCACAGACTCTTGGCCCTTAGATGCCCAAGGCCATCATTTTAAAAGGGTTTAGAGAGTTGAGGTGAGTCACCTCTGCCCTGACACTGTATGCACATGGAAACTTGAGTCCCAGAGAGGGAAAGAAAGGTGTCCCAGGTCACACAGGTAGACCCTGACTCTGCCCAGGGCTCCTTCTGTCTTACCTGCTGCACCTCTGTCTACCCCCTTCTTCTCCTGGGCCTCACCTTGGGGCCCTGTTCACATGGCAGCAGTGTTCGCCTGAGCTGGGATTTTATGCCAACCACAATAGCATATCTTGAGGTCATTTCTTGGTCTTATCTGAGTGGGGATTTCTCAGCAGAGCATCTGGGCTGGGCCACACAGAAGGAAGAGTCCTCGGACTGGCCCTAAGCCATGGCGTGCAGGCTTTTTGATTATCAGTCAATTATCAGAGAGGGGTCCCAGCCCAGTGTGGTAGCAGTGGAGTCATAGGGGATTACAGGGGGACTCCAAAGACCGCAGGGTCAAGCCTACACTGGAATTTCTTATGCCTGAAGGCTCCATGAGTCTTTGCAACTCCTAGCATTTGTCTTGGCTATTCACCTCCAAAGCCTTGACCCAACTGCTAGGACCAGAACAGTTCCAGGGGTGGTGGGGGGTGGGGGATCAAGGAGGCATTTCAACCTCTAACCGCCCCCCCCAAACAAATCTGGGAGTGAGGAGATCCAGCTGTAGAGTTGCTGTGATGTCTTGGATAGATACCTTCGCCTCTCTGAGCCTCAGTTTCCCATCTGTACATAACAGGGTTGAACTCACTGTGCTGGAAGGCCCTTGGGATGCTCTGTTTACAAGTGTCTTAGAATTGGGCTCTGGTTAGGGAGAGGAGGCTAGTGGGCCCCAGGGCAAGGGGACAGCTGGGGGCCAGAGATGCAGCACAAAGGGGAGGGGGTGGCTGGTGGTGGCTCCCCCGGGAAGCTGGCGGCGGCTGGTTTCCGGCCAGCCCAGCCGACCGGCTGGCCCATCTGGAATCACTTAGCCCCTACCACCATTAACCCTTGGCAGGCACCAGGACTATGCTATGCCTCCTCTCAGCTGAGATGGGGCTGGGGGACGCAGAGCCACATGGAACACCACAGGGCACGCATCAAGAGCTAGACAGAAGAGGCAGAGGAGTCATGATGGACAGGGCAGATTCCAGAGCCAGAGACAGAGCTGGGTTCGAATCCAGATTCTGCAATGCCAAGCTGCATGATCTTGGGCAAGTCATTGAAACTCCTGAGCCTCAATTTCTTCCTCTGGCAAATGGAGCTAATTTGAGGAATGATTTGAAAGACCATTGCAATTTGTAATGCACCTAGAGGACTCAGTACAGTGTCTGGAGGTATTATTGAAATATGGAGTTGCCCTCATTCCAGCTGCAGCCCATCGTTGTGTGCCCCTGAGCTGAGCTCTTCCTTCTCTGGGCCTCAGTTTCCCCTGTGCACAGAGGGCAGTACCCACGAGCAGTGTAGTACTGTCAAGCTGGGGGGGATCATCACGGCCCCCAGCCCCACCATGGACAGGGCAGGCCATGAATAGCCTCCCAGTTTGCCCAGATGCTGGCAGCCCGGTCCAGCCTGGGACAACGCTGACTTGGAAAAGCTGGGCTGACAGTGGGTGAACAGAGCATCCTGCCTCAGGTGGAGTGAGTGGGGTCCAGAGGGAGAATGGAGCTCTGGGCCTGGGGGTTCAGCGCCCCTTCTCCCCACTGCACAGAGGCCCACTCAAGGATCAAGAGCCTGAGCTCTGACATTGGAAGTTCCAGCCCAGCTCTACCACTTCCTAGCTGCATGGCCTGAACAAATTACACTACCTGAGCTCTCTGAGCCTCAGTGTTTGCAGCTGCAAAGTGGGGATCCATGTGCCTACCTCACAGAGTTGTTGAGAGGCCCACATAAGTGATGCACCCAGTGTTTTAGGCAAGGACTAGAGCAGAGCGAGGAGCCTCAGCAAAGGTAACAATTCTTAGGCGCCTCCGGGAGCCTCTGTCACAGAAGTCCACCATCAGGGCTGCAGGGAAGCCAATCCAAATGCTCGTTTTATGGATCAGATGACGGAAGCCCGTGCTGGAAAGTGACTGAGCAAGGCTTCGCAATGTATAAGGCCAGGACGGGAACGGAGGCTTTTTGTCTACACTCAGGCCCAAGAGGGAATCAGGCTGAACTGAACCTGCCCCCCCCAGACCCCCACCCACGCTTGTCAGAGCCGGAAGCCGCAGCTCTCAGTGGTGCAGGGGGAGGGGGGCCCGGAAAGGGCGCCTGAGTGGGAGAATTCCCAGTAGGCCAGCTCAGCGCTCACTCAGGCAGGGCCAGCAGCCACCACATCTGGCTCTCCCACGCTCCCAGTGCTGCCCCCCTCCCAGGCTCCCCAGGCCTGGGGCAAGGAAGCAACACACATGTCCCAGGCATCAGCCATCATCTTGGAAGTCAGGGCCTGAAGAGTCCTAAGAGTGCGCCCACAGGACAGGCATGGAAACTGAGGCCCAGAGAGTGGAGAAGACTTGTCCAAAGTTAGCAGAGAGAGAAAAGTCCTGGGATGCAAGGCTCTTGACCTCTAGCGCAGTGTCCTTCCACCCTGCACACCCTGAGCAGGTG
>NW_023270921.1:5867851-5893843 GCF_011800145.1 Mirounga leonina
CTTCCACCCTGCACACCCTGAGCAGGTGGATCCTTGTGCCTGCAGCTAAGGAGCTGGAATAGGCACACTGTGGGAACTGCCCTTTCCCCTCCTGGACACTCAGCATGGTGGCTGTCCGGTGGTGCAGAAGAACCAAGAGGAGACTTTGGGCCACATTCCTGCCCTAGATTTCTAGGACTGCTCTTACTAGGCCAAACTATAGCCAACAAAGCCTACCAGGGTCCCAGGAGATAGGGCTTTGAGACCCTGCCTGCCTTGGCCTCTCCCAGCCTCCCACTGACCTCAGGGTTGGTACCCCAGAATCAAGGGTATGCCCTGGTATGCACAGATGGCTCAGGGATCCTCAGAACAGCAGGGTCCTCAGAGGCCCCATATATCCCCACCACTGGACACGCTGTGTCCCAGAGAAGGCCCAAACCTACATGAAGGCACACAGCAAGTCTGGAATGGGGCCTCTGACTTGCAGGCCATGCTGTCCCTCTTACCATTTATCCATGCAATGGAAATTAATTGAGCACCTACTATGTACCCCACCCTTAAAGAGCTCACAAGTGAACACCAAGGAAAGCACAAATTAATAATATCAAATTGTGATTAGTGTGAAGAGATGAAGAATAATGGTAGGGCAGGTGGGGGCTCTTGTTTAGACAGATGAAGGCTTCTCTGTGGAAGAAATATTTCAACAGAAACCTGAGGCCACACACAACTCAAAGGTGGGAACAGTGTTCTAGGCAGAGGGAACAGCATATGCAAAAACCTGGAGGCCAAAAAGAGCTTGGTGTGTTTGAGCAGAAAGAAAAGAATGGTGAGGCGCAGAGAGGGGACATGAGGGGGAGGGGGTCTAGGTTGGAGAGGAAGCCAGGGGCCAGGCCTCAGGGCCTTGTAGGCCTGAAGGTCAGGAAGGCCCATGCCCAATCTTAAAACAGTGACTGATAAGATCAGGTCTCTGTGGTGCACTGCAGAGGATGGGCTAACAGAGGTGAGGCAGGAGACTAGTATGGAGGCTATCGTAGTCGACCTTGGACTGACTGCCCTCCCCACAGCACTATGTCCTTCCGAGAGGCTGCAGGAATGCACTGGACAGGGTGTTGGGACTTCTGGGCCCCAGTCTGTGCTAGACCACTGACTCATGCAATGACCTTCCTTTCCTTCCCTGGCTCAGCTGTATCTCCTCTGAACAATGGGTCAGACGCAGTGCTCCTTCGGGTGAGGCCACTCTGCCCCTAGGCCTTTGTTCTAGCATCCCTTCTGCACCCTAAGTGGCTGTATACTGGGGGACTGCCTGCCCCACAGGGAGCGGGAGGAGAGCCAGCGAGTCGGTCCAGGGGTCCCGACTGACAGCAGCCAGAGAGCCTTCCAGCAGTACCCTGCAGTGCCAGCAGGTGACGCCCCAGCCTCTGGAGGACGAGAGGAAAGGTGCTGGAGGGGTCCAGCAGGAAAACACACCCCGCAGGAGCCCGGCACCCACCCGAGAGCCTCACATCTGCCCCCTGGAGGTGGGCAGGGCAGGAATTACCATCCCCGCTTGCACCTCAGAAACTGCTCAGCCAGGGAGAGTTCCTGGCCCCAGGTCACAGAGTGAGTCAAAGCCCTTGGGCTGCGGTCCGGGTAGGCTGAAAGTTAGCCCACCAGCTTCTCTTAAGCAAACCATTTCCAACAGAAAGCTCAGCCCAGAACCTTTCCTCTTCCAGGGCCATAAACCTGTTTAAAAACCAAGTTATCACCAAGATCTTTATGAGGCCATGTCTCTGCGCCCCACCCCAGGAGCCCGTGGCTGGGTATGTGAGAGCAGCCAGAGGGAAGAGGGGCCACCGGGGGAGCCAGAGCGAAGGAGGGGTCCAGTAAACAGCCGCTCCCAGAGATAAGGGGCTGTCAGAGGAAGAGGCTGTGACGTGGACGGGGGCTTCTCCACACACACAGTCACAGTCCCATCCTGGACCACTGTCTGAGGCGACTGGTCCCCAGTGGGCATACGGGGACACTGAGACCCAGGGGGGCAAGTGCTCAAGGTCACATGGCAAGTCCAAGGCTGAGGTGGGGCAGGACCTGCCATTCCAGATGCCCAGCCTGGGACTTTTGAACAAAGTTACAGTGTCCTCGGGAGGGGAAAGCCGGGGTGTCCTATCAGGGCTGTCTTGGATCTCTGGTTGGCGGGGGGCATCTATCTGAAGGTGAGGATAAGGGGAGAGCTGAGGCTCTTTTGCATGAGCCAGAGGAGGAAGAGGAAGCAGATATTTATATAAGCAAACCCCAGGTTTAGGAGAGAGACATACACGGTGCACTATCTTCCCAAGCTGGCTTGGCTGGAGAGGAAAGAAAAACTTCCAGATAGGCCACTCACCTGCTATGTGGCCGCAGGTGGGTGACTTCACTTCTCTGCGCTCCAGCTGCTTCGTCTGCCAGATGGGGTTACCAGGACCCTACCCCACACTATGGGAAATAATACACGCAAATGACTTGACACCACGCCTGGTACGTAGTGAATGCTCACTAGATAGTGGTACTATTGTCATTATTGTTGCTCAGGCACGAGGTGGAGGGCCAAACCCTGCATTCTCAGAAAGATGGGATGAGGGGGTACTGAGCTGGCAGTCAGAAGACCTGGGTCTATTTCCACTGCAGCACTGTCCTGTTGTGCGAACTTGGCAAAAATCCCTTCTCTCTTTAGGCTTCTAGGCCTCAGTTGCCCTATCTGTAAAATGAGTAGTTTGGCTCTGCAAGGGTCTTCCATGATCAGGATGCTTTGAAGTCTATTGTCCCTGCTCTCCTACCCTAGGTGGACCAGGGGTGGGTTTGGAGGCTTGGCAGGGCTGAGTTGAGGACCTCTTGGGCACTCCGGTTAGGCAGTGAGAAAGGCCAGTGGGGTCAGGAGACCCAGCTTCCGTGCCCAGCGCTGTGCCTCTGGGACCTTGCCTAGATACCCGGACCTCTCTGCGCTTCCTCATCCAGCAAACAGGGCCAGTTCGCCCCAGCCATCCCAACAGCAGGGCTCAAGAAAGAGCAGGCCCAGGGCAGGGTGGAAAAAGAGGTTTGCCCCAGCATGTGTCTGTGGAGCCTCTACCCTGGGGGAGGACAACACTAGGGTTTCAGGGAGTAGCTGCCACGGCTTCCCCAGGCCTCAGGGCTCCTGGGCTCTCCCTGATCAGGGAAATCGTCCCCACTTTGCCTGAAAGGCTCCCAGCTCCCAGCCACCACCCAATGTTGGACACCATCTTCTATCATTCCTGGACCCCTGCACAGCTTCCCCGCGGCTCTCCAGCTCTCCTCCTGTCCTCTGACTCATTCTCCACATGCCAACCACAGCCATCGTTCCACTCCTAACTCCACCCCCCAAAGCCCTCAAGGAAGTCTTCCCACACCTCTCGTCAGGCCTGTCCCCCCCTGGCCTCAGTTGTGCCCCCTGGCCTTGCCCTGCTCTCATCAGACGCATCTCCTGCCTCCCATCACTGAGCTCCAGGTCCGGTTCTAAGGACCATGTGTCCCCTTGGGCCTCAACACCTCTGTTCACACTGTCCCTCTGCCCGCAATGCCCTTCCCTGTTCCCAGGACCTTGACTCCTATGTCATTTCCTCTTGCAAGACTTCCATGTCTCCTGCCTTTGGGTCAAATGTCCCAATTCTTGGGACCCTTACCAAGATGTCATTTTACCTTTGTTTGTGATTATTTGATTCATGCATGCTTCTTCCCCGCCCACCCCCCACCCCCAGACTGTGAAAACGCCAAGGGCAGGGCCTCACCTACTACCAAACACAATGTCAACACAAAGGAGGAGTGTTAATACATGTGTGAAATGAATGAACACAAGAACAAATGAATTCCTATACTTAATCCCAACCTCTGTGCTTTTAGAGGGCACCTAGAAAGCACCAACCTTCTCCCCCAAACCCCCCCCGGCCAGGATAGGCACACTTTCTGCAGCATCCCTGATCAGAGCCCTCCAGCAGTCACTTGCATACCTCCTGTGATAATGAGCTCACTCTCTATCTTCTGACAGCTCATTTCGTGATGGATGGCCTTTTAGAGAGCACTTTATTACAGAGGGGTTGAAATCTATGTCTGCGCCTACAGCTTTCTCTCTCAGGTCCCAGGTCTTCCCTGCACCCCTCCCCAAACTCAGTCCTTCAAGCCCCACTCCAGATTTTCTCTTCCTTGTCAGAGCAATTCGTCAACTCAGAGAGAAAACCCAGTCCTCTTGGGCCTCTTCTCCCTTCTCTGTATACTTGCAATCTTTTACTGACCCCTTGCAAAGGTCGATCCTGTGCGGAGCCCTCACTCCAGATGACTTCTGAGCAAATTTCACCAACACGTCCCCTTCCTAACGTGGGAAAGGGAGCCTTTCCTGCAGAGGCAGCCCTGTGCGCCTCCATGTCAGTAACAGCCCAGGGAGCCCCCCCCACCCCATTTCTTTTCTGGGCCTCAGTGCTTCCACTTGTACAATGGAAAGGGTTCCTCTGAGCAGGAAGGGGAGCCCTGTCTTTACTGCCCCTTATTCTGTTAGAGTACCATACCATCAGAACCCCAAAAGTGCAAGATTCTGGCCAGGGCCAGATTCTTCGGGGTGGGGGGGCTGTACAGTCACACAGGGCCAGTGTTTAGAAGGGCCCCCTGCATGGTTGAATTCTCTCCTGTCACCATCTTGAAATTCTTAATGATATTTGAACAAGGGACCTCACCCTGTCATTTTGCACTAGACCCTGTAAATTGTATCCAGATCCTGACACATCTGTTTAGTCTTGAAATGTCCTACCCAAGGGAGGGACAGGTTGAATAGATAATACATGTCTCTGCACAATTAGGGTGTCCCCAGGAAATGTTGGAGGATCAAACATCATGGGGGGGCCTCTGTGCAGCTTGTGGGCACTGAACCCCCACTGGGGAAAGGAAACCCATTGCTCCAAGGCTTCCTGACCCAGAGCCTGTCCTTCATGAATTCTTCCCCAAATCTCTCAACCTTGCTACCCACTCCCAGCTCCTCACCTGTTTTAGGCACTCCCCCTTGGGTAGCTATGAAATGTTTACCAGTCTTTAATAGGACAAGGGGATGCAAAATGCATTTAAAATACCAGTGGGCCCCAGCTATAATAAATGAATCAGGGCTTTTAGATCCTGATTCACACAAACCAACTGTTAAAAAGACACGTTTGAATCAACTGGAGTATTTTGCATACGAATTGAGTGTTAGATAATACTCAAGAATTTGTGTTAATTTTGTCAGATGTGTTAATGGCATATTATGTAAGAAAGTGTCCATGTGTTTTAATTTTTTTTTTTAAGATTTTATTTATTTATTTGAGAGACAGAATGAGAGAGAGCACATGAGAGGTGGGAGGGTCAGAGAGAGAAGCAGACTCCCTGCCGAGCAGGGAGCCCGATGCGGGACTCGATCCGGGGACTCCAGGACCATGACCTAAGCCGAAGGCAGTCGCTTAACCAACTGAGCCACCCAGGCGCCCTGTCCATGTGTTTTAGAGATGCATGCTGAAGTATGTAGGGGTAAAATGACATGATGTTGGAGATTTGTTTTAAAATACTTCAGCAATGGGCGCCTGGGTGGCTCAGTCATTAAGCGTCTGCCGTCAGCTCAGGTCATGATCCCAGGGTCCTGGGATCGAGCCGCACATCGGGCTCCCTGCTCAGCGGGAAGCCTGCTTCTCCCTCTCCCACTCCCGCTGCTTGTGTTCCTGCTCTCGCTATCTCTGTCTCTGTCAAATAAATAAATAAAATCTTTAAAATACTTCAGCAAAAAGGGAGGGGAGGGGATGCAATAACTTACAAAACCTTGCTAATGGTTGGAGCAGGGTGATGGGTATGGGTGGTTCACTACAGGCTCCACTTTTGTGTATGTTTGAAACTTCTCATTAAAATAAAGGGCGGGGGGGGGGGGGGGGAGAGGCTAAAAGGATTCGTCAAGAGAATTGTGAAAAATTCCCTAGAAGGTCCTGCAAAGATGCCCCTACCCTACCTCTTTAAGAGCTTTCTCTGGAAAGTCAACTCAGGAAAACGCCCCAGTTGTATGCAGACTCGTGTATGTGCATATGTGCATTTTCCCGGGAAAAACATCCAAAGCTTTCATTGGAGGCTCAGAGGGGTCGTGACCCCTCCCCCCCCCAAAGATTAAGGACTCGCTACCTTACAGGGGGAACCCTGTTTGAAGTCGGGTTGCCCCCTCACCTCAAGTTGATCACTGCCGAGTGCAACACAGGGCCGCCGTGGCTGTGGGACGCCGGCCTGGGGTCCCCCCGCCCGTCCCTCGGATCCCTTTTTTCCACCTGTAAAACGGGGTCACGGGCGGTCCACGCGGCGGGGCCCGGGGAGGACGAAGTGTTCGTGCCGCTAGGCCGTCGGCCCCGCAGGAGACTCCCACACCTAGCGATACCTCGGTCGCTGGCCCGGGACGCGCCCTCCGCGCCCCCACCCCCTTCCAGGCCCCGGCCCGTCCGCCTCCCGCTTGGGGCGGCAATTTGTCTCCTTTTGAACCCCCCGCCCCCGACGGGTTTCCCCCTTTGATTCGCGGCCCTGAGGCTCCCCCCCGCTTTGAAATGCAAACCCGCCCGGGCTGGGGCCGCGGGCGCCCGGAGCTATAAAAGGCCTGGGTGGGGCGGGCGCGGCGGCCGGGCCCGCGAGTTCAGGTGAGCAGTCTGCTCGTCGGGGCGGCCCGCAGCGGCGGCTCCAGGGCCCAGCATGCGCGCGGGCCCCCGCGGCCACCATGTACGTGGGCTATGTGCTGGACAAGGATTCTCCGGTCTACCCCGGCTCCGCCAGGCCCGCGAGCCTCGGCCTGGGCCCGCAAGCCTACGGTCCCCCGCCTGCGCCCCCGGGGCCCCCGCAGTACCCCGACTTCACTGGCTACTCTCACGTGGAGCCTGCCCCCGCACCCTCTGCGGCCTGGAGCGCGCCCTTCTCTGCGCCCAAGGACGACTGGGCCGCCGCCTATGGCCCAGGCCCCGCGGCCCCTGCCGCCAGCCCAGCCCCGCTGGCATTCGGGCCCCCTCCGGACTTTAGCCCGGTGCCCGCGCCCCCTGGGCCTGGCCCCAGCCTCCTGGCGCAGCCCCTCGGCGGCCCGGGCGCACCGTGCTCGCCCGGAGCGCAAAGGCGGACGCCCTACGAGTGGATGCGGCGCAGCGTGGCGGCTGGAGGCGGCGGTGGCAGCGGTAAGGACCCTCCCTCGCCCTGCGCCTCCGGACGGTTCCCCTGGGCACCGGCAGGTGCTAGGGCGAGGCCAGCCGCCCCCTGTCTGACCCCTGCCCCGGCTCCCCCAGCGGGTTCCCCGCTCGGGCCTCCCTGACCACTCTGGTCCTGGAGTGCTGTTCTCTCAGCCTCCCCCTTCTGAATCCCAGACTGCCGGGCCTTGGTAAGCACAGCCTGTCTTTCCGTATAGACCCGGGAACGGAGACCCCGAGACGTGAAGAAACGCGCCCGTGGTCGCCGGGCCGGGCCGGAGCTAGAACGCAGCTCCCAGACTTATCCCAGGGCTCTTTAGCAACACTAGCCCGGGGCGTCATCCGGGGCTTCCAGCCGAATCCCAGCCCCAGGAGGAAGCTGCAAACGGACCCCAGAAGGGGCGAGGCACTGCTTGTGTGCGCACAGGCGGGCCACTTTCCTTTCCAGGCCTCGGGCCCCGGCTCGGTACAGTGAAGAGACTGGTGGCTCCTATCCTTTGGACTAAAAAAGAGCCCTCTGTGGTTACACTGGTGTGGGGGGTCCTACCTTACCATCCCAGGGCCCTCCCTGAACTCTTGACCCTGGGGGAGGGGCAGGCAGGAGCAGTTGGGAAGGTGGCTACTGTTTGGCTCCTGAGACTGTGAACCTCCTGCCCCCAGGCAGGCCTCTCTGATCCACCCTCTTCAAAGGCAGAGGAGGGGGCAGGACAAAGGGCCAGCTTTAATGAGGGGCGGCCTGACCTCCTTTATAGGTCCCCCCTTTGTCATGTAACAGACTGGGTCTTAGCTCGGTAGTGACTCCTGTTGGCCGGAAAGTGAACACGATACCCCATTGTCCCGACTGTGTCCGGCCTGTCCTGACAAAGGCCACCTGGCTTTAGGGGCGGGAAGTCGGCCTGCCCACCCTTTGATGTCCGTCCCCTCCCCCACTTCCCCCAGCTGGGAGGGAGCCTGGGACTTCCCCCACCTCCTCTCTCTCTTCACCCCCATGTCCCCACACACACTCCTCAGTCCTGGGGCAGATGCTGGGGAGGTCTGGCTATAATCGTAGCCCCTTCTTGGGAGTCCCAGGGACACGGAAGCTCCTATCTACCTCCAGAAGCCTCTCATTTGTGTGACCTTGGCTAAATAAGAATAGCTAACGCTTATGGACCACTTACTAATGGACCAGGCCCTGCTGTTAATTCTCACAACATTGTCATAGGTACTATTAACATACCCATTTTTAATGTGAAAAATCTATGGCCTAGAGAGGTTAAATCCTTGCACGAGGCCATAAGACCAGTAAATGGGGAGGGAGGTGCTGGGACTTGAACCCTGGCAGATTGACCATCAAGCCTGTGTTCTTATCCTCTCAACGATAGCTACTCTTAAATTAGTCATCTTTTCTGGGTCTCAGTTTTACCATCTGTGACATGATAGGGAAGGGTCTTGTACCTTTGTTTAAGTTATAAAAGGACCCTTTTGAAAAATCTGGTGGAAAATACAAATCTTCTCCCTAGAAAAAAAGTGTTGTCTAATTCTGCAGACAATTTGAGGGGTTCTAGAAGCTCCCGAAAGACTTCTCCGTTAACGCTGGTTGAGAACCCTGCATGAGATTAAATGAGAGAAGGTGTCTGTGGCCACTGACTCCCCGGTTTTGTGTCTGTTCGCTGGAAGGGAAGCCTGCTTTTCCTGCCCCTCTATTCCAGTTGTTGTGACTGCTATCAGGCAACTTTGGAGATGGGGGCGTCCCAGTTGGAGGAGGAGTTCCTCAGGAGCAAGGACCTGGAGAGAGTGTGCCAGTGGGGGTCAGAGGACTGGTGGGAGGCGTGGGGGAGCTTTCAGGCTGTGTGATGTCAGGCAAATCACTTTTTCTATCTGGGTACAAGAGCTGCGTGCGAACTCGGCTCAGCCTCTGGTCTCAAAAGTCATTTGGAAAGTGTTGTCCCCAGGCAGATGGGGGCCTAGCAGTAAGTCTGCCCAGAGGCAAAAACCACCTTCCCCCTTTATTCCCACAAAGTAGAATTAGAGAGCCCAGGGAAGTATGCAGGTTCCCAAGGAAAGTGGCTGCCCCAGAAGCCAGGTTTGGCCCATTCTGCTGAGGACGTAGGGTCGTCAGCTTTCTAGAAGCTAGAAGCTGCTGCCTGTCTGCCCAGGGGCATCTGACTCCTACTGGGTGCTCCTGAGATGGGGCAGAATTGGCAGAATCAGGATGGAGTTACAGACCCTCCCTGAGAGAGAGGCCAGGTTGTGCCCCCTCTTTGGCCTCAGTTTCTCCTTCTGGGCAATGAAGATCCAGGGTCTGTAGGATGGTGTCTGTGTTATGCTGTTGTCTAGGATGGCAAAAGGAAGGTCAATACATGCCAACACCCAACCCGCGCCCCCTCCCCCACAGCAAATGTTGCTGGCCACCTGGTCTTGTGGTACCAGGTCTTCTTACCAGCCGCCGTTCCCTCTTCCTGGAAACTCCTGTGCCCTAACTCTTTGCAGGCCTAGCTCCTTCTCACCCTTCAGGTCTTAGCTTAATGGTCATCTCCTCAGAGAGGTCCTCCATGATTTCCCAAGGAAGGCTCTCCCTATACACATCGATAACCTTCACCATGTTTCCTTCAGAGCACCACCACCCCTGATTTCAATTTACTCACTTATCTGTGTGTTTGTGTGTTCTCTATTTCCCCACCGACCAAAGGAACACCCATGAGGTCCAGAGCCACATCCATTTGACCCATCACTACCTTCCAGGCACCATCATAGTGCATGACATTTAGTAGGGGCTCAATACATTTTGTTGAATGAATGAACAGGACAAGTGTGAGCAACAGTAAGACAACCAAGAGAAGAGGGAAGAGATGAGATCTTGGCTTTGACAGGTTTCTGCGGCCCCAGCCCTAGGGATGGGACCCATGGCCGTTGAGCTGAGCAAGCTCATGCCAGGGGTGGAAGCCTGGTTGCTCCTGTCTCCCTCCTGGGACGGTACTCCATCCTCAGCTGAGGAGTTGGTGTACCTGAGGCTGGGACTGGGACTGTTTTTTTGTTTTTTAAGATTTGATTGATTGATTGATTGATTGATTGATTGATTTGACAGAGAGAGAGCACAAGCAGGGGAAGTGGCAGGCAAAGGGTGAGGGAGAAGCAGGCTCCCCATGGAGCAGGGTGCCAGATGCAGGACTTGATCCCAGGACCCTGGGATCATGACCTGAGCCGAAGGCAGACGCTTAACCGACTGAGCCACCCAGGCGCCCCTCCGACCCGGGTTTTATCCTAAGGAGGGACAGTGAGAACCGGAAAGATGAGAGAGACTGTTGGGATCCTTTCCATCATCAAAATATTAACAGTTCTGAGTGGTTACTATCACTTGGCTGAGGCCAGGATAGGAAAGGACTACAGGGGGTTCTATTTTGTGATCTTCCCTATTTGCATCTACAAATAGCAGCATTTTCATTAAGAGGGTCAGACGTCATCCTGTCAAAAGCTCAGCATCCGTTCATCATGAATAAACAGTACTTCCCAGGTCAGTGGCCTGTGGGGAGGCTGAGGTCCCATACAACAAGGGAGATGTTTGCTGAGATGATGAGTCTGTTGCAGCAGGGTTCAGGTCTTGGTCCAGCCCCTTCAGCTTTCAGATGGAGAAACTGAGGCCCAGGGAAGGATGAGCCCCCTCCCCCCTCATTCCAGACCGTATCCCTTGGCCCATTGCCACAGCCCCCAGCCTGGCCTCTCACCTTCAGCCTCTCTCTGATGCCCCAGCTGTCATCACAACCATTACCAGATTTCCCTTTTCAAGGCGCATCTCCTGCTCAAGAGCATTCCATGGCTCCCCACTGCTATGGAATTCGCATTGTGTTACATGCCATTTCATTGCTGTCAAATCCAGCCCCATGTCTGTGGCATTCAGAGCCATCTTGAGAACTGGCTCCAACCACTACTGAAGCCACTCTCTCCCTAGTTTGTCCAGATAAAACAGTGCTTCCTGGGGATGGCTAAGGGCTGGGCTTGGGAGCCTCAGGCCTGGGACTGCATTTCTGTTAGAAGCTGCACAGCCTCGGGCAAGTTAACTTGGATCATTTCTCTGAGCCTCAGTTCCTTCCAGTATAACGTTAAGGATAATAATAGGATTGCACCTTGAAGCGACAGTGCCCATCAAGCCCAGCCCCTGTGCTTGGTACACAGTAGGTACGAAGTGCATCAGTGCCTATGACCGTCTCTGCCAGTCCTTAGCAGGTGCACGGAAACACATGTCTCACATTCCCTGCTTCTCCAGTCTGGGTCCCTCAACCGAAATTACCCTTCCTGTCCTGCTACATCTTCACCAACTCAAATGCTGTCCCTTTCCCAAGGCGACCTCCTCTAGAAAGCCCTCCTTGGTTCCCTCTCCTCCAAGCACTATATATTAGGCCCTGGTTTTAACAACACTCACCACTATCTTGTTTATCGCTTCCATCTACCTCAAGGACTCGTTGTGGTCAGCCCCATCCTTCTCACCAGGACTTGCGCCAAGTAGGAGCTCATGATAAAGCTGGTAACTGTGGTATTGGTTGAGTCCTTACCGCATGCCAGGCGATGTGCCAAGAACGTCACATGGCTTTTCTCACTCAAGCTTCAAAACAACGCTAAGAGGTGTGAGGATCTATTATTAGCCTCATTTTACAAATAACGTCAATGAGGCTCAGAGAGGGTAAGGTGCCTGCCCAAGCTCACACAGCTAGGATGCGACAGCATGGGGATCAAACCGAGACTCTACAGCCTAAGGAGCATCTGTCAAATAAAGCAACACACGCAGCAGCCCCCGACCCCTCCCCATGTGCGTCCCAGCCCAGGTGGGGAAAGGAGGCCGGTAGGTTGTCGGGGGGGAGGGAAGAGCCAGGAGAAGCTGATGGGGGAAGGGGGCACAGCAGGGGCCAGGCTGTTTAAAACTGGTTCTCTAGGCAGAAGCTGCGTTTGACACCTCGTCTCTCAGATGTAGCTGGGAAGGGGAATGACCCAGTTAGAAGGTGGCAGAAGGCTTTTTTTGGTTGGGTGTTTTTTTTCCCCCCGCTTTGGCAGATATTGCGGCTGAGAGCTTAGGGAATCATTGTGAAGGTCCAAAACAGCTTTGTTAGCAGCAGGGTCTGGCTTGTCAGTAGGAAGTTATCTTAATGGGCTGGCCCTCTAGTTTCTGTCCTGGAGCTCCTGGGGTTTGGAAACAACGTTTGCATCTGGAGTCAACATGAGTTAACCTGTTGAACCCTCCCCACACCACGCTAACCCCCAAGCTTGTAGGGGTGCATAGGTTCCTCTGCATCAACACAGAGAGTGAGCAGATGCTAGTGAAAGCCAGGATTGACGCTCCAAGCTCAACACCTTCCGGTGACTTCCCATTGCTCTTAAAATCCAATTCAAACCCCTCACCCCGGGGCTCAGAGCTCTGCTGGTCTCTCCAGGCTGACCACATGCCTCTCTTATTCATTCATTCAGGCAGGCTGAGGATTCTGGGCAGGACAAGGCAGACAGGGTCCTCTGCTGCTCTCGGCCGTAGGGCCTTTGCACATGCCGTTCTCTCTTCCTGGAACATCCCTCTCGTTGGTGACACAGAAACCTCCTCAGCCTTCAGGTTTCAACTTAGATGTTGCCTCCTCCAGGAGACCTCCTCCAAGCTAATTAGAGTAGGCCCCCCCAACCCCGCCCCTGCCACTTAATCTAGTTCTCAGCTCTAGGCTTACTTTCCTTCATACTAATCCTGGTTTGTAATTATTTTCTTAGTTTGTTTTTACTGTGCGCCCCCCCCCCCCCATGAAAGAGGGGAATGAACTATTTAACAAGTCCTGAGCACCGACCACAGTGATAAGGGTATGAACCTGATCTACTGAGTACTCAGCACATGCTCAGCATTTTCTCAAACACAGGTATTTCCGACCCCAGAACTGCACACCTCTGCATTAGATTAGTGGCTTTGACTAAGGCTCTGGGAGGATGCCCTTTGGAGGTTGAGCTGACCAGCTGATGAATTGGCTGTGGGAGCCAGAAGTGCCACCTAGGCTTTTGGCCTGAGTATCCGGAGGGTGGTGGCCATTTACTGAGATGAAGGCCCCGCCAGGAAGCAGTAGGTTTGTGTTATGTGTTCCACAAGGATTCATCAGGTACTCACTGTGTGTCAGGCACCATTGTGGGACTGGGTGAGCTAGATGGCATCACGAAGCAGACCAGGAGCAAGGCACTGAGGGGAGGAGATTTGCAAAGGTCACCCAGTGAGCTAGGAGAGGGCTAGAGTCCAAAGCCCCTCCCTGCACCCCACCCAGAATGTGAGACCTCGGGACCTGGGCCGAGGAAACTTGACTTCCAGACGGGAGGACGATGACCGGGTAGGGCAAGGCTGGAATGCGCCCTAGGAAACAGCTCAGAGAGGCCTCAAGCTGTTCAGGCCGGGGAGAGACTTGAAGGGACACAGTTGCTGTTTGCTAGTCTTAGAAGGGCTGTTCTGGGCCAAGGGTGCTCCTTATTTTATTTATTTATTTATTTATTTATTTATTTTTGTGCCCCTATGGAAAAATACAAGTGGGTGGTAGATGCGAGACCAGGCTGCTTTGCAGAGTACAAGCAGTCTGGTTAGGATGCTATGCAGCTGTGGGCATCTGGCCCAGGGCAGGAGTTTGGTCTAGCAGGGTTGTCCAGTAGAACTTTCTGTGATGGTGGAAATGCTCTATATCTGTTCTGTCCGGTATGCAGCATGTGTCTCTCGAGCACTTGAAAGATGGCTGGCATGACTCAAGAGCTGAATTCTCAATTCTATTCAGTTAATTTAAATTTAAGTAACCACATGTGACTAATAGTTGTCATATGGGAGGACGCAGGACTAGAGTTCCTAGAATGGTAATCTGTTCTCAATGGGCTCCTTATTCTGCACCGAGGAGCCTCTCTGGCCTCTTCTGTCTCTCTGGTCATCTTCATCTTCATCATTGACTAGCTTTTATTGATAATTGCCTTGTCCAGTAGGTTCCCACACCTCATCTCTACAACTACAGTGTATCGAGGAGGAGTTCATGTCCTCAGTTGAGAGGTGAATGCACTGGGACCCAAAGAGGTGCGGTGACTTGCCTGGGTTCACACCACTGGCCTGTGGCCAAGCTGGGGTAGGACAGACAGGTCTACCTGCCCCTTCAGTTTCTGTTCTCTTTGCTGCCTCCCACAGCCAAGCCAGACCGTGGGCCCAAATGGAGAAGACGGGGCAGGGGACAAGGCCCAGGTGGCCCCGGAGGAAAGGGCGCAGTGGGAAGGAGAAGCTTGCCTAAGGCTGCAAGACCTCCAGCTCCACGCTAGCCTCACCCCTGCTCCAGGGCTTGAATGAGGAGCCGTGATGGATCCGCCTGGGACTGGCAACTCAGCGGGAACAAGGACCCAGTCAGGGCCCAGTAGACAGCCTCCTGGTCCAGGAAGGGACCTCCATTCAGCATCTAACTGGCCAGGTCAGGGCGGCCCCACAAAGCAGAGGTCCCACCCCCTGCCGGTGGGATGGGGAATCCAGCCCAAACTGAACATGGCCAGTCCAGCTGGTTGCCGGGCCAGATCTCCCCACTCCCAGGCCAGGGTGTTCCTTGCCCTGCGGCTCCCTATCAGGCGGCATTCCTCCCTCTCCCAAGGGACTCCTCTAACATCTGCTTCTGCAAATAGCTCAGCTCTCCCTGACATCTCCTTAGCTCTTTGCCCTTTACAAACTGCTTTTACGTCTGAAGCCCAAGAAGTTAGTCGCTTGTCAAGTCCTTCAGCTAAGGATTGGTCAGACCTGGGTCCAAGGCCTGAGAGGAGGGCTCAGAGCTGCACAGAACTTCAGAATCTCCAGGCCCACAGGGCTGCCCCTCTTCTGATGCACAGGAGAAACTGAGGCCCAGAGAGGAGAAGGGACTTCTTCAAGACCACACAGATGGCACAGAACTGGGACCAAGACCTAGTGACTTCAGCTAGCAGCTCAGAAACCCCAAGGGCTGTTAAAGAAGGCAGCAGAGCAGGATGCGGTGGATCGGGGGTGGGGTATTTTTAACAAGCTTACACGCGTGCCTGTGTGCATACTGCGCGTATGTTTGTGTGTTGGGGGTGATCGTGATGCACAGTCAGGATGGGGCCAGACCACACAGAGAGGGGGCATGGAGGGTTGAGGCGGGATGGGTGTTCCAGGCCTGGGGGCCCAGAGCTGGCACGGTCACCCCCCCAGGGCCACAGACCCAGCAGGAAGAGGGCAGAGGAAGTGCTGCCGCAGAGGCCATGCAATTTTCTTGGAGCGCCTACCCCACCCTGGGGGGCAGAGGCTGAACCCTGTCCTCGCCTGGCCCAGGCTGGATGGGGCGGCCCCACCGCAGGCCACTGCCGTAGTTCCCGCCCCTTATCCTCCAGCTGGGCAGGCCTGGTATCTAGGCTCTCAGACAGGGAAATCAGAATTAGAATTCTTTCGGCAAAAATAACAAACACAACCAGAGAATCAACAAACATTGGGAGCTTCGTGTTTCCAAGTTGGAAGGGACCCTATAAATAAACAGTCTCATCCAACACATCACCCATCGCCCAGATCCATTTCCCAGCCTTTCTGCCCCATGGCTGCCCCGCCATGTTGGAGATGAGTAAGACCTACCCATCCGTGTGCACCTACTAAGTGCCAGGGGCTGTGCTAGGTGTCTTCCATTTTTCTAAAGCGATCCCCTGTGCACCTGGTGGTTGGGAGTAATTACGGGAGACCTCACATTGTGTGATAGGTTCTAGTGCTGTTTCTGAGGCTGGACAGACCTGAGTTGAAATCCCACCTGCCAGATGTGTGGACCTCTCTAAGCCTCACTCTGCTCATCTGAAAATGGGGATAACAGTTGCACAGCTTCATAGGTTGTTGAGAGATGTATACAAGATGTATACATAGGTTGTTGAGAGATGTATACAAGAGATGCCACATGGACAGGTTGGCCGTTATTAGAATAATAGTGATCCCCATTTTATAGATACAGAGAATGAAGCTCAGAAAGATGAGGTGACCAGTCCTAGATCACCCAGCCAGTGAGAAGCTGTCCTGCCCAATCCCAGAGGTCTGTTTGCCCAAACAACCACATGTCAGAGTCCGCTGATAGCTATTCAAGTAGCAAATCCCCAAGTCTCATTTTAGCCCCACTGAATCTGAATTCTGGTCTAGAATCTGTGCTTTTGAAAAGCTTCCCAGGACCTCCACTGTGCATGCTTTAGGAGATGGGGAATGGGCTATCTTCACAGCAGCCTACTGCATATGGATGGGCCATTACTTGCATCCCAAAGCCAGAGCAAAGAGAAAGCCTGTCCTTTGGGTGAGTTATCCAAGGGTCTTCCCTGCTGTGCTCACCACTGAAGAGCCGGAGGGGGCTCCCCTCCCACCCCCCTACCGCCTTGCACTGGCATCTGGCCCAGAGGGTTATTCATTAGGTGGCTGGGAGCGGCCGGCCCCCATCAGACACCTGTTGCAGGAGCCTGGACTTCCCTCTCAGCCCCAGCATCCCAGGGGCCTGTAAATCATTCATCCTGGGGCCCTCTCTCTGCCTGCTGCTCTCATGCACCTCCTTGTCCCCTCCCTCCTAGGCTCCCTTGGTGGCACAGGTACTCACAGGAGGGGGAAGGGAGGGTGGCTTGGGGCAGTTGACAGTTCTGGCTCAGAGCTGAGAGTAGAGCCCAGGGCTCCTGACTGTCATTAAAAATACAAATTCAGGGGCACCTGGGTGGCTCAGTCAGTTAAACATTCAACTCTTGATTTCGGCTCAGGTCATGATCTCAGGGTCGTAAGATCGAGCCCCACTCCGGGTTCCGTGCTGAGCTTGGAGCCTATTCTCTCTCTGTCTTAAAATAATAATAATCAGGGGTGCCTGGGTGGCTCAGTCAGTTAAGCGTCTGCCTTTGCCTAGGGTCATGATCCCAGGGTCCTGGGATCTAGCCCTGCATCGGGCTCCTTGCTCAGCAGAGAGCCTGCTTCTCCCTCTGCCTCTGCCTGAAGCTACCCCGGCTTGTGCTCTCTCTCTCTCTCTGTGTCAAATAAATAAATAAAATCTTTTTAAAAAATAATGAAAAATACAAATTCACATTGCATATGGTAAAAAAAGAGAGAGAGAGAGAAAGAGAAAGAGAAGGAAGGGAGGGAGGGAGGGAGGGAGGGTTATCCCAAAGACTGTCACTTAGCTGTGACCCCACGGCTTCCAGTTCCTTCTCCAGAGGTTTGTTAGTAATTTGTATTTTCTTTCAGAAAGAACTCTACGTACACACACATGTATGAGTGTGTGTGTGTGTCCCACTGTTATACAAAAACAGTAACATACAATTCACAACATTCTATGTCTTGCTTTTTTTTTGTAACTCAATATATCTTAGAAATTGCTGCATATTAGTACATGGGGAGCTTTATAATTCCTTTTTAATGACTGCATAATGTTGCTCTCCATGGATGTACCATCTCTTATTTAACAAGTATCCTACTTTTTTTTTTAAGATTTTATTTAATTTTTTTGAGAGAGAGAGAGAGAGAGCAAGTGAGAGAGAGCCCGAACTGGGGGAGGGGCAGAAGGAGAGGGAGAAGCAGACTCCCCACGGAGCAGGGAGCCTGATGCGGGGCTCGATCCAGAACCCTGGGATCATGACCTGAGCCGAAGGCAGACGCTTAACCGACTGAGCCACCCAGGCGCCCCTAACAAGTACCCTACTTGTGGACGTACGTTGCTTCTAGTCTTGTGTCTTTTCAAACAGCTATGGCTTTGGGCATTTTTCTGTGAGATCAATTCCGGGAAGTGGGATTAATGGGTCAGAGGGTACATGTATATTAAATGAGGCTAGATGTTACCAAGTTGGGCTCCGAGGAGGATGTTGCAGTTATTTCTCCCTGGACAGCATATGGGATTTCTTGGTTTCTGGACCACAGTGTGATACCAAATGTTTTGTTCTTTGGCAGAGCTTTTTCGTAGCAATCAAATGGTGCGATTTGAGAGCTCCACCAGTGGCCAGTGGTTCCTGAGCCCCCCAGCCCATCTCCTGGGCCCAGAGAGAAGGTGACAGGCCCTGTGGGCTGGGTCTTCCCTGGCAGCTTCACTAGAACAGAGAAAAATAATTATGCAGCTAGAGCCCTGTCCCCTGTCTAATTCCGTGCTCCTCAAATCTGGGAGGAGTCAGGCTACAGTTTGGATCACCTGAGCCCAGGGTTGATAACACTACCAGGCGGGATGGCCCTTAACAAGGATGGGCACCTTCCTGAGCCCCCATTTCCCCCATCTATGGAAATGGGTGTGCTGGCTCCCTACTTGCTCATCAGAAAAGATGGGAGTGAGTGCTGGGTGCCTGAGGAAAAGGCATAATAAGCTTCATAAGCGCTGCTTGTAATGTCTCAGGCTGTTTGGGTGGGAAAGGAGACTTATCCCGCCACTTCGGGCTGTGAGTATTCTGGGCATTTTCAAGGGCCCACCCAGCCTGTGGACCATCTAGCCCCAGCCCAGAGCTCTGGGGACTGCCCTTACCATGATCCGGCCCCGCCCTTCCCAGAAGTACAAGTAGACAGGTGGTCTACTGTTTGAGCTTCTGTTGCCAAGGTTTAGGAGGCTTCTTGGGGGGCTCTCTGGACCCCAAGCCTGATGGGGTGAGGAGTTGTGCCAAGAGTAGGGAGTGGGAACTCTCCATCAGGTGACACGGCTTTGGGCAAGTCCACGCTTGCCCAGGGCTTCAGTGACCCTGACTGTGTGGGGGAGGTCGGACTGGAAGGTTTTACAAGGCCTCTCTTACTTGGACCTCCAGCATCTGTATTACCTGCCCGAACCTCAGTCTCTTCATCTATAAAATGGGAGGAGACTAAATTGAACCCTTCCGGCTTTAGCCCAGTGAAGATTCAGAGCTCTCCTGGGCTCCGGGAGTGGCGCATTAGGCAGAACTGTTTTTGAGTCGGCGTTGAATTTTCTAGGCCAAGGAAGGGCCCATCTGGAGCCAAGGCCTCAGCAGCCACTCCCTTGTCCCTTTCCTGGGCCAGGCCTGGCCGAGGGCCGAGGCTGTCCCGTGCTCCATCGGGTGGTGGGCTGAGGTCAGTGGCTATGGAAGCGTCCAGTGCAGTTCTGCTGCTCTGGCAGGAAACCCAAGGAAAAAAGCCCAGAAACATCTGTTGTCTCCCATTTTCTGCAAAACCATTTGGCTCTTGGGGAGCCCAGTGGCTGTCCTGCCAAGCTGCGTGGGCTTGGTAGTGGGGCGGGAGCTGGAAGAGGGGTGGGTGGTTAGCACAGGGGTGTCAAGGGACAGGCAAAGCCACAGCCGTGACCCTGGGAGGTAAAGGCCAGTCTGTGTGGGGGCAACTGGGTGAGGTGGAACAGGGTCCACGGTTATTCCGAGACTCGCCATGGCCTGGTGGACATGGGTAGATCTGAAAGTGCTTGCGTGTGCCTCCTATTTATAGCCGAGTATTCAGCTTCTTGCGAAGGAAACTGGTGTTTAGTCAGGCCCCCGCACCAGCCCAGGCCAAGCACGACTCTTAATATTCTCTCCAGACAGACCTCTGATCCCAGTCCCAAAGAGAGTCCTGACTTTAACCCCAGTCAGTCCTCAAATCCCGCTCCCGGCCCCAGGCCGAGCCCCGTAGAGAAGCCAAGCCACAGCCTTCTCTCTCCTGGGTTATTGCAAGCCTATCTGTGCTTCCCCTTTCTTGCCAGTCTGTCCTCCAGGCAGCAGCCAGAAGCAGATTAAAACCAGTATCAGTCCTCGTGTCTCCTGGGCTCAGAAGCCTGCCATGGCTCCCATCACAGACAGAGTAAAACCCAGAGTCCTTTCTGTGGCTGGTAAGGCCCTGGACAACCTGCACCTCTGTCCTTGCTCACTGCACTCTGGCTACACCAGCTTCCTCACTGTTCCCCACACATCAGATGTCAGGCATGCTCCCACCACAGGACCTTTGCACTTGCTGTTCCCTGCATCCTGAGCCCTCTTCCCCAGATATCTGCATGACCCTTTCCCTCACCTCCTTTAGATCTTTGCTTAAATTCCCCTTCTTGGTAAGACCTTCATGGACTACTCTATTTAAAATCGCATACTCTCTCCTCCCCAAATTCCCAGTCCTCTCTTCCTGTCTTCTTCTTCTTAAGAATACTTATCAAGTACTTAGCATTAACATATCAAATTATTTTGATCTCTGATTATTTTGATTAGGTTCCACTAGAACCTGATTTCATTGAGAGTAGGGACTTTTTTAAGTTTTGCTCGTTGGTGTACCCCAGTGTTTGGCCCATGGCAGCTCAGTAAATATTTGTCGCCTGAGCCTGCATCACTGCTCTGTGCCCAGGGAAGAGGCGGTGGTGTGGATGGCTCTGGGCAGACTGCTGCAACCCCAGCTTAGGGCTTGGTGTCCAGGGCTAGGGTCTTCAGAGGTACCTGACAGGTCCTCGGGGCCTCAGGGCCGCGAGCAGTGCTTTTTGTTGGGCCAGCAGCCGCCAGGCATTTGACAGGAAGTGAAGAGAACCCACCCCAGGACGGAGCAGCAAGCTTCCGCCTCTGCCTGTGGTGGCTCATCCCCACTCTCCTGCGCTGGAGAGAGGAGCCGCTGACTTGTCACTGGTCTTAGTCTGCCCTGGGCTGCGAGGTGTCCCTCTCTGTCTCTGGTGTGACCACCTGTGGTCTCAGGATCCTGAATCAGAACCACCTGGAGAGCTTGTTAAAAATGCAGATTTTAAGGGGGCCTGGCTGGCTCAGTCAGTGGAGCATGCGACTCTTGATCTCAGGATCATGAGTTCTAGCCCCATGTTGGGCGTAGAGATTACTTAAAAAATAAATAAATAAAATCTAAAAAAAATAAAATAAGATGCCGAGTCTAGCCCTGAGGCTTTCCGGTTCATAGGGTCAGGGATGCCCTGGAAACTGTGTTTTTCACGTGCTCCCCAAGTGTCTGTTGCACAGCCACATCTGGAAACTGCTGGGTGAAAATTGGTGGAGTTGGCGGATCAGAGGAGGGCTCTGGGTCAGGGGAGCTGGGCTGAAACCCCAACTCCGCCAGCAGCTTGCTGTGGAGCCCTGAGCAAATTGCTTCTCCTCTCTGAGTCTCGTGTCTCCCCAAATGGGCATGAGAGCAGTGCTTGCCTCTCAGGTTGGGGGTCTCCAAGTCTGACCCCAGGGGAATGATGGTTCTCCCCCAGGACTGAGTGTGCGTCCCTCCCAACCTCAGGGTCCTCCTTTCGGGGGGCCCTGGATTGCTTCCTCCCTGGGGCCCTGCTTCAGCTTTTGCAGGTCCCCCCCCCTGCCCCACTCACTTCCCCTCCTGGGCCCTCTGCTTCTCAGGGAAGACCCGGACCAAGGACAAGTACCGCGTGGTCTACACCGACCACCAGCGCCTGGAGCTGGAAAAGGAGTTCCACTATAGCCGTTACATCACCATCCGGCGGAAGTCAGAGCTCGCTGCCAATCTGGGGCTCACCGAGCGGCAGGTGTGTGGGTCCCCCCACCTTCCCCGCAGGAGCAGTACTGGCAATCTGGCCTCCAGGGTGTCAGGCAGATTATAGACTCGGTCGGGGAGGAGAACAGAGAGGTTGGGTTTCCTGACCATGGTCACACAGCACTCAGCAGAAACTGAGCTGCTGCCAAATCCTCCCACCTGCAACAAAACCCAGTATCCCTGATGCCCAAGAGGGCGGAAGGGGGATCTGATTCGCTATAGGCTATAGCAGCTAGGATGATTGCTGTTTAAATCCTAAGGAGGGAGCAGTTACAGGGAGCACAGGGAAGTCTTCCTGGAGGAGGGGGTCTTACAAAATGGGGACCGAGAAGGTTACAGAGATACTGTCTTTAGGGTTGGGGAGCAGGTCCTAGAGGGGGAGGATGTGTTCAGCGGCCATGAATAGTCTGGGTGGTGGTGCAGGAGGGAGGCCACAAACCCCCCATGGGGAAATAAGAGCCCAGCTGTCCTTCCTGTCTTCCTCGTGCTCTGCCATTCGGTCTCCCCACCAGCTAGCCCATCTCTGCTCTCCCGTACCACAGGTGAAGATCTGGTTCCAGAACCGGCGGGCCAAGGAGCGCAAAGTGAACAAGAAGAAGCAGCAGCCCCCACCACCCCCACCAGCAGCCCACGAAGTCACCCCCACCGCAGCTGGGCCGCCCCTGGGGGGCCTGTGTCCCAGCTCTGCCAGCCTCTTGGGAGCCTCCTCCCCAATGCCGGTTAAGGAGGAGTATCTGCCGTAGCCCCCTGCCCAGCCTTGTGGGCTGGGTGCCTGGGGACTCAGGTGCTGGGCATGTGGCTCCCGTTAAGGCCTAGGAGGCCTGGTCTGAGTCCCAGCCCTGCCACTGACCTTGGGTAACCTTGGACAAGTTGCCCACCCAGCCCTGCATCCCCTTGACCCATCTACCTACGCCTGGAGCCTGTGGGATAAGGACCTTTCCAGCTCCTGTGTTCTAGGCCTCAGGGGGGCGGTCTCGATCCCTAGAGGGCTAGGTGAGGGGCTGTGATAAGTTCCCAGGCCCCACCTCCCCCTCCATGGATGGGTTCAAGGGTGGGAGGCCACTGGAGGGATTGGACTGACTCAGGAGAAAGGAGCTAGAGCCGAGAGAAGACGGAATGCTTGCAGCCCATGACCCGAGGGGAAGGGATGAGGTCAGCTCCCACCTGCCTCTTCCTGCAGCCTCACCTCCAGCTGTCCCCGTCACAAATTACCCTGACCCCTCTCTAGGCCGGATGCAAAGCACAAAGCCCACAAGACTGGGACAGAGCAAGAGGCTCTGATGACCGTCCCCTCTGGGTTGCAGAGCCGTATGCCCCCACTAGCATTCTCAGTGGGCCCTCCAGATGGGGACAGGCAAAGGGGGCTGGGGTGTGGGGGGGTCCACCTGCCTAGTTTCTACACCCCTAGGCTATCCCTTAGGGCCCAGGCCCCAGGGAGTCCCCAGGGAACTTTCTCCGGACCAAGCAGAACTCACAGCTGGACAAGTGTTGCACATAGAGTGGAATCTCTTGGATGCATCTTCAAGAATAAATTTTTTTTCTCTTTTCAAAAAAAAAAAAGTATAAAAATCATTATACCCAGCATTAAAGGAAAGTGCTAAAGAAGTATATACCATCCACACCCTTCCCTAACAATTGCATAGTCCCCTCCAGTCTCTGTAGGTCTCTAACAAGGTCACCTTTAAAATGTGTTTGAAAGATCAAAACAGGACATTGTTAGAGTAAGTCTATGAGACTGCGTAAAACTGTAAATCCATTTTGTAAGCAGATTCATCAGACTCAATATATCGGTTTTTTGAATTTTTCAAGCACTTTCATCTCACATTTTTTACTCAGCAGCTGATATTCACTGGGCACCCCCGTGTGCCAGGCATGGCCGAGCCCAGGGAATGCACAGTCCTTGGCCCACAAAAGTTCCCAGTCGGAGCTCTGCTCTGGGCATCAAAGGAACAGAGCATCCGGGGAGCCCAGAGTGGGCTCCCAGCTTATGGCAGAAAGTCTGGAAGGCTTCCTGGAGGAGGTGATGTTTGGATTGAGGCCTAAAGATCTAGTAGGTGCTGTCAGGCCAACAAAGGAGGAATGGTAAAAAAGAATATGAACAATAGGAACTTGAAGTATGATGTTTTAAAACTCCTGAGAAAAGCTACTGTTCTCAGTTCCCTTCCAGAGGTGGGCAGGAGTCTGCCCCCTGGGGCCTTTGCTCTCTCGAAGGCTCTGGTGCCAGCTGCCCGCCCCTCTGTTTACTGTTCTGGGATGTGGCCCAGCCATAAAAAAGTGTGTGTAGCCTGCCTGTCTGCCCTTTGCTCCCGGGACACATGACAACAAAGCACAAGGTGGCTCCAGCCCCACACTAGCCCTTGAAGAGCAGTAGGCACTTCCCTCTCTCCTCCTGCTGGTGGCCTGGGAGGCCCCGCAGCTTCCCCGCAGATGGTGGGCATCTACGGCATGGGAGAAAGGTGGTGCCAGGGAAAGGACTATGGTTCCAAGAGCAGAGGAAGAGGGTTGGTGGGAGGGTGGTTGGCAGAGTGGATATGGTTTTCTGATCTTCACAAATACTTGCTGTGTGACCCCGGCTTAACTGCTTCTCCTCTCTGGGCCTCATTTCCCCATCTGTAAAACTGAGGAGTTCATTTACCAAAAAGAAATGTGACTCAGGTCCAGTAAGTTTGGGAATTCCTGCAGACTCAACCCTTCTGGGGGAGTCCCAGTGGTACATTAACACATCAAAGGCTCTGACATGTCCCACAGCAAAGAAACCCCTTGAATTTTCTTTAATCCAGCATTCTCCATGCTTTGCTACCCAGGAGCCCCCTACTAGCACCTGCCAGCACCCCAGTGAACACCACACACTCCGGAGTATGGGGATGCTGTGGGCTGGGGGGACTCAATGTTCGGCCCCAGGCTCCAGTGTCAGACGGCCTGGCCTCCAGTTTACTGCCTCCCAGCTCTGAGACTTCAGGCAAGTCACTTAGCTTCTTTGAGCCTCGGCCTCCTCATTTGTCAAATGGAAATAAAATCCTTGAACCTATCTCAGAATTGTGTTTAGCACAGGGTAGGTGCTGTGTTTTGGCCACCTGCTCACAGGGCTGTTGCATCCCTACAGGTCTGCCTAATGTTCTAACTACCCTTATTCCCCACCCCACCCCCGCCCCCCAGTGCTGAGGGCAGATGGCAGCCTGGGAGGTCTGAGGCAGGACAAGCCTGTCCCCAGCCACAGGCCAACCTCTGTCTAGCAGGAGGTCAGTGGCCAGGCCTGGCAGGCTGGGTCAGCTGCAGCTGCTGCCGACATGGGAGGTCAGGGGGCTGGGTGGGGCCCACAAGGTGGGTTGGTGATCGCCTGTCATTTGGTGTCTGAGCTCCAGGAAAGAGGAAACTTTGATCTCAAACGACTTCCAAGCATTGTCATGGGCTGCCTGGTGAGTAGGGAGCTCCCTATCACTCAGAGAGTTCCACTGGAGCCTGGGGTGTTATGGCTCAGGAAAGGGACCCCTCATGTCCCATCAGACCCAGCAGCCGACCCAGCGCTAAGAGGTATTCCAGCCTTCCTGTCAGGAATAGCCGCAACTGCTTCTATTTTGCGTATAGCAATTTTATGCCACCCTCCCCCAGGTGGCCGGCCCTGAGCAGGTGCTGGAGACCGGGGGTCCAGACAAATGTCAGATATGGCTTGGCCTGGTCCTCAAAGGCCCATGGCCTGGTCATGGCCTCTAGCAAATCAGAAGCATGCACATCAGCACTATCTTTTGCATGCAACTTCCCCTGTAGACCCCTAATGCCATGCCGAGAGCCTCAGTCTGTGGAGGAGCCAATCCCAACGACTGCCAAGGGGTCGGTGTGGGCAGAGCAGAGAGGGCCGCGGCTCAGCTGGAGGGAAGGACTCAGCCCAGCATGAGGAGTAAGGGAGGTCTCCTGCCGCCCAGGGTACGTGTGTGTGCATGCATGTGTAACGGGTTATGATGGGGGGCAGGAGGACTGCGGAGCTCCAAGGAAACCAGCCCGGCTCCGGGTGGATGGGGTGCCCAGCCAATGGGATGCAGAGCCGGCCTCGGACAGGGCAGCTTTGGAGGGCAATCCGTCCCAGTGGGGCTGCTCTGGAGCCACTTTCTCTGAATCATACCAGATGGACTAGCAGTCTGATTCCTCATTTTTCACAGTCGCCACTCGCTGGTGTAGCAAAACACATGCTCTGCAGCGATAAAGTCTGAACGTTTTAGCAAATTAAAAATGTTTATTTATATGCATTTAAAAATATCTCCCTATATAATAAAAGGAAGTACATTTTCATCTAACACTTTCCTTAAATCAGCAACACATCTCCATTCTGGTTTGATGTGAGACCAGGAAAAATAGAGAGAGAGAGGTGGGAAGGGGGAAGGGAGATAGATGATTTACTGGTTAGGATTCCTAAGTAGTTATTCTGCCCAGTACTACCCAAAC